>NC_092709.1:216008349-216318920 GCF_047496885.1 Scyliorhinus torazame | reverse complement strand
TGCCATCCACACTTGCTCTCAGCAGGAACTCAGCGTTGAAGGGTCGGGTGGTGGCCTGTGGGTGGGGGAGGGGGCAACCCTGGGGGGGGGCTCCGATCCCAGGGAGGGGCTCCGATGTGGCTTGGCCTGCGATCGGGGTCCACTGATCGGCGGGCCGGCCTCCTTTCTTCCAAGCCGGCCCCTGTACTCCTGTGCCATGTTGCGTCGGGGCCGGCACAGACAAGGGAGGCACCGCGCATGTGCGGAAATTGCGCTGGTGGGACTATGCATGCGCGGGTTCGCGCCGGACCCACTGCGCATGCGTGCATCCCCCGGCATCCATTCCACGGCCGGATCAGCTGCTGGGGCGACGTGAACCGCTCCAGTGTTGTGCTGGCCCCTGTAGGGGCCAGAATTGCTGATCCTGGGGCCGTGTTGTTTCCGACGGCGTCAACGCTTAGCCTCAGAATCAGAGAATCCCATCCTTTGTTCTCCATCACTATTGTCTACCTGTTGTTGCCTCGAGCCACCACGTTATGGTTGTTCTACTTAAAGCAGGATGATAAAGAGGAAATGTAACTTGAAAATTCTGAAGGTCTTTGATCGAGAAGGTTGGGTGAAACTATTTTCTCTGGCAATATTAATTCCAATAATCATACGTTGAGGAAGAATGAGTTTGAACCTCGCCTGTAACTTAACTCCTGTTTATTTCCAAGACAGCGAAGCAAAGTCACAGGCTCTCCCCGCTCCTCCTAGACTCTCAGGACGAACAGGTTTATATACTCTTACAATGATTTCTTAATCCTTCCCCAATTAGAGACAGTTGTGCTTTATTAGAAATTAAAAGCATGCATTTCACTGCAACACAAATTGAACATGAACAAGCAAGAGGGTCAGTAACCAGTGGTCATTTAATTAAAATAATTGCCATAGAGGTGGAGGGAGACTGACAAGTATTTTTCTTTAAATACAGAGTTAAAATTTGGCAATAATTTATGGTAATTTGAAGTACAAGTTGAATAATGTGCAGCAATTTACTGAATTAACACCAACCAAGCTTTTGTTCTGACATTCTTCAACAGAACTTCCAGCACCATCACTATCACACCTTTGTGCCATTAGTGCCACTGCACTGCATACTCCAAAATTAGATTCATGGGACATGTACTGTCTATATGGAAGATATGTTGATGACAACAGTCTTCTGTAACAAATCAATTGATTTCAAAGAGGACAGAGTGATTTCTGGAAGAAAACCATGAAACCTCTTTTGCAATATGTTAAGTCATATGGTTCCATCTTCCCTTTTTGAGCCGCATGTTCCTGTTTTTGTGAACTGTGTGAAATGTTAAATATAGATTAATACAGATATAGGGGTGGGGCAGTGGCACAGTGGTTAGCACTGCTGCCTCACAGTGCCAGGCACCCAGGTTTGATTCTGACTTGGTTGACTGTCCATGTGGAGTTTGCACTTCCTCCCCGTATCTGCATGGATTTCCTCCGGGTGCTTCGGTTTCCTCCCAAAGTCCAAAGATCTGCAGGTTAGGTGGCTTGGCCATGATCAATACATGGGATTACGGGGATAGGGAGAGTGGGCCTAGGTAGAGAGCTCTTTCGGGGGGGGGGGGTTGTGCAGACACGATGGGTCAAACTGCCTCCTTCTACACTGTAGAGTTCTCGGGATTCTATAGATAGTATACTAAATTTCAACATTTACAAACAACCAGACCTGAACCTATGATGTGATGTTTTTCCCTCCCTGCTGTTATCCTGTGGTATTGACTTTGGTCTTGGTAAAAGCTGGCAAGTTAAATGTGTATGCTTTTGGAGGGGGACCAATGGTTTCAACCCTGAGAAAAGTTTTGTGAGGATGAATTCATAAATTCTGCAACCCCAATTGGCACTCATTCAACGGGGATTTGAGTTGGAGATGTTGGTTACAATACTATAGTGCCAATTCATTAACCTGTCAGTCACACTCCCACCAAAGAAGCAGATGATTGCTGTTAAGAGATGAATCTGCTAATGTGACTTGAAATTCGGCTCAAAATTAATCTGATCATTCTTTAGTTGAACTGCTTCCTATTGCAACCTTCAGCTGTAACCTTCCTTTCATCAGATACTTTTCCTGGTTTCAATATGCATTAAAACCCAAATCCGGCTGCTATTTTTTTGTTGTTGCTTGTGACAGTACTTGCTGTTTACCTCCAGACAAGGTTCTAGTGTAGATGGGTAACTCCTTGGCCATTCTCCTAAGGACTTCCTGTTGACCTTCACCTCGGTCTTCACGTTCTATTTGTTCCCGATCTGTGTATGACAGATGGAACTGTGGATATAGATAAAAAAGATAAAAATTAAAACAAATATATTTAAAATTGACCAGAGAGCTTCTTTGAAACCTAATTTCCACCACTTAATTTATGGTGGATCAATTTGGCCGTAAACTCCAATAGTATTAATTTATGTTCTGTGATAGGTACTTGAAGAAATCCAATTCTGAATGACAGAATTACAACTTTGTGAAATAGTTTTATGATTCCAAAGTGCTTATTTAGATTTCTTCAATGTGCCTCAACCATAAGTATTTCCAACGATTGGCCCAAATAAACAACTGTGGTGGGCTTCTGCCAGGCTTCCCTGGTTGTGTTGGCAGGATTCACAAAGGACCAAAACCAACTGCCTCTCTGCTGCAGCTAACCAGGAGGGCTGCATTCTGAAAAAATAATAGGGTTGGAGAATGAAATCAATTTATCATGATCGATTGCACTCTGTTTAATTTTTAACGTCTCCTGTCCAAGTAATGTTGGAATCCAGTAATCCTTGCATCATGCACTGTTACAGTGGTCACGACAGAAAATAATGTATGGTCACACTTTATCATTACCACCACTTTCCATATGCCCACCTACATTTTGAAGGCCTACATTAAAAGCTTGGTGTCATGCCCAATGGAAAGTTCCAGAAAGAATGGCAATCAGTGAGACAACTCCCAATTACTCGAAGACAGGGGGAATGGGT
Organism: Scyliorhinus torazame; assembly: GCF_047496885.1. Taxonomy (NCBI): domain Eukaryota; kingdom Metazoa; phylum Chordata; class Chondrichthyes; order Carcharhiniformes; family Scyliorhinidae; genus Scyliorhinus; species Scyliorhinus torazame. Next base: position 216,315,923 of record NC_092709.1, on the reverse strand, counting down.
GTGGATAATCAAGCACAACTTTGGACATATAATTACAGTGGCAGACTGTCTCTCAGACTGACTTTCTTATCATCATTGTGTAATTTGCTATTTCATCCATCAGATTTATTGGGAGAACGTTTCAATTTTCAAGTTTTGATTTTTATCAGATGTACTAAAAAAATAAAATGTAAGATTTGGTGAGGGCTTTCATAAGGTTTTCACTCAGAGAAGTAGAACATAAATTTTTTTTGACTGTCATGTGTAAGTGTTAATGCAGCAGTAAATGACTTGTAGTCATGAGTTCAATCACATTCATGTCAGCAATCTTTACACTGCCAGCATTTTTACTTCCTGCTTTATTTACAGAATTACTTTGCTGCTTTTCCATGAAGGAGTTTTTAACTTTCAATATTTTGGCTGTTACAATAGCCAGTAATTGGTGGTGGTCAGGTTCCAGCAATTCTGGAGGGAAAATGGGACCCAAAACAACCTTGGTTGGTCGAGACCCTATTGTATTCAGACCTGGAAGCCTTCTCTTCGGTCCATCTGCAACCGGCTCACTCGGGCATCTCTCCAACCCATTTTCCTCTTTACCCCTGTTGCTTTACATTCTTGCCTTAAATTAATGACTGTGCAATTATTGAGTTTGCCAACTTTTCTATTTAATGAACATAGATTTCCATGAATAACCTGCAATTGCTGATGTTCATTTCACATCACTGTGTCAGGGTAAAGGATGTCACTGAGAGGGTGCAAAATATTGCACCAGAGAAGGGGGAAAAAACCCTGAAGTCATACAGCACGTCTGATCTTATGACTTAATAGGAAATGGGTTGTGGTCCTAAAGTCAGAATTAATAAATGGTGGGAAGAAGTTAAAGATCAGGGACCCCCAAAGAGAGTAATCATCCCAATTATACGGATTGGCAGTTTTAGTACAGAAGAGCAGGATGACAAAAAGAGTTAATGTGTGCCTGGAGAAATGTTGCAGGAGAAGAACTTCCAATTCCTGGGGCATTGGGGCAAGTTCTGGGGTAGGAGGGATCTACAGAGATGGAAAGGTTTCACTTCAACAGGCCTAGGGCTAATGTTCTTGCATCGAGGTAAACAAATGCTATGATGGAGGGTTTAAACTTATTTGGCAGGAGGAGAGGTGCCATGAAATTTGCATTAAAAATGAGCTAACAGGTGCATGGCATTCTGGAGAGACAAACGGCATTAGAATAAAGACTAGTTAGGAAATAAGAGGGGCCAGGCTGAGAGGAGGGGAAATTTGCAGGCCAATTGCAAAAACATGCCAGAACTTTAGAGCAGTGATAATGAGGGACTTCAAATATCAACTTGGAAAATTATTATAAAGGACAAAGAGTTGGAGGATTGGCTGAATGGCTTCCTTCTGCATTGTAGAGATTCTATAATTCTATGTGAAAGTGGTGCAAGAGTACTGGATGAATTCAAATGTTACAACCTGTTCAAAAAAAAAATACAGAGGAATAAATCCAGCTTCTGCAAGCTAGTCAGCTTGATGTTGGTGATGGGAGGAATCTTTTACACAATAATCTAGAACAAAATGAATGGTTTCTTCATAAGATGTGGGGCAGCACGGCAGCACAGTGGGTAGCACTGTTGCTTCACAGCTCCAGGGTCCCAGGTTCGATTCCCAGCTTGGGTCACTGTCTGTGTGGAGTCTGCACGTTCTCCCCGAGTCTGCATGGGTTTCCTCCGGTTGCTCCGGTTTCCTCCCACAAGTCCCGAAAGACGTGCTGTTAGGTGAATTGGACATTCTGAATTCTCCCTCTGTGTACCCAAACAGTCTATCCCTCAATGCCAGCAAAAATAAAGTACTGTACACACACCTGTCAGCATCAACGGGGCCGAGGTGGAGGTAGTTAGCAGTTTCAAATTCCTAGGAGTACACATCTCTAAAAATCTGTCCTGGTCCACACACATCGACGCTACCACCAAGAAAGAATAACAGCACCTATACTTCCTTAGGAAACTAAGGAAATTCGACATGTCCACATTAACTCTTACCAACTTTTACAGATGCACCATAGAAAGTATCCTATCTGGCTGTATCACAGCCTGATATGGCAACTGCTCGGCCCAAGACTGGAAGAAACTTCAGAGAATCGTGAACACAGCCCAGTCCATCACACAAATCTGCCTCCCATCCATTGACTCCATTTACATCTCCCACTGCCTGGGGAAAGCGGGCAGCATAATCAAAGGCTCCTCCCACTCGGCTTACTCACTCTTCCAACTTCTTCCATTGGGCAGGAGATATAAAAGTCTGAGAACATGCACGATCGGACTCAAAAATAGCTTCTTCCCTGCTGTTACCAGACTCCTAAACGACCCTCTTATGGACTGACCTCATTAACACTACACCCCTGTATGCTTCACCCGATGCCGGTGTTTATGTAGTTACATTGTGTGCCTTGTGTTACCCTATTATGTATTTTCTTTTATTTCCTTTTCTTTTGATGTACTTAAAGATCTGTCGAGATGCTCGCAGAAATAATCTGTTGAGCTGTTCTACTTCGAATAGAGAAGTTTAAGGGATAAATGATAGAGGTGTTCAAAATCATTAGATGCTAATGATCAGTGGACACGGGTTTAATGTAGTTAGCAGAAGAACTCGAACTGGGTATAAGAAAAAAAAAATTGATGCAATAGATTTTTATCATCAGAATGTACTGTTTGAAAGGATTGTGGCAGATTCAAAAATGGGTTGGATTTTGTGGTCAGAGTACCCAATTTCGTCTGTGCCCGATACCGGGGCAGCGTGCACGGTGCCTTCATCCTGACACACTCGATGGTTCCTGACACCTTCAAGGCACAACCCCAGGTGAGGTGTTGGCTACTGGACGACAGGGGTTATCTGCTGCGATAGAGTCTGATGACGCCTATCCGGAGGCCACTAACTGAACCGGGCAGAAACCCGCTACTATGACGCCCAAGCAGCAATTAGGGCGTGATCCACAGGAAATAGAAGGGAATTGAGGGAGTTGGGAAATGAGCAGGAAAGTGGAGTGGAGGTCGAAGATCAGCCATGATCATCCTGAATAACGGAAGAGGTACAAGAAACCACATGGTCTACTCCTACCCATATTTCTTGTGGAAAGATTGGTGCAAAAAGGGAGAGTCTCTTAGCAGAGAACAATATTTACATTGGAGCATTGTTCCATGCGCCCCAGGGAAAATAATAAAAACACTCAGTGAACTTTGCAGACAACTAACTTCATAGAAAATGTATGCACGAATGAACTGCAACTAATCTAAATGAGTAATAATGGATAGCTATAGATTGTATTCAATGCTGTATCATAAAATGCGACAAAGCTAAAAGTTGGAATTTCAGAAGAAAGCTGCAGTAACAACCATTTTTCAGCATATTACTGGCATCATGATTGGATGCAGCATAAAACCCGACAAAAAGGCAAGCATATGAAGAACAGATTATTTTTTTCTTTATTCTTTAATGTAAATAGTGAAAAACATAATAAAGTTATGTTAATATGCAAAATTTCACAAAGGATAGGGGGGGGCGGGGGGGGGGGTTTCTGGCCGTTCTCAGCCGTTCTTCCTTTCCCACTGGTGGCGGGTGGTGGATTCAATGGGAAGTCCCATCGACTGAAGCAGGCCCAGAAGATCCCATTGCCGGCAAACTGAAACCCCCCCCATTGTTTTCTCCTCATGCTTACCTCTTTGCTCGGATTCATTGGCTTTGTAAAGATGGTTTTCCAGTATGACCACAAGAACATGATGAAAAGCAAATGATAAAATACAAGGCAGACAACTAGAAGAAACAAAAGAAACACAAACATGATTCAGTTTGTTTAATAAAATACATATCCAGATGATTAAGCAGATCTTTAAAGGTAAACTATCCTAAAAGGTCAAGATTAATTCTGATGCTCTGATGATGAATAAAAACAAAATCAATTTCTAACAGAGTGTTTCAGGTTTAAAAAAAAGTAAAATAAAGTCGCCATACTCCCAGATGACCATAGGCTGCTTCCTACTTTGAGGGGGAGAGCTGACTGGTGGTGGTTTAACCTGAGGGTCACCACACCTGGGGGCCGGTTGGCTGGACAGCTAGTTTGTGATGCAGAACAAAGCCAACAGTGTGGGTTCAATTCCTGTACCGGCTGAAGTTATTCATGGAGACCCCGCCTTCTCAACCTTGCCCCTCACCTAAAGTGTGGTAATCGTTCTTCCACATTCCCTCAACCCGGAATCTACCTCACACCCTACTCCCCAACCAAATACTTCCTCTATACCACGACTGCCCTCTAAAATAAGAAAACACAACAACCATAATAAATTTCTTCTCATCTCAGTCCTAAATTATTGTTCTGTTATCAAGACTGTGTCCCAGTGTTCCTGATTCCCCAGCCAGGGGAAACAACCTCTCACCATTTACCCTGTCAAACTGCTTTAGAATTTTGTATGTTTCAATGAGATTCCCAGTCGTCCGATCCTCCCTTAATCCTTCATCTAAACTCTCTAGATCCAACCCTTCACTTTGTCATCTCATGTGTCAATCACAGGATTGATCACTTCCTTCTATAACTTTCCAGCTGCATCACACATTCCCCTCCCAACCCTACTTCCTTTTGTGTCCACGCCGGGAAAAAAAGTCCCTCAATTTCCTTACCACTGCATTTTCCTCTATGGATCATCTCTAATCCAGAACTTGCATCTTTCTCTGGTTTTTCTTCTATTACCCCTCATGCCCTCTCCAGGCTCATTTTGTCCATTAGATTCACCTTACTGTTCCCTCGACCCTATTACCACTCAACTGCTGGCTTCTATGTTAGTTGACACTGATAACAATTCGCTCTCCTTGGGTACTATACACCCACCCTTAATTGCTGCAGTGTTGGGTTTTCGGACAGGGATAGCAAGGCTACAGAGTGGCACCACCTGCCACACATACAGAGCGGTCAGAATTTCTGGATTAGGGACTTTAAATTATCCTGAAATGTGGACTTGTTTACCCACGTGGGAGAAGATTTCCCCTCCGTGCTATTCAGTGAGCATGAGTATAATAAAGGTAATTATAAATTCACGCAAATATTGAACAACTCAAAACTTCCCTGAGGAACTGCCCTGGATGCTGGTGTACTGGTTGAGAAGATGACATAGATTGAACAATGTTCTGGATAGTTTTGAAACATTTCTGAGTATGTGTAATAAATTTTTTTAGACAGTGACATTGTACTCCCAAAAGCCTTTTGAGCAGCTTTGATTCCTTAAGGCAAGGATCTTAAGAACACAAATGGGAATTAGCATGTTGCAGTTGAATAAGCATCTATGAGCTCTAATTGTAAATTAATTAATGAAATAATACAGCTCAGAATATCAGTCCTGATTTTAACTAAACACATCTGGTGAGAATGTATCAGTTTTGAATTGATTACAATGTTATTATTGTATTAAAAAGAAAATATAAATCCATTGGGAGGTTAATAATTGTCTGACCTAAATTCGCCCCCTTCCTGCCTGATGTTTCAGGTTAAAATCAGAGAAACCTTTTTATATTCTACAGTCTTGTATGACAAATTAGGAACCGAACACCTACCTTTTTCACCAATATTTTTCATGGACACTGTCACAAAATGAAAAAAAGATAGATTAGAAAAAAGACAAAACAGATTATAAAATATGCATGTATTGTGTATATCATTTAGGGCTTCTTTAGAGTTTTATTGAACAAGGTATCTCCCAAATGTCCTGATGTTTATCCTCACCCCTCAGCTGGCAAGTTAATTGTGCTGGAGGTTCCTGGAGGTGTGAAGTCGGGTTCCCAACCTGGGTTTAAGGCTAAACCCATTGTTTTAGTTATGCATTTCTTCCTCCTCTGCCAACTTTATAGGTGGAGATTTATAGGCATGGATTTTTGTCTGAAGGCAAGTTCTCTGTTCAGGCAGTAGAGTTGGGCATTGTGAGGTCAGGAAACTTGGAAGAATTGGCTTCCCAAATGCGTGTGGTTCTTAGCTGGTGGGACAATTATGAGATTTGTCAGGTTATTATATATTAGGACTGTAGTTTTAAGTTTAGGGTAAATGAAGGGGATCATGTAAGCTGTTCTGCCATTTGCCTGACAGTAACACTGGGTGGTTTCTTTTTTAGAAATCAAAGGTAGACTGAGATTGTTTTACTGAGAAGATGATGCATGGTATTTAAGCTTGGAGACAATGGCAGTAGTCTCCGAGTTTACAATGAATAGTCTCGGAGCCTCCTAAAGCTGCAGAAAAATGTTGAAGATACCAGGTTATAAACAATTGTGCTGTGAACTGTTAATTTACTTCCGAGATGAAAGAGAGTTACAATCAAAGAAAGCTGATTAGCATTTAGACCTAAATGCATCATACGTACAAACCAAGTAGAGTAGGAGGAGGCCACTCAGCTCCTTGAGTGTGCTCCAACATTTAACATGATCATGACTGATCTGATTTTAACCTCAGCCCCACATTGTTGCTGACCACCGATATGGATGGGGGGGGAGGGCGCGTGGGGTGGGGGGTGGGGGGGGGGGGCAGTCGGGACTGATTAGAGGGGGGGGGCGTGCTGGGGGAGAAACCTGCTTCAAAATGCCAAAGCTGAGGAGTTCAGGAAGATTTCGTGGGAAGGGGAAGGAAGTAAACAAGTAACCAATTGGCTGGGGTTTACTGGTAGCTTGTTGAACCAGGAGGACTCACTCCTACTCCTCCTAGCTCACAAGTAGTGTTGCAAAGGCATTTGCATTATGGATTCAACCCTTCTCATCTCTTTGCTGCTGCTCGGTTTCCAGAGGCCTCGGAAATTCAGCCAACATGAGTTGAAAACAGAAGGCAATCAGCCTTTTTATCATATTTAAATGCCCAACCTGTGTTCCAGCGAATGGATTATAGTCATAGAGTATAGAAGAGGCCCTTCAGCACATCGAGTAAAGAGTAAAAGCCCATGGGATACAGGGCACTGTGGCAAACTGGATAAAAAAGTTGCCTTGGTAACAGGAAACAGGGTAATGAAATGAAAATGAATGAAAATCGCTTATTGTCACGAGTAGGCTTCAATGAAGTTACTGTGAAAAGCCCCTAGTCGCCACATTCCGGCGCCTGTTCGGGGAGGCTGGTACGGGAATTGAACCGTGCTGCTGGCCTGCCTTGGTCTGCTTTAAAAGCCAGCGATTTAGCCCAGTGAGCTGCCTTGCAAATGGAAAGTTGTTCCAAGTAGTGTTCCACAGGGCTCGGTGTTGGGACCCTTATTGTATGTGTTATATATCAATGATTTGGACATGAACGTGGGAGGCACGATTGGGTAATTTGCAGATGACACAAAGATTGGCCGAGTGGTGGACAGTGTAGAGGATAGCTATAATCTCCAAAACGATATAGATGGACTGGTGGAGTCTGTGATAGAGCGGCAGATAGAATTTAACTCACAGAAGTGTGAGGTCATGTATTTAGGAAGGTCAAACAGCTATAGGGCGTACACAATAAATGGGAATATACTAAGAGGGGTACATAAAATGAGAGATCTTGGTACACAAATACACAGGTCCCTAAAAGCAGCAGTTCAAGTAGACAAGGTTGTAAAGAGAGCAGAAAGAATGTTCTCCTTCATTGGCAGAAGTATAGAATTTAAAGTAAGGATATAATGTTAGATCTGCACCTTAAGAGCTGTTAGCTACAGGGCTATGGACCGGGTGCAGGAAGGTAGGATTAGAAAGGGCACCTGGGTGTCCTCGGGCTGGCATGGACAAGATGGGCCAAATGGGCTCCTTCTGTGCTGTAACATTTCTATGATTCTATGGAGACTGCATCAATGATACTTCACTAAATCTACACTAATCCCACTTCCAGCACTTGGCCCATAGCCTTGAATGTTGTGACATTTCAAGTGCTCATCCACAAACCTTATAAAGGTTGTGAAGTTTCCAGCCTCTACTACCCTCACAGGCAGTGTATTCCAGACTCCCACCACCCTCTGGGTGAAAAGATCTTTCTTCAAATCCCCCATTAACCTTCTGCTTTTCACCTTAAAATTATGCCCCCTCATTATTGACCCTTCAACGAAGGGGAACAGCTGCTTCCTATCCACCCTGCCCATAGCTCTATGATCTTGTATACCTCAATCAGGCCTCGTCTCAGCCTTGTCTGCTTCAGTGAAAACAGCCCAAGACTATCAGCCTCTCTTCATAGCTCAAATGCTCCATCCCAGATAACATCCTGATGAATCTCCTCTGCACACTCTCCAGTGCAATCACATCCTTCTTATAATGAGGCAACCTGAACGGCACACAGTTCTCGAACTGTGGCCTCACCAAAGTTGTGTTCAGCTCCAAAATCCTCCCTGCTCTTATAATCAATGCCACGACTGATAAAGCTAAGTGTCCTGTATGCCCTATTACAATTTGTTTAGAAAATATTTTATTGAGGCATTTATAATTTTAACATTTTCACATTTAAAAAAAACAGAGAGATCCAACACACACACAAAAACCACCACAATAACATCCGCAACTCCCCCCCAGCCCTAAACCCGGACTACCCATACATTAGATTCCTGCCCTTATTCGTCACTTCCATACCCCCCCTTTCCTGCCCCCCATCCCCTTCCCCTGCTGACGGTCAATTCTCCTTGAAGAAGTCAAAGAACAGCTGCCACTTCCGAGTGACCCCCTGTACTGAACCCCTTAAGGCAAACTTAATTTTCTCTAACATAAAAAACCCTGCCATGTCACTGGCCCAAACACCCGACTTTAGAGGCTCCGAGTCCCTCCATCCCAACAGAATCCGTCTCTGGGCCACCAGGGAGGCAAAGGCCAAAATACTGGCCTCTCTTCCCCCCCCTGGGCTCCTGGATCTTCCGACACTCCAAATAGTGCCACCTCTGGACTCAGAGTCACCTTCCCTCCCAGGACCTCTGACATGACATCTGAAACTCCCTGCCCAAATCCCCTCAACCGCAGACCCGCCCAAACCATATGTACATGGTTCGCAGGACTTCCCCCACACCGGTCCTCCACCTCCTCAAAAAACCTGCTCATCCGGGCCATAGTCATATGAGCCTTGTGAACCACCTTGAACTGGATCAGGCTGAGCCTGGCACATGACGAAGATGGATTGACTTTCCTCAGAGCCTTCTCTCATAACCCGACTTCCAACTCTCCTCCCAGCTCTTCCTCCCATTTCCTCTTAACCTCCCCAATTGGAACCCCTTCCCAGTCCATCAGTTCCTTATATATTTCCGAGACTCTCCCCACCCCAACCCATGTTTTTGACATCACCGTATCCTGTAGTCCCCTTAGTGGGAGACGAGGGAAACCCGGGACCTGCCTCCGAACAAATTCCCACACCGGCAGGTAACCCATTCCCACCCAGCAACTCAAACTCCTCCTCTAGGCCCGGGAAACCCTCCTCAGTGAAGAGATCCCCAAATCTCTCAACTCCTGCCTGCTGCCACCTCCTGAAGCTCCTGTCCCGCCCCCCCTGGAGCGAACCAGTGATTATCACAGATCGATGACCACACCGACCACCCCTCCAGTCTCATGTGCTGCCTCCATTGTCCCCACATCCTTAGGGCTACCACTATCACTGGGCTTGTGGAGTACCGAGCAGGCGAGAACGGCAGAGGTGCCGTTAACAAAGCCTTCAGACTCGTACCCTTGCAAGAAGCCGTCTCCACTCGCTCCCACACCGACCCCTCCCCCACTACTCATTTCCTAACCATCGATATATTAGCCGCCCAGTCGTAATTAATAAAGTTCGGAAGGGCCAAGCCCCCCTCCCCTCGCCCCCGCTCAAGAAGGACCTTCTTGACCCTCGAGGCTTTCCCGGCCCATGTGAAACCTGAGATCGCCGCATTCACCTTCCTAAAAAATGCCTTAGGGATGAAGATTGGAAGGGACTGAAGCACGAACAGCAATCCCGGGAGGACTGTCATTTTCACAGTCTGTACCCTCCCTGCCAGTGACTGCGGGAGCACGTCCCACCTACGGAAGTCCCCTTTCATTTGTTCAATCAAACTGCCCAAATTTGGTTATGAAGCTGACCCCAGTCCCTTGCCACTTGAATCCTCAGGTACCTAAAACTCCCTCCCACCACTTTGAGCGGCATCTCCCTCAGTCTCCTCTCTTGCCCCCTTGTCTGGATCGTAACACCTCACTCTTGCCCATATTCAGTTTGTAACCTGAGAACCTACCAAATTCCTCCAGTAATCCCATAATTCCTGCGATTTCCCCCCAACGTGTCTGTTATATAAAGGAGCAAATCGTCCGCATAGAGCGAGACCCTATGTTGCACTCCCCCCTCTCATTATCCCCCGCTAAATGTTCAATGCTCTCAGCGCCACTGCCAGAGGCTCTATGGCCAGGGCAAACAGTAGTGGGGAAAGTGGACACCCCTGTCTCGTCCCCCGGCACAGGCTAAAATATTCTGATCGAACCCGGTTTGTCCTTATATTCGCCACCGGTGCCTGATATAACAACCGGACCCAATCCACAAATCCCTTCCCAAACCCAAACCTTCCAAGGACATTTCACTCCACCCAATCAAAGGCCTTTTCTGCATCCATGGCCACCACCACCTCGACCTCGCGCCCTTCCGCAGGCATCATTGTTACATTTAGCAGCCTCCTAATGTTGGATGTCAGGTGTCGCCCCTTAACAAATCCCGTCTGGTCCTCCCCTCTTACCTCTGGAACACAATCCTCTATGCATGTGGCCAAAATCTTTGCCAGTAACTTCGCATCCACATTTGACAGGGAGATTGGCCTATAGGAACCACTCCGGATCCTTATCCCGCTTCAAAATAAGGGAATAAAGGAAATCAATGCCTCCTATAACGTTGGGGGGAGCACTCTCAGCTCTTTTGACTCATTAAAAGCCTTTACCAGGAGGGCCCCAACAGCCCAGAAAACTTTTTAATGAACTCAACCAGGTGTCCGTCTGATCCCGGGGCTTTACCCGATTGCATCGCCCCCAACCCGTCTATAACCTCCCCAAGCCCAATTGGGGCTCCCAAATCCTCCACCAACTCCTCATCTATCCAGCCCCCCAAAAAATTGCTTCATACCCTCCTCCCCGGCTGGGGGTTCCGATTTATACAATTTACTATAAAACTGTCGAAACACGTCATTCACCCCCGCTGAATCCAGAACCATCTTCTCCCCTGTATCTCTCACTTTCCCAATCTCTCTAGCCATCTCCTGTTTCCTCATCTGGTGCGCCAGCATCCTGCTGGCTTTCACCCCATATTCATACACCGCCCCTGCCCTATTATCCTTAACTACTCTATTACCCTGTTGCTTGCCCATCTTCTCTTAAATGTATACTAGGATTGCTTTATATATTACTCACCTAACTATGAAGTAGAATGCTAGATATGTTTGGGACCACAGAACAATTCTGCATTCATTAAAAAATATATATATTTTTATTGGCATTTTTCAATTTTACAGGGCGATACTTTTAACATACTTTTCGGCGGGAGAACAGCTGGTGAGTCAGTTTCAGCGGGAGCAGTGCGGAAGTGGCTGCTGGGAGGTAAGTCTGTCCTTTAAAAGTTCTTGTCTTTGCAGGGGCAGGCCAGTCGATTTCGGCGGGAGAACAGCTGGTGAGTCAGTTTTAGCGGGAGCAGTGCGGAAGTGGCTGTTGGGAGGTAAGTCTGTCCTTTAAAAGCACTTGTCTTTGCAGGGGCAGGCCAGTCGATTTCGGCGGGAGAACAGCTGGTGAGTCAGTTTCAGCGGGAGCAGTGCGGAAGTGGCTGCTGGGAGGTAAGTCTGTCCTTTAAAAGCACTTGTCATTGCAGGGGCAGGCCAGTCGATTTCAGCGGGAGAACAGCTGGTGAGTCAGTTTCAGCGGGAGCAGTGCGGAAGTGGCTGCTGGGAGGTAAGTCTGTCCTTTAAAAGCACTTGTCTTTGCAGGGGCAGGCCAGTCGATTTCAGCGGGAGAACAGCTGGTGAGTCAGTTTCAGCGGGAGCAGTGCGGAAGTGGCTGCTGGGAGGTAAGTCTGTCCTTTAAAAGCACTTGTCTATGCAGGGGCAGGCCAGTCGATTTCGGCGGGAGAACAGCTGGTGAGTCAGTTTCAGTGGGAGCAGTGCGGAAGTGGCTGCTGGGAGGTAAGTCTGTCCTTTAAAAGCACTTGTCTTTGCAGAGGCAGGCCAGTCGATTTCGGCGGGAGAACAGCTGGTGAGTCAGTTTCAGCGGGAGCAGTGCGGAAGTGGCTGCTGGGAGGTAAGTCTGTCCTTTAAAAGCACTTGTCTTTGCAGGGGTAGGCCAGTCGATTTTGGCGGGAGTGGAGCTGGCTGGTTAGTCAATTTCAGCAGGAGCTGAGAATTTTTTTTTTTTTTAAATTAGTGTTTTAGGCGGGAACAGGAAGTCGACCCGTGGACGTCTGGGAAGACCCTCACCAATAAATTCTGGTGGAGAGGAAACCCGAGACACTACACGTGTAGTGTCTCCCACCCGCCCTCCTCCTCTAACCTAATAATAAAACCCATTGGTCTGAGGTAAGTACCATATTTTATTATATTATTATTATTTTTTATAAAAAATTTAATTTAGTTGTTAGCCAGATCTTGGTAGAAAGTTAGAGGAATGGCAGGGAAGGGAGTGCAATGTTCCTCCTGCAGGATGTTTGAGGTGAGGGATGCAATTAGTGTCCCTGCTGATTTTACCTGCAGGAAGTGCTGCCATCTCCAGCTCCTCCAAGACCGAGTTAGGGAACTGGAGCTGGAGTTGGAAGAACTTCGGATCATTCGGGAGGCAGAAGGGGTCATAGATAGCAGCTTCAGGGAATTAGTTACACCAAAGATTGGAGATAGGTGGGTAACTGTAAGAGGGGCTGGGAAAAAGCAGTCAGTGCAGGGATCCCCTGCGGTCGTTCCCCTGAGAAACAAGTATACCGCTTTGGATACTTGTGGGGGGGGGGGGACTTACCAGGGGTAAGCCATGGGGTACGGGCCTCTGGCACGGAGTCTGTCCCTGTTGCTCAGAAGGGAAGGGGGGAGAAGAGCAGAGCATTAGTAATTGGGGACTCTATAGTCAGGGGCACAGATAGGAGATTTTGTGGGAGCGTGAGAGACTCACGTTTGGTATGTTGCCTCCCAGGTGCAAGGGTACGTGATGTCTCGGATCGTGTTTTCCGGGTCCTTAGGGGGGAGGGGGAGCAGCCCCAAGTCGTGGTCCACATTGGCACTAACGACATAGGTAGGAAAGGGGACAAGGATGTCAGGCAGGCTTTCAGGGAGCTAGGATGGAAGCTCAGAACTAGATCAATCAGAGTTGTTATCTCTGGGTTGTTGCCCGTGCCACGTGATAGTGAGATGAGGAATAGGGAGAGAGAGCATTTAAACACGTGGCTACAGGGATGGTGCAGGCGGGAGGGTTTCAGATTTCTGGATAACTGGGGCTCTTTCTGGGGAAGGTGGGACCTCTACAGACAGGATGGTCTACATCTGAACCTGCGGGGCACAAATATCCTGGGGGGGAGATTTGTTAGTGCTCTTTGGGGGGGGGGTTTAAACTAATGCAGCAGGGGCATGGGAACCTGGATTGTAGTTTTAGGGTAAGGGAGAATGAGAGTATAGAGGTCAGGAGCACAGATTTGACGTTACAGGAGGGGGCCAGTGTTCAGGTAGGTGGTTTGAAGTGTGTCTACTTCAATGCCAGGAGTATACGAAACAAGGTAGGGGAACTGGCAGCATGGGTTGGTACCTGGGACTTCGATGTTGTGGCCATTTCGGAGACATGGATAGAGCAGGGACAGGAATGGATGTTGCAGGTTCCGGAGTTTAGGTGTTTTAGTAAGCTAAGAGAAGGAGGCAAAAGAGGGGGAGATGTGTCGCTGCTAGTCAAGAGCAGTATTACGGTGGCGGAGAGGATGCTAGATGGGGACTCTTCTTCCGAGGTAGTATGGGCTGAAGTTAGAAACAGGAAAGGAGAGGTCACCCTGTTGGGAGTTTTTTTTATAGGCCTCCTAATAGTTCTAGGGATGTAGAGGAAAGGATGGCGAAGATGATTCTGGATAAGAGTGAAAGTAACAGGGTAGTTATTATGGGAGACTTTAACTTTCCAAATATTGACTGGAAAAGATATAGTTCGAGTACAATAGATGGGTCATTTTTTGTACAGTGTGTGCAGGAGGGTTTCCTGAAACAATATGTTGACAGGCCAACAAGAGGCGAGGCCACGTTGGATTTGGTTTTGGGTAATGAACCAGGCCAGGTGTTGGATTTGGAGGTAGGAGAGCACTTTGGGGACAGTGACCACAATTCGGTGACGTTTACGTTAATGATGGAAAGGGATAAGTATACACCGCAGGGCAAGAGTTATAGCTGGGGGAAGGGCAATTATGATGCCATGAGACGTGACTTGGGGGGGATAAGGTGGGGAAGTAGGCTGCAAGTGTTGGGCACACTGGATAAGTGGGGCTTGTTCAAGGATCAGCTACTGCGTGTTCTTGATAAGTATGTACCGGTCAGGCAGGGAGGAAGGCGTCGAGCGAGGGAACTGTGGTTTACCAAGGAAGTGGAATCTCTTGTTAAGAGGAAGAAGGAGGCCTATGTGAAGATGAGGTGTGAAGTTTCAGTTGGGGCGATGGATAGTTACAAGGTAGCGAGGAAGGATCTAAAGAGAGAGCTAAGACGAGCAAGGAGGGGACATGAGAAGTATTTGGCAGGAAGGATCAAGGAAAACCCAAAAGCTTTCTATAGGTATGTCAGGAATAAGCGAATGACTAGGGAAAGAGTAGGACCAGTCAAGGACAGGGATGGGAAATTGTGTGTGGAGTCTGAAGAGATAGGCGAGATACTAAATGAATATTTTTCGTCAGTATTCACTCAGGAAAAAGATAATGTTGTGGAGGAGAATGCTGAGCCCCAGGCTAATAGAATAGATGGCATTGAGGTACGTAGGGAAGAGGTGTTGGCAATTCTGGACAGGCTGAAAATAGATAAGTCCCCGGGACCTGATGGGATTTATCCTAGGATTCTCTGGGAGGCCAGGGAAGAGATTGCTGGACCTTTGCCTTTGATTTTTATGTCATCATTGGCTACAGGAATAGTGCCAGAGGACTGGAGGACAGCAAATGTGGTCCCTTTGTTCAAAAAGGGGAGCAGAGACAACCCCGGCAACTATAGACCGGTGAGCCTCACGTCTGTAGTGGGTAAAGTCTTGGAGGGGATTATAAGAGACAAGATTTATAATCATCTAGATAGGAATAATATGATCAGGGATAGTCAGCATGGCTTTGTGAAGGGTAGGTCATGCCTCACAAACCTTATTGAGTTCTTTGAGAAGGTGACTGAACAGGTAGATGAGGGTAGAGCAGTTGATGTGGTGTATATGGATTTCAGCAAAGCGTTTGATAAGGTTCCCCACGGTAGGCTATTGCAGAAAATACGGAGGCTGGGGATTGAGGGTGATTTAGAGATGTGGATCAGAAATTGGCTAGCTGAAAGAAGACAGAGGGTGGTGGTTGATGGGAAATGTTCAGAATGGAGTACAGTCACAAGTGGAGTACCACAAGGATCTGTTCTGGGGCCGTTGCTGTTTGTCATTTTTATCAATGACCTAGAGGAAGGCGCAGAAGGGTGGGTGAGTAAATTTGCAGACGATACTAAAGTCGGTGGCGTTGTCGATAGTGTGGAAGGATGTAGCAGGTTACAGAGGGATATAGATAAGCTGCAGAGCTGGGCTGAGAGGTGGCAAATGGAGTTTAATGTAGTGAAGTGTGAGGTGATTCACTTTGGAAGGAATAACAGGAATGCGGAATATTTGGCTAATGGTAAAGTTCTTGAAAGTGTGGATGAGCAGAGGGATCTAGGTGTCCATGTACATAGATCCCTGAAAGTTGCCACCCAGGTTGATAGGGTTGTGAAGAAGGCCTATGGAGTGTTGGCCATTATTGGTAGAGGGATTGAGTTCCGGAGTCGGGAGGTCATGTTGCAGCTGTACAGAACTCTGGTACGGCCGCATTTGGAGTAGTGCGTACAGTTCTGGTCACCGCATTATAGGAAGGACGTGGAGGCTTTGGAGCGGGTGCAGAGGAGATTTACCAGGATGTTGCCTGGTATGGAGGGAAAATCTTATGAGGAAAGGCTGATGGACTTGAGGTTGTTTTCGTTGGAGAGAAGAAGGTTAAGAGGAGACTTAATAGAGGCATACAAAATGATCAGGGGGTTGGATAGGGTGGACAGTGAGAGCCTTCTCCCGCGGATGGAAATGGCTGGCACGAGGGGACATAACTTTAAACTGAGGGGTAATAGATATAGGACAGAGGTCAGAGGTAGGTTCTTTACGCAAAGAGTAGTGAGGCCGTGGAATGCCCTACCTGCTACAGTAGTGAACTCGCCAACATTGAGGGCATTTAAAAGTTTATTGGATAAACATATGGATGATAATGGCATAGTGTAGGTTAGATGGCTTTTGTTTCGGTGCAACATCGTGGGCCGAAGGGCCTGTACTGCGCTGTATTGTTCTATGTTCTAAGTGGCGTACCTGGTATTTACATGTTGTACAGTTTCTTATCTACATACATATTTCTTAACATACATTCTCCCCATCCCCCCCCCCCCCCCCCCCCCCCTTCCCTGTCCCCATGTTGGTAGCCCCCTTTTCATTCTGGGTGTCCTAGTGCTGAGCTCCGCTCCTCTTTTCTGCGGCAATAGTCGTGCAAGACGTGGCTGTTTCCCTGGGAATGTAAAATAATGTCGGGTGTGCTCCGGCCGAATTTAAAATGAAGGTGAAAAGAATACAAAGGAGAATTATTAATAACTTAAAATGAAAACAGTCACGTGGCAACAAGATAGGAAAAAATAAGACAAACGCACCAAAAGGCAGTGCAAATGATTGTGCATTGGCAGAAAATAGGGCCTTAGGCAATCAAGGTGCAATCAAGTTCAATTGATTTGCAAGGAGAAAAATTGTGCCTCAGGCTGATAGGCCTCTGAAGACGAACAGCAGTTTTGGAATGTGAAAGTGGACATATTCAGTGATTTCAGAGGTAATTATTAACTGCTTTTTAATTGCTACATGTATTAAATCCATGATTGAAAGTAAAAACAGGGGTTGGAACCACTTTAGGTAATAAAATAAACTCAATTGCTTTTCTGTGGTGATCTGTATTTCAGGGAGTTGGTATGTTATGGTGCTTCTTTGAGAATAAGAAAAGTATGGCGCTTCCATGTCTTTTGCTATAGATAGGATTAATGCAGTGTTTCCCACCTCCTGAGGTCCCCCCTGGTTTAGTCCACCAGCTTCGTTAAGTTCCACTTATGACGCCCCTTCCATTCCCTCGCTACCTGAATACCTAAATACCTAAACCTATCCCTCGCTGCCGTAAATGGCATCCCCCCTAAATTTGCCCGCCGTCCCAGCTCATTCACCGGGAAAACCTCGCTTTTCGCTACATTCAGTTTACACCCCGAGAACCCTCCAAACGTCCCATTGTCCTTCCATAAGACATAGGGGCAGAATTAGGCCACTCGGCCCATCAAGTCTGCTCCGCCATTCAATCATGACTGATATTTTTCTCATCCCCATTCTCCCGCCTTCTCCCCATAACCCCTAATCCCTGGAAAGGGCGGAAAGGAGCCTTCGGTACCTTTGGATCCAAATAGCTAGGAGTTGGTGGGCCCTACATAAACTGGATCTGACGAGGCTGGTGGACCAGATGGAGGAGGACTTCAAAAGATGGGACATGTTGCCGCTCTCGCTAGCGGGTAGAGTGCAGTTGATCAAAATGGTGGTCCTCCCGAGGTTTCTTTTTGTGTTTCAGTGCCTTCCCATCGTGATCACCAAGGCCTTTTTTAAGAGGGTAGGCAGGAGCATTATGGGGTTTGTGTGGTCGAATAAGACCCCAAGGGTAAGGAGAGGGTTTCTTGAGCGCAGTAGGGACCGAGGAGGGTTGGCGCTGCCGAATCTGGGGGGCTACTACTGGGCAGCAGCAAATGTGGCGATGATCCGTAAGTGGGTGATGGAGGGAGAGGGGGCGGCATGGAAGAGGTTGGAGATGGCGTCCTGCAAAGGAATGAGCCTGGGGGCGCTGGTGACGGCACCGCTGCCGCTCTCGCCGACAAGGTACACCACGAGTCCGGTGGTGGCGGCAACGCTAACGATCTGGGGCCAGTGGAGACGGCACAGGGGTGCAATGGGAGCCTCGGTGTGGTCCGCGATCAGGGGTAACCATCGGTTTGTCCCGGGGAGGATGGACGGGGGGTTTCAGAGCTGGCATCGGGCGGGGATTAGAAGAATGGGGGACCTGTTCATTGATGGGACGTTTGTGAGCCTAGGGGCACTAGAGGAGAAGTTTGGGCTACTCCCGGGAAATGCTTTCAGATACATGCAGGTGAGGGCGTTTGTGAGGCGGCAGGTGAGGGAATTCCCGTTGCTCCCGGCACAGGAAATTCAAGACAGGGTGATCTCGGGCATATGGGTTGGAGAGGGCAAGGTGTCGGCGATATACCAGGAGATGAAAGAAGAGGGGGAGGCGTTGGTAGAGGAGCTGAAGGGCAAATGGGAGGAGGAGCTGGGAGAGGAGATTGAGGAGGGGCTATGGGCTGATGCCCTAGGTAGGGTTAATTCCTCTTCCTCGTGTGCCTGATACAATTTAAGGTGGTTCACAGAGCGCACATGATGGGGGTGAGGCTGAGTAGGTTCTTTGGGGTAGAGGACAGATGTGGGAGGTGCTCAGGAAGTCCGGCGAACCATGTCCATATGTTTTGGTCATGCCCGGCACTGGAGGGGTTCTGGAGGGGAGTGGTGGGAACAATATCTAAGGTGGTGAAAGCCTGGGTCAAGCCAAGCTGGGGGCTAGCAATATTTGGAGCAGTGGACGAGCCGGGAGTGCAGGAGGCGAAAGAGGCCGGCATTCTGGCCTTTGCGTCCCTAGTAGCCCGGCGAAGGATCTTGCTAATGTGGAAAGAGGCGAAGCCCCCCAGCGTGGAGGCCTGGATAAATGATATGGCTGGGTTTATCAAGCTAGAGAGGATAAAGTTTGCCTTGAGAGGGTCTGCGCAGGGGTTCTACAGGCGGTGGCAACCGTTCCTACGCTATCTCGTGGAGCGTTAGAGGAAGGTTGGTCAGCAGCAGCTACCCGGGGGGGGTGGGGGGGGGGGGGGGGGGGGGAATGTCTTGGCGAAAGGGGGGGGGAGGGAGGGGGGGTATTTGAGCAAGATAATACATGAAGGATCTGGAAAACTGGCATGTACGGGAGGAATCCAATGTACAAAGTTTTGTAACATATCGTTTTACCATGTTTTTGTCTTGCTATGTGCGTTTTCTTTCTATTTGTTACGAGGGGGGGGGGGGGTTTGTTTGTAAGGGTGAAAAATTGTGTTAAAAATTTTAATAAATATATATATTTTTAAAAACTTAAAAAAAAAAAAATTTAGAGTACTCAAATCACTTTTTCCAATTAAGGGACAATTTAGTATGGCCAATCCACCTCCCCTGCACATCTTTGGTTTGTGGGGGCGAAACTCACGCAAACATGAGGAGAATGTGCAAACTCCACATGGAGAGTGACCCAGAGCCGGGTTTGAACCTGGGACCTTGGTGCCGTGAGGCAGTAGGGCTAACCACTGTGCCACCATGCTGTCCTCTGCCTGCTCTTAACGAAGCCTGTTTGACATTCCGCAACCACTCCCGGGACACAATCCTCCATGCATCCCGCCAATAACTTAGTCAATTCTTTCACATCCGTGTTCAATAGTGATAGCCTGCATCATCGTCTCCGGCTACTCCCTCTTCTCCAGCGCTTCAGTAAACGCCCCCAACAGATGTGGTGCCATGTCCGTCACAAATTCCTTATAAAATTCCTCCGGGTACCCATCTGGCCATGGGGCCTTCCCGGACTTCATACCCCTGATACTATCCAGCACCTCCCTCAGGTCCAGGGGCTCCTCCAATGCCTGCCTCTTTGCCTACTCCACCTAGGGAAACTCCAGCTCATCCAGAAACCACCCCTGTCCACCTCCTCTCCCCCCGGGTCCGCCTCGTAGAGTCCCTGGTAGTACTCCCTAAATGCCTCACTTATCCTCCCTAGCTCTGACACCACATCTCCAGCCCCAGTCCGTATCTGCAATATTTCCCTGGACGCAGCCTGCCTCTGCAGCTGGTGCGCCAGCATGCAGCTCGCCTAGCCCAAACCGCTCCAGAACATCAAAGAGATACTTCCACTCGACTCTGTCGAATGCCTTTTCTGCATCCAGGGAGATGATCATCTCTGGTCAACCTCGCGTCAACATTGAGCAGTGAAATGGGTCTGTATGATCCGCATTCCGTTGGGTCTCTGACTTTTTTGGGTATCAGTGATATCGTGGCCTGTGTTATCGTAGGAGGCAGGGTGCCTCTCACACGTGAGTCTGCGAACATATCCCTTAGGTGTGGGGCCAGGGCTGGCGCAAATTTTTTTATAGACGTCGCCGGAAACCCATTGGGTCCCAACGAACTTCCCCACCTGCAAGGAGCTGATGTTCTCCGTGATCTCTCCGAGATATATTGGTGCTTCCAATTCCCCCCGCCTATCGTCACCCACAACTGGCATCGCCAATCCATCGAGGAACCATTTCATCCCCGCGCCCCTATAGGGGGGTTCGGAGCTGTACAGCCCTCGGTAGAAGGTCTCGAAGACTCGGTTGATCTCTTGTGGCCCGATTACCAGTCTGCACCTGCTATTCTTTACTTGGCTTATTCTCCCTTGCAGCTGCCTGCTTTCTCAGCTGGTGAGCCAATCGGCGGCCAGCTTTGTCTCCGTGTTCGTAGAAGGTCCCCCGTGTCTGGCTGAGTTGGTACACTGCTTTCCTAGTGGATAGCAGGTTAAAGCCCATTTACAGTTTTTCCTCTCTGCGAGCAGCCCTACGGTCAGGGCCTCAGAATATTTTCTGTCGACCTCCAGGATGGAGTCGATCAGTTGTTGCCTGGCCGTCCTCTCTTCCCTGTCTCCACGTGCCTTTTGGGTATAATTTCTCCCCTAATCACAGCCTTCAGTGCCTCCCAGAATGTGGGAGGTGAGACTTCCCCGCTCTGGTCATTACTAATGTACTCTATGATCTGTGATTTTTTTTGGCAGGAGGCTTTGTCGGCCAAGAGGTCCGTGTCCAGCCTCCGTGTGGGACACTGGGCTCGACCCGTCTCCAACCTCACATCCATGTAATGTGGAGCGTGGTCGAAGATGACTATCGCTGAATATTCCGCCTTTGCTATTCCTGGAAGCACCGATTTCCCCACTGCAAAGAAGTCGATCCGGGTGTACGCCTTGTGCACCGGCGTAAAGAATGAGAATTCCTTCTCACCATACACATTTACCAGAACCACCGGTGCCCCGTCCAGGACCCCGCTGACCATGACGTACTGTCCCCCTTGGTCCGTAACTGTCTTTGTCTCGGTGAACCTCGTCCTTTTGCTAATCAATATGGCTACTCCCCTAGCCCTCGTCCCGTAACATGAATGGTACGTCTGTCCCATCCACCCCTTTCTTACCCGCAGTTGTCTCCTCTCCCTCAGATGTGTCTCCTGCAAGAAGATTATGTCGGCTTTCAGACTTCTTAAGTGGGCGAAGACTCTGGATCGTTTCACCAGGCCGTTGAATCCCCTGACATTCCAGGTGATAATCCTGGTGGGGAGCTTCTGTCCCCCCTTTCCTGCGGGATCAACCATACGTTCCTAGTGGATGAGCCCCTGCACTGCGGGGATTCCTTTTGTTCGGGGGCCGTCTACAATGGCCGCCTTCACCATTCTCACCATGAGGCCAGGACCCTGATCTCCGGGGTTTCCCTTTACCCATGGGGCTCCCAACATGGCCGGCAACTATGTGTATGCCACGTGGGTGCTCCCTTACATTCTGGGGTTTCCCTTTGTTTAGGGACCCTCCAAAGTGGTTGCTTGCGGCGCCATCTTGTCCCCTCGGCCTGCTCCCTACCTGCTGAAGCCAACCTGAGAACCAACTCTTTTTTCCCGTCCTGTTTGCTACGTGTTTCTTTTCCCCCCTCCCTGCATCTCTCCCTCCCTGTCCCCCCCATGTCTTTCCCCTCCCTGTCCCTGTGTCCCCCTCCCCTCTGGCCAGGCGCTCCCGCCATGCCGAGAGGTGCGCCGCAGCCCCCCTTACCGGCTGCCTTCCTGTGCTAGCTATCCCTGTTAATATGGTGGCTTCCCTCCCGGGGCTGGTCTAGACCCTTGCTTCTGCCCACTGACTGTCTGCTTTCTCTTCCTGTACCCTAACCTGCATTTTCCTTTCTCGCTCTCTCCTGTGACCTGGTCTTTTTGATCAGAATGAGGCAGTACAGTCCCACGCAAACATGGTAACTGTTCAATAAGTCTCTGTTTCTTTAGCGATCTACCTCCGATCCGCCTTCATCGCGGCCTCGCCTGCCTCTTGTCTAGGCCCTTGGCCCGAACAAAATTGATTGCTTCTGCCGGGGTATTGACGTAGTGCTCTTTTGTTCTGGTATGTGACCCAGAGCCTGGCTGGGAATAGCATGCCAAATCGCACCCTATTTTTGGGTAGCGCCGACTTTGCCTGTTCAACCCGGCCAATCGTTTTGCCAGATCTGCCCCATGTCCTGGTAAATACGGATTCTGTGTCCTTCCCATGGGCTCGCTCTAGTCTGTCGGGCCCACCGCAGGATCTTCTCCCCGTCCCCTGGCAGCTTCACAATGATGGCTCTTGGCTGCTCCCCCGCCTTGGGCTCCGGTCTGAGCGACCCGTGCGCCCTGCCAAGTTCTGGGGGTTTGGGGAAGCTGTCCCTCCCGACTA
This sequence comes from Scyliorhinus torazame, assembly GCF_047496885.1. NCBI lineage: Eukaryota > Metazoa > Chordata > Chondrichthyes > Carcharhiniformes > Scyliorhinidae > Scyliorhinus > Scyliorhinus torazame. The sequence continues at coordinate 216,293,191 of NC_092709.1, read as the reverse complement.
GGTTTCCCAGCATTTGGGCGATGTAGCCTGTCGGGTCTCTACCCTCGAAACCATTCGGCAGGCCCACAATCCGAACATTCTGTCGTCAGGATTTGTTCTCCTGGTCCTCGACTTTCCCCTTTAAGCTCCCTTGGACCGCCAGCAAACTTTTGACTTCGCTTCCAGAGTGACAATCAATTCTGATCGCCTCTTTCATGGCGGCCAGCTCCTTCTTGAGGTGAGGGTGGTGAGAGGAAGGCCGATGCTCAGGTCGATGGTCTCCCTCTCCCTTGGGTGGCCGGGCCCCTTCGCCTCGTGGGGCCGCAGCTTTGTCCGCTTGCTGTTCGTGGCCTTTCCGCCACTCCTTTTGTCTCTTCGACCCCTCGAGCTCCCGTTTGCTGGCATTTATTTTTGAGGTCAGTTTCTTTCCTCCGTTGAGGTTACTTTGCTTTCGATTTTTCGGGCAAAATCCACCTAAAAGTGCCTATTTGATTCTGGTTGGGAGGAGGGCCACCTGATGTGCATCCGCTTAGCACATCGCCGTCACGGGAAGTCCCACTTCTACATTCATAATGATTTTAAATGAATTATATTTTTTCAACCAGCATTTGCCAAGTTCGTAAAGGTGGAAGCAGGATAGAAGGAAGAGCCAGTGCTCCTATGAAATGCACTGAGATGTAAAGCAATAACCACACTTACACTTTCATCTCAGAATATGCATTTGGTTGTTGTGAAGGACAGTAATTTCTTTGTAACATTCTTCAAACAAAGCCTCTTTTTCTTTTAAACTTTAAACTATTAAAATTCATCAGCTTATGACAACCAGATTTCACTTCTTTAAATTGTTGATCGTTGTCGGTGCCTACTTCTCTACATTTTATAGTAACTCACACTCAATGTGGTAGCGCTGTTTCCGCCCAAGGATATCACAGGACTGAGTTGCAAGCAGTACTTTTCTGCCAGTTTTTTGATGAGCAGTCACACTCTTTCTTAGAAGTTGTCGAAACTGAAATTTTGAGTCCTGTGATCCGCACTGTAAGTGCATTGAGGCAGGACTGAAGTACACTGTGGCCAAGGTATCTGGCCCTGTTGAACATTCTCATTTGAATAATGTGACAGGATATAGAATCATAGAATCCCTGCAGTGCAGAAGGAGGCATTTGGCCCATCGAGTATGCACAGGCCCTTTGAAAGTGCACCCTACCTAAATCCATGCTTCCACCCTATCCCCGTAACCCAGTAACCCTGCCTACGCTTTTGGACAGTGCTGGTAGCAAGAGGACAGTAATGCCATGGCAGATGTAGTATCCTGTGGATAAATGTGAAGTTATCTGCTTCGTAGCAAAAACAGGAAGACAGATTATTACTTGAATGACTATAAATTGAAAGAGGGATCAATCAAGCGGACTGCTTTGTCCTGGATGGTGCAGAGCTTCTTGAGTGTTGTTGGAGCTGCCCTCATCCAGGCAAGTGGAGAGTATTCCATCGCACTCCTGACTTGTGCCTTGTAGCTAATGGACTGACTTTGGGGAGTCAGCAGGTGAGTTACTTCCCACACATTTCCCAGCCTCTGACCTATTTTTGTAGCCACAGTATTTGTATGGCTAGTCAAGGTTCTAGTCAATGGTAATCTCCAGGATGTTGATAGTGGGGAATGCAGTGACAATGCCACTGTGACTTGCCATTATTGTTGTCCAGATCTTGCTGCTTATGGACAGAGACTGCCTCAGTACCTGAGGAATTGCAAATGGTACTGATGTAGTATAAGAGTCTGGCACATACAGGGTTAAAATGGGACGGAGTACAGTAGCAAACACACGCCGGTGTAAGAAGACATATGATCTAGGGGTCAGTGTGGTATTGAGCAGAGACGAATAAAGACCGAAACACGGAGATAGCTCCTAGTATGTACTCTATACTGCACATGTGTAAATAGTTCTACTTATTAATAAAGACTTACAGAAGAGTACTGAAAATTATGAAGATTTCTCTAAGAGATACTGTTCTGTAACCAACACCTTCCCAGCACTGAACACTGCAATCATCAGCGAACAACCGCACTTATAACCACATGATGAAAGGAAGGTCATTGATGAAACAGCGAAAGGTGGTTAGACCTAGGACACAACCTGGAGGAACTTCTGCTGTAGGGTCCTGGGATTGAGATGACAGACCTTGAAAAACCACACCATCTTCCTTTGTGCTAGGAATGACTCCAACCAGTGGAGAGTTTTACCTCTGATTCCCATTGACTCCAGTTTTGTTCGGCTCCTTGATGCCACACGCGGTTAAATGCTGCCTTGATGGCAATGACAGTCACTCTCACCTCACCTTTTGAATTCAGCTCATTTGTCCATGATCGGACCAAGAAGGTCAGGAGCTGAGAGGACCTGGTGGAACCTAAACTGAGCATCAGTGATCAAATATTGTGTAAGTGCTGCCTGACAAGTCTTGGTGAAAATATATCCGGGGAATTACCCATTGAATTCTCGCTGTGATTTTAAACTGCTGTTGGAAAGGAGGCCAGCTTGTAGTTGGCTGCATCCTCCTACAAGTGTATAGATTTCACTCTGGTGACATCATTGGATCCCGACTGCAATATTAGCATCAAACCTGAACATGGGCACAGTGACAGCTGATAGGACATGGATCCAGGACTCGAAGAGTCCGAGAAAGATAAAGGTTACTTCCAATTTTTAATGGTTCTTTATATGGGCCATGTGGAGCCGCAGTGTTCCTCAGGCCCCAAAGGAAATTTTGTGTCTTCTCTGTCCCAGACTTCATTCCCCACCCTCCAACTGCAATCACCAACAGGCACGCCATCTGAAGACTGTTCCCTCTAGCCCCTGACAGTAGCTGTCTGATATTAACACCTGGGCGACTGCATCCTAACCCTAACCCTAACCCTAATTCAGCCCGTTTTGCTTGGGTAGTCGGCCAGCACCATGTGAATGAGGATCAGCCACTAAAATCTGCTAGGCCTCACCATGGTTACCTCCAGAGAGGCTGCTCATGCTCGAGGTTGGATCCCCATCTGAGAGTTAAAATCCACCTGAATGACTAAAAAATGGTCCCTTTCCAGGTATACTATCAACAGTCACGTGATGAATACCAAAAGCTTCCAGGACGATGAAAGGCTCTGTTTGACCCTGAATATTAACTAGGCTTTGGGGTAATTGAAAGATTGAAATTTTTAAGGAGATAACAACAAGGGTTGACGAGGACAGCAAGTTTGATGTAACCTACATGGATTTAGCAAGATTTTTTATAAGGTACCACAAGGCAGTAAATTAAATGCTCATTGAATCAAAAAACAAATGGCAAGTTTAGACTTAAACATAACAGGTGTTATTAAGAAGTTTGCAGATGATAAGAAAATTGACCTTGTGGATGATTGTGAGGAATAAAACTACATACTGCAAGATATTAATGGATATTAGGTATTAATTGAGAGCAGAAAAGTGGCAAATGGAATTCAATCCAGAGAAACATGAGCTAATCCATTTGGGGAGGACAAACAAGGCAAGAGAATACATAACAAATGGTTGGATCCTGAGAAGTGCAGAAGTATACAGATGAGATTAACAAGGGTATTGATAGGAATGGAGAACTTCTAGCTATGAGGAAAGACTGGATATACCAGGGTTGTTTTCTTTAAAACAGAGGAAGTTGAGGGAGGTTTAACTGAAGTATATAAAACTATGAGGGATCTAGATAGAGTGGATAGGGAGGACCAATTTCTGTTCGCAGAGAGGTCAATAACCAGTGAGCACAGGTTTAGATCAAGTGATGGAAGGATCATCGGGGTGTTGAGGAGTATTTCTTTCACCCAGATGGTGGCCTGGGGTCTGGAACTCACTGCCTGAATGGATGATAGAGGCAGAAACCCTCAAAACATTAAAAAATACTTGGTCATGCACTTGAGCTATTACAACCAACAGGTCTACAAACCCAGACGTGGAAGGCAGGATTACACTATTGCAACCAACAGGTCTACAAACCCAGACGTGGAAGGCAGGATTACACTGTGTAGCTCTTTTTCAGGTGGCAAGGAAATGATGGTGTGAATGACCTCCTTCTGTGCCATAAATCTGTTTCTGTTGCATTGCTGTGTGGCCTAGCTTTTGCTGCTAAAGTCACACAGTTCTTTATTTTTGAAGTGAGACAGCATCAGGCAAGGCATGTAATGACATGTGCAGCAAAAATGACTTAGCTGGTTCTTTAAAGTTGTGGGCCGAAATTCTCGGCCTCGCGATGCGCAAACGCGAACCACACTTGGGCGAAGAATTAGGCATCTAGCCAAAACCGAGGTCCTTGCCTGGCACCAATTCAGGCGCACTGCTCCAGTCCCTCACTGGAGCTGATAACAAGGTTTGTGCCCCACGCCGGCGGCAGCACGCAAAACTGGAATTTGCATACATTTAAATGTGATTAGTGCGTTTGACCCACTATGCACCAGGACTCCGGATGCTCCACCACACTCAAAAGGAAGTCACGTGGGTGCAATTTACCACAGCTATTTACAAACGGGGCTGGGTGTCCTAGCTGCTGAAATGGGGAGAGAAGGTAAGCAAAGTTTTAAAAAGTGTTGAAAATTGGACCGCTTGCCTGGAGGTGGCTGCCAGGGCCGGGGGGGATTAGCTGGGAGAGACCTGCTGACAGCTCTGTGGATTCGGGGTGTCCCCCTCTGGATCAGGATGGCCTGGCTCAGGCTGTCATTGCTGCAGTATTTGTTTTAAACGCACCAATGTGGTTCAAGTTTCAGACCCCTGACTGCTCATTCTGTTGACTGTTCAATGTGTCCTGAAAATGTTCAGAGAGCCTCTGGTCATTTGGAAACCCAGCCAGGCCACCCCCCTTGAAATCCACCCCCCTTGAAATCCTCAGACCCTACCTGACCCATCAACGGATTGGGCATGGCCAAATTCAATCAGTGGCCCATCAGTTGCTGCCACTCCTCAGTGCACTCATCACAGAAGTGCAGCCTCACTGCGGGGGAAGCAGGGGAATAGCAGAGCTCACCCCAAACGAAGGACATGCACCATTGTCTTTGGAACACTGCCTGGAACACTGAACCAGTCACACAACCAGCTAGCCCACGCCGCAAGACCACCAGCCATATCCAAGTCCTGCCTGCCCACCACACCCCTGCTCCCATACATCCAGCCACCGGTCAGGTTGACACAATCTGTGTGTCACATCCTGGACTCACATCACATTGCAGCTACACTCCCAGCAGGCACACACATCTCTGCCTCACCCCCATCTGTAGGACCTGCCCACATACAAGCCTCTAAGCATGGAGATGACTGGTGGCATACTGTGACCCTCTCCACCACACAATTAGATGCCACCCTGCTGGCGGGATATAACACAGCCCACCCAGTGAGAACACCCACTGGGGATACAGGACCTGGGTCACAGAGCCTATTGCTGACACGGGTTGTGGCAGTCACCAGTACCACTATTCACAGGGATAGGTGGTGAGGATAGAGACTCCCCGGTGCCACTTACTGATGGGGACAGGGGTGCAGTGTGGAAGGCACCATATCGGGGGGGAACTGCTGAGGGGTGGGGGTAAGGTTGGGGACATGTGGAGGGTCACCATGTAACCTGTTGGATTCGGATGAATAAGTGAATACTCACCTTGTGAGCATGTCTTCTCTTTTCCCCCTGCATAGAATGAATTTCGGAGTATAGCCAGCAATGTTCGCTATGTACCTGACCACAGCTGCCATTACGGACACACAGAGGCTGGATGCAAAGGGCCTGCTTGGGGAGGACCCTGCACAAGAGGAGCTGGAGTACCAGCTGTCCAACAGGCCGAGGAGGAGGTGCTGCATCAGGGCACGTGTATGCCGTCAGCACCTGTTGTAGCCAACTGAGTTGGCCACTTCCCGACTTAAAATGGAGAACCGCAAAGGCTGAAGGGAAATTCAGCCAACACAGGCAAAAACCAGCAGGTGCAAAGTTTACTGTGTATTAGACTCTGCAGAAACCCAGACAGCATCGATACAAGCAGCCATCTGCATAGTAATGTAGCAGCCATCTACATAGTAATGAGCGATCCCGGGAACAATCGAAACATTTTAAGGTAAACAAGGCCAAGCCAGACTCCTCGGCGCCAGCAGGAGCCAACACAAAAGAGGTTAACGGACACTTAAAGACCGCCCAACGATCAGGGAACCGCTCCAGCATTGGACAAATCGAACCAAGCGATTGGAACGAAGTCCAATCACTTGAAACCAGGTATAGGGTCCGCCCCGAAGGGCGGGAAGCCCCTGCGGACTATAAAGCAAAGCCCCCAAGTTCAAATCGTCCTTCTTGACAGGGTCACTCAGCAACCCCTGAGAGTGACCTGTCCAGCGGCCGCCAAACAAGGAAGTCTCAAGTCAACGCTCGCTACGAGATAGGCGCTCCTGGCTACCAGTCCATACCAGCTTTTGAATCCTGCAGTTTCAGAACCCGAACAAAAGGCCATTTGTTCCCCTGACCCGGTTAGCCAGTCTAAAGCTAAGTATAGGCCTGTTAGTTTATTAAGTAGAATTTATGCATGAGTAGCGATTGACTGTGTATAATAAATGTGTTTTGATTTGAATCTTACTAATTGGTGTATTGATCATTACTTGAACTTGAACCTCGTGGCGGTATCATAAAGATACCTGGCGACTCTAGAGCGAAGGTTAAACAAACAGAGCAAATTACGATTTAAGAGCCAACCAAAAGTTAGCAACATATTACTGGCAACATCCTGACAGGACCCGATCTAGAAGTGGCTTAACCACTCCGGGAGAACCCAAAAATTTGAATTAGAAATCCAATTGGGAACAGAAAAACCACAAGTGTTCAAGCAGTTCTGATCAATCCTCATAATTCGGAAGTGTGTTAATGCATGCGTAACTAACAGGGCTATAAGGTAAACTGATAGATTTTTGTTGCGACAAAACTGTCGGGAGTTTGTATTCGGGAAAATAGCAAAAGCCGTACCCATAATTACAGCACCGCCGTAATACCCCTTGTTCCAAATTTTAAAAGAAGCATTTAGAGAGGAAAGATGGCAATGTAGGCAATGCAACGCCTCATGAACCCCGAAGAATTCATGGTTGCAGCGACCAGCAGTAGAGTAGGACAGTGTCCCGTTTGGGAAGAGGAAATCAGAAAGTACCTCAAAGGGAAAGGATGGTCCCTTTGGAGTGAATTCTGTGAAAATGAGGAAACAGGTCCCGGGAGTATAGGACATACTTGGTGGGAGAACCCCAGCGAAATCCATAAGAAGAGCTTTGGAAAAGCTCGCAAGACGATGGCAATCGTGTCCTGTCTGGCACAATTGCGAGGCACAAAGGAGGCCGTTCGGACGCTCCGCAGAGAGATAGAGGAGGCACATCGAATGAGTAAGGTCGATGTGAGCGAGATAGAGAAAGAGAACCTAGAATTAAGAAGGAAGTTAGCAGCAAAGGACGGAGAGGTGGATGATGCCAGGTGGGCACACCAGTCTTGTCTGGCGCACTTAAACAGCTTCCAATCCCAGTATGAAAAGGCCTATCAGGACACGCAATGTGCAGTCCTGGTACGAGAGAAAACAGAGAAGCAGGTAGAGGCATTGCAGAGGCAGTGTAGTGACCTGAAGGCAGCATTAAGAGCGCTCCATACTACCACCACAGAGCAAAGACAAAGCTCATTAGACCACGCAAAGTGCCGGAAGCAGATTGCAGAACTGCAATCTCTGCTTTCAGTTCAAAAAGGATTCCAGGAAACCTTTGGATCACAGTTAGATGAGGAAGACGGCCCTGATTGGGAAGAATTGAGTGAGACAGCGCAGAGATATGTACAGGAAACATATGCGCAGGGAAAGCCCCAGAAGAGAAAAGCGCCCCAACCCCCCACAGAGCAGATAGTTCAGGCTCCAATGAACCCAGCCACCACCCACCGCACAGCCACATTGGACGACACGGAATTTCTGTACACCACCCCCTTAACAGTGACCCAATTACGGGACACGTGCGATAAAATCAAACCGTTCCTCCCCACCTCAGACCCCCACCACTTCTTTGCCAGAGTAAAACAGCAGGCTACCACGTACGGCCTGGATGAGCGAGAGCAAGTAAAGCTCACAGTTTTGAGTTTAGACCCTTCGGTCGTAGCAGCCCTTCCCAACCCACAGAATGTAGGAGGAGGCACCCTTGCAGAAATGCATACCGCGATCCTAGACGCAATCGGGTATAACAGGGGTGACCCCGTAGAAGGCCTCAATAAGTGCAGGCAAAAGAAAACCGAGCACCCCACAGTGTTTGCTGGACGCTTGTGGATCCATTTTGCAGCAGTTTTCGGAGACTTAGACCGCACCCATTTGTCCCCAGACAACATGGCCAAATGGACCCGCACCCTTATCTCCCGTGCCACAGAAACAGGGCAAAAAGCTTGTGCCAATTATGATCCCTCAGAGGAGGCTCATAATGAGAAATGGGTTGTAAAAAGATTGTCCCGCACCTGGGAGCAATCTGTTCAAAACAAACCCACGAACAAAAATCCCGAAGAACAGCAGGCAGAAGCAGTCATACACACAGTTAAGGCACACCAAAACCCCGCATGGGTAAACGAAGGCCACAGGAGTGTTACAACTGTGGACAGTTAGGACACTTTGCACGAGAGTGCAATGCCCCACGAAAGCCACAGAGAGCCCAGCAGGCAGGCACTCTGAATAAGAATAGGACAGAGCCAATACATAGTGTGAGCACCCGTTCAGACCAGACGGACCTGAACGGAACGGACTGACGGTGTTCGGGCTCCCCCAGTTGGGTCTGCGACACCCTTTGGGAAAAGTCTGGCCGACCAGTAGTTGCAGCAAAGATATGGGGACAGCCCATCGAGTTTCTCTGGGACACAGGAGGGTCCCACACCACAATCAATTCCTCCACCATGTTTGAAAAGGACACGTGGCCCACTACAGCCACCATCACCCTCAGCGGCTTTACAGGCCACTCACAACAGGGACACATCACCGCCCATGTACCTATTCAAATCAGCAACATCACCACCAAGCACCCCATAGTTTTAGTCGACCTGCCCCACACAGCAGAAGACATTTTGGGCATTGACTTTATGAACTCCCACGACCTATCCTTTGATCCAGTCAACCAATGTGTCTGGAAAATGGCAAAATATAGAAGAGCCCCCGCAACGCTCACCATAGGAGAATACGCCAACAAGATTGGTGCAGTCGGCGAATTCTGGTTTAACCCAACCACAATTAGCACAGACAAGCAGGTTAGGGCAGTTCTGCAGAAGCACAGGACAGCATTCGCGAACCACAAACACAACTGTGGCCGGTGTCATGATATTCAGGTAAACATCATGGTGCAAACAGACATACACACTGATGGACAGATCAACGGACCAATCAACACACACACAACACCACAGCCAATCACAGGCAAGAGCATACACACTACAAAACAGTGAACACGACACTTCCCGCTCATTGCAGCAGGAGACAGCTCAGGGCACAGAGCTCATAGCAAGCCACTCAGACATCCACCATGTGCTGAGTGCCACTCCAAGATAGTAATAGGAATAGGTCCACAGATTCAAGGGTTATGATCGAACCTCAGTAACCCGTTTACCACTGTAAATATATGTTAGTAATAAAACTGAGTTGTACCATTCGCAACCGTGTTGGTTCGTCTGTGTAGCAGAGCACCCAACACATCATAGTACCAGGATTGGAACCCGGTAACTGTGGGACCTACCTTCAAATCGTCAGGAATCTGCCATCCTGCGCCATGGACACCGACCGTCAGCATGCCGCAGCCGCTACAAATCGCTGGAAACCTCGGCGTCAATTGGAAGCTGTTCAAACAGAACTTCCAGCTCTTCCTGGAAGCAAACAAAAAGGAGCGCGCTTCGGACACCAGAAAAATCGCCATCCTCCTCTCCACGGCAGGTCAACACGCCATCCATGTCTACACCTCCCTGGTGTTCGCGGAAGGTGAGGACAAGACCAAGTACAAGACGGTCCTACTCAAACTCGACCAACACTTCAACGTCGAGGTCAATGAGAGCTTCGAGACATATCTCTTCCAGCAGCGCCTGCAGGGTAAGGATCAGCCCTTTCAATCCTTCCTCACACACCTCCGTATCCTCGCGCAGTCCTGCGGTTACGACACCACCTCCGATTCCATGATTCGGGACCAGATCATTTTTGGGGTCACCCCGGGCACCCTACGCCAGCAGCTCTTAAAAATTAAAGGCCTCACCCTAGCCTCCGCAATCGAAGCCTGTGTCCTGCATGAAAACGCGACTAGCCGCTACTCCCAATTTCAAGCGGCCGAATCGGCGCGGCAGGGGTCCTACGCGGCCGGATCGGCGAGGCAGGCATCCTACGAGGCCAAACGGGTCCAGGCGATCGAGTTCCTCCCAGCCCGCGGCCCGGACGAGGGCGGCCATTTCGTGTGCTTTCCGAGGCCTCCCGCATTTGTGCACGCCAAAAAAGACGTCGACACAGAGGGACATGATGCGCAGGTGTGCTCGACGCAAGACCGAACTGTGCATGCGCGGTGGCGCAATGAACGCCTTGACGTCACGACGCGCGGCAACTGCGGAGCCGCACATTTAAAGCGGCAATGTCCGGCAATGCCTCCACTGTGGCAAGATGGGCCACTATGCTGCCTGCTGTTGAGCAGCTCAACCTGCCAATGTTCCCCAATTCCGACAACCTCGCAGGGACGTGCGGGCCATTCAGCCTCCTTACTACGAGTCGTGCCCAGACGATATCCAGACCAGTGACACAGACGACCGGGACGCCTTCCGTGTTGCGGTCATTGATGGGAGCCGGATGTCTCCAGCCAGGACCCACCAGCCATTGCAAGTGAACACTGTCAATCCGGATGATGAATGGTGTGCCACCCTAACGGTCAACCCAAATTCGTCGCCCACCTACTAGACTGGACTTATGAGCCTGTTTGTACATTGAACTCATAATACCACTGTGTTAATATGTTTCTGTTCTTCCTTGTCGTTACAGGAGTTTGTTTTGTCGTTCAACATTTCCCCGTCCTTTGTTTATGGTACAACCTCGTTGTTATGTCGCACCCGACATCACCCCTTGTATATAGTTTAGCCCCATGTACATGCTGTAGATATTGCACACACACACACACACACACACACACATTCAGCTGCACTCAGTACACATCTCTATTTATAACCACATAGGCACATGTTCTTGTAAAAAAGGGAGGATGTCATGATATTCAGGTAAACATCATGGTGCAAACAGACATACATACTGATGGACAGATCAACGGACCAATCAACACACACACAACACCACAGCCAATCACAGGCAAGAGCATACACACTACAAAACAGGGAACACGACACTTCCCGCTCATTGCAGCAGGAGACAGCTCAGGGCACAGAGCTCACAGCAAGCCACTCAGACATCCGCCATGTGCTGAGTGCCACTCCAAGATAGTATTAGGAATAGGTCCACAGATTCAAGGGTTACGATCGAACCTCAGTAACCAGTTTACCACTGTAAATATATGTTAGTAATAAAACTAAGTTGTACCATTCGCAACCGTGTTGGTTCGTCTGTGTAGCAGAGCACCCAACACATCAGCCGGATCACTGGTTCCGTTCAAATCACAGGACCTAACCCAAGACCCCAAAAGTAATACGGATTTCCCCAAGAGGCAGAGGGAGAAATCGCAAAAGTTATCGACAGCTTATTAGAGCAGGGCGTTCTCAGATCAGTAGCCTCCACCAATAATGCCCCGATTTGGCCAGTGAGAAAGCCCGATGGATCATGGCGACTGACCATCGATTACCGGGAACTCAACAAAGTCACCCCTGCAGCAGCCCCCATGGTAGCCACAAGTCCCGAGACCATGCTCAAACAGGGACTGAACTCACGATACTTTCCGGTTTTGGACGTCAGTAATGGATTCTGGTCCATTCCATTGGCAAAAGCGTGCCAATACAAATTTGCCTTCATTTTTAAAAATCAGCAGTACACGTGGACATGCCTTCCACAAGCATTCCATAACTCCCCCTCCATTTTCCACTGACAGCTGGCAAATGGATTAGCAAAATTTTCTCGCCCCGAATGTCTGGTCCAGTATGTGGGCGACCTATTACTGCAGACAGACACCAAGGCAGAGCACATCAAGCTTCTGGCCGAACTCCTGGAACTCCTACAGAAAATTGGGTGTAAAGTAAACACCAAAAAGGCCCAGATTTTGGAGAACAAAGTGATATATTTGGGTACAATTATCACACATAGTTTACGCGAGATCGAGCATAAAAGGATTGACTCAATTGCCAAATTGCCCCTTCCCCAAAACGTTTCAGCCCTCCGGTCGTTTTTAGGACTGGTTGGCTACTGCCGAAACCACATTGACGGTTTCGCCAGCAAGGCAGCACCCCTCTCAGACCTCCGAACGAAAGGAGCCCCCTGGGAATGGCTTCCGCAGCATACGGATGCTGTGGACTCTTTGAAAAGAGCACTCCTAGCAACCCCCGCACTACAAGTTCCAGACCCGCTTTCCCTCTACGCTATAGAGATAGCAAGCACAGACCGCACCCTTTCGGCCGTGCTCCTCCAGGAACGGCACGAACAGTTAAGGCCTGTGGTTTACGCCTCCAGAGTCTTAGATGCTGTGGAGCAGGGATTTTCAGCCTGTGAAAGGCACCCCTGTGAAAGTCACCTGCTCGCAGTTTTTTGGGCAGTACAATATTTTTCATACATAACCGGACTGAACCCCATCACATATCCTGACAGAACACCCCCCACCCAACTTTTACTTGACGGACGACTTAAGGACGGTACAGTCAGCCAAATTAGAGCAGCTAGATGGACCCTTCTTTTGCAGGGACGGGACATCACTGTTAAAAGGACTAAGACCCACACTTTTTTAGCCGATAACCTTCAGTACCCAGGCACCCCCCATGAATGTGAAATCATCTCACCGCACCACAACACAGGCCCCTTTATAGCGAACCCCACCCCCCCAGAAAGATAGGTAGTCCAACCCAGAGCCCCAAGCACACAGACATGTGTGAACCCATAAGAATATATTTGGATGGATCTTCCACAATATTAGAAGGGAAGCGCATTACAGGATGCGGCATTTATGTTGAGGATGCGCAGGAACGCGCCCTAGAAGAAATAGCAATAAAACTTCCAGGACACTTAGGTGCGCAGGCGGCAGAGCTAGCAGCCGTGGCGTACATTGTAGAACACCCAGATTCCTTCCCCAGCCCAGCAGACATATACTCGGACAGCCTCTATGTCTGCAACAACCTTATAGAATTCCTACCCCTGTGGAAAGCAAGAGGATTTGTTTCTGCAGACGGAAAACTCCTCCCTTCAGCCCCATTGCTCCGTCACATTTTAGAAAAAGCACAGGGCAGGACTTTTGGAATAGTTAAAGTTCGTAGTCACCATCGTTCCTCCCCCCCTGGAAATGTAAAAGCCGACGCACTGGCAAAAGCAGGTTCCAGGCACGGATATTTTTGGACACCCCCCGAAGGCGCACCAGTGAATGCAGTTCAGGTCTCGCAGACTAATATCGAGGATTTAGTGCAGGCCAGAAGCAGGATAACAATCTCAGGGAGATTTTGAAAGGAAAATTTACGGCACCTTACAATAGGTTTAAAAATGCACTGACCACACATGACGGTGTGGTGTTAAAAGATACCCTTTATGTGGTTCCTGAACAGGACAGGAATCAGCTCATTTGTTTATTCCATGACAGTCATGGACATCAGGGAATTGATCCCACTACAGCCCACCTCAGGCAGCTCTGTTGGTGGCCAAGTTTAAAAGACGACGTAATGCACTACGTTGAGAATTGCCTTATCTGTGCCCAGAGCAATCCGGACAGATACGCCAAGAAAGCTCAACTTACTCACACCCGCTCCGTTAATGGCCCCTGGACTAACCTCCAGATTGATTTTATAGGACCATTGCCCACTTGTAGGAATGGTTATAAGTATGAACTCGTTGTGATAGACACGTTTACAAAATGGTAGAGGCATTCCCATCCAGAACGAACACGGCAAAGACCACAGCCAAGATCTTAACCCACCACATCTTTACGAGATGGGGACTCCCCCGCAGCACTGAATCCGACCAAGGTTCCCATTTTACGGGACGTGTCATGAAGAACGTCCTCACGATATTTGGCATTACCCAAAAATTCCACATCGCATACCACCCCCAGTCAAGTGGTATCGTGGAGCGCATGAATCGGACCCTAAAAGCTACCCTCTGAAAAATGGTCCAGCAAAACAACACCACTTGGGACTCAGTCCTTCCTTTTGTGCTGATGTTTTTGCGAAATACAGTTTCAACTTCCACAGGTTACACCCCACACACCCTCATGACCGGAAAGGCACAGAATTTTTATTAGGATTAGATTTGACCAGCCCCGAAGTGACGGCTCTCACACACGATAACGCAGTAAAGCAGTTAGTGGAAAATGTAAAAACGGCTCAGCTAGCAGCCGCAGTATGATTAGGCACACAAAAGAAACAGAGCAAGGCCTGTTTCGATGAGCCAGTACATGCGACTGAGTTCAGTGTAGGACAGCAAGTCATACTCTCCATATACAACCCCAGCACATTCCTGTCACCTAGATATTCGGGTCCGTACTCCATTGCGGACAAAGTAAGCCCTTCCGTCTACAAAATAAAGTATCCCAACGGAAAGACGGCGTGGTTCCATATTAACCACCTTAAGGCATATGGACCACAGTCGAACCACACACACGTCATGCTCGACGCAGCAGACCACGCCCCGCCCACAGCCAACGTATCCCTACCCCCCCCAACACACCCACCACATCCACGGACTCGCCCTCGACCCCACCCCCGAGCTATACACTTCGTCCCGGAACGCTCACAGACTGCAGCAGTAGCGGCAGCGACTGAGACACTGACAATAGCCACAGCACGCCACGCTACTATCCCCATACAACAGGACCCACACCCAGCGAATCTGACCATGATTCGAGTGATCCCTTCCTCATCACTTTCCTCAATAAACCCCACCAAAGACCACTGCCCTACGATTACGACCCTGATTCCATCCCCACAGAACTAGACAACACCTTTTGGCACCACGACAACTCATACAGGCTCGTCCGGAACGACGAGATGGATCCCAAATCGTACCATGCAGCCCTATCGGCCCTTATACACTCGAGAGTTTGGCATCCGGGAGAAGATGACGACTTTGTGTCTGACTCCCAAAGCGAGAACCCCTTTGCGACCCTGTTCGCAACTGATAACTGAGGTGTCCAGATGATGTTTTAAAAAGGAACCGCTTGGGAGAAAACGGTGTCCTTTCTGATGGAACCTGCAGCATGTTGTTTAATGTTGTTTGTAGTGGTATTGCTAAATGTTGTTTGTAAGATCGGAAATTTTTTTCCACGGCCCCACGCCTTATTTTTCGGCCGAAACCTCTGAGAACTTGTCAGCACGCTCATCAGCAGAAACCTCTGAGAGCTTGCCAGACCCCCGTTCGTAACTGCCCTTCTGGTGCGAAGGAAGAACCTTTACGGCAACCCCCCACGATGACTACATTTCTTGCCCGTTCTTGTTGGCTGCTCAGGCAGTGGAGAAACGGCATTGGGACCCGCCCTGCCTGAGGACCCCCCCTCTGGTCAGCTATGCTCAGGTAGAGCACACACGACATTGGTCACCGTCCTACCCGGGGATTCCATACAAATCTTACCCGTCGCGGCTCATACCTCCTTTCGGCAACTTTTGCTTCAAAAAGTTTTGTTTTGTTTCAGGCGACCTTTAGGTTGCCAACCCTGTGCTATTTACATCCTCAAACATTTGGATGGTAAATCGCTCAGACTGCGAGACGGCTCACACTGTTTCAGTATTTGTTAAGTGTGTCTTGTCCTGAATATTTGGTTTTAAAAATTTTTTTAAAAATGAGGCAGTCACACATGGTGACAAATTATAAAGGGAGAATTGGCACTGAGGGACAGACATACTAACAGACGAGATATTAAACCAAGATAGTAACAGACATTATGCTTGATCCCACAGAACTCCAGAAGCTCCAGCGAAGAGAAAGAAAAAGAACCATGAGGACATCCTCCGTGTTGCTCATCACCCTAATGAATATTTGGTTGCGTACGAACGCGAACCGCCTGACATCAACCCCCCCAGCCGTTAATGATTCACTTCCCCATAGCACCCAGAGCCTAGTCACAAGCGACACCACACCAACTTGGTGAGACAGGTTTATAACCTGGTACTCCCTGTCCTACTTCATAGAATTCCTACTAGTATTGGCGATACTCTGCTGCATCATGCAGACTATTCGCCTGAGGAAATGGTGAAAGAGAGCCTACCGTGCTCGCACCCCGGTATATAGGATAAGATCCCCTATTTTCGGTTATGACCAGACCCCCAACCCCCGCGATCTATAATAAAGGACATTAGTTTGCGTTCTTTTTGTGAATAAAGAAATGTGTTTCATGAGCGATTGTACAATCCTGAGCTTGACTGCCAAGCCAGGAAAAATGTGAATAATGCTGCTATGATTTTGTTTGTATCATTAAGGAAGTTAGTATGATTGAATGTTTGAGTGAGTGTAGTTTATTGCGGACAGTTAGAGGTACCATTTTCCTTATTTTGTAATGCATGTCCCTGTTTTGACATAGCGCCACTTAGAATGTTAGTTAAAATTTTTCCTGCATAGTTATGGTCAGTGTAGAGGCTATAGAAGAGTGCTCGCCGGGTCAGGGAATGAAGACAACGCAGTTATGTGATCCTTCATGCTTCGCGTTAGGATCACAAGGAGGGAGTGTAGCCAACTGAGTTGGCCACTTCCCGACTTAAAATGGAGAACCGCAAAGGCTGAAGGGAAATTCAGCCAACACAGGCAAAAGCCAGCAGGTGCAAAGTTTACTGTGTATTAGACTCTGCAGAAACCCAGACAGCATCGATACAAGCAGCCATCTGCATAGTAATGTAGCAGCCATCTACATAGTAATGAGCGATCCCCGGGAACAAACAAAACATTTTAAGGTAAACAAGGCCAAGCCAGACTCCTGGGCGCCAGCAGGAGCCAACACAAAAGACGTTAACGGACACTTAAAGACCGCCCAACGATCAGGGAACCGCTCCAGCATTGGAAAAATCGAACCAAGTGATTGGAACGAAGTCCAATCACTTGAAACCAGGTACGGGGTCCGCCCCGAAGGGCGGGAAGCCCCTGGGGACTATAAAGCAAAGCCCCCAAGTTCAAATCGTCCTTCTTGACAGGGTCACTCAGCAACGTGAAGCAACCCCTGAGAGTGAACTATCCAGCGGCCGCCAAACAAGTAGATATCAAGTCAACGCTCGCTACGAGATAGGCGCTCCTGGCTACCAGTCCATACCAACTTTTGAATCCTGCAGTTTCAGAACCCGAACGAAAGGCCATTTGTTCCCGTGACCTGGTGGGCCAGTCCGAAGCTAAGTATAGGCCTGTTAGTTATAGAGATAGTTTATTAAGTAGAATTTATGCATGGGTAGCGATTGACTGTGTATAATAAATGTGTTTTGATTTGAATCTTACTAATTGGTGTGTTGAGTTATTGATCATTACTTGAACTTGAACCTCGTGGCGGTATCATAAAGATACCTGGTGACTCTAGAGCAAAGGTTAAACAAACAGAGCAAATTACGATTTAAGAGCCAACCAAAAGTTAGTAACACTGTCCTCCAAGGAGATGCCAGACTGCCTCCGCCGCCAAAAACTTTGGCTAACCAAGGAGACTGTGCAGCACCTGTGCCAGATGATGGCGCACCTTTCATCGCAGGGTTGGAGGAGGATACCAGCTCCCGGTGGCCATCAAGATGATGGTCGCCCTGAACCTTTATGCCTCTGAGTCTTTCGAGGGGCATCCACCCTATGCGCCACACAGCGGACTATGTAAACTTCAGTTTGGACTGGTGCAGTGGTTAGCACTGCTGCCTCACGGCGCCAAGGTTCCAGGTTCGATCCCTGGTTTGGGTCACTGACCGTGTGGAGTTTGCACTGTCTGCGTGGGTTTCACCCCCACAACCCAAAGATGTGCAGGGTAGGTGGATTGGCCACGCTAAATTGCCCCTTAATTGGAAAACCCTGTCCCAAAAACATCAGTCTGGACCAGGCACACTAGGATGCCCTGGCAGCAGGACTTGCCGCCATCACTGGCATGCCCCAGGTCCAGGGAGTGATCGATGGCACACATGCCCCCCCACGAGCACCGGGTCATCAGGGGGTGCCCTTCATCAAACAGGTGTCCGACTACCAGGTGCACATTGTGCACATCTGCGCCGGATACCCAAGCAGCATGCACAATACATACATTCTGGCACACTCATCGGTTCCCGGCACCTTCGAGGTGCGCCTCGGATGAGGGGTTGGCTGCTGGGCGATGAGGGTTACCCACGGAGGTTTTGACCAATGACACCTGTCCGGAGGCACCAGACCGATGCGGAGAATCACTATAATGATCCCCATACAGCAACCAGGAGTGTCCTTGAGCGGTGAATACACGTCCTCAAGATGCGCTTCCGATGCCTGGCCCGCTCCGGTGGGGCTCTCTAATATAGCCCCAGGAGGATCTCTAACATTGTGCTGGCCTGCTGTGACCTACATGCCATTGTGCAGCTGAGGGGGGACATGCTGGAGGAGGAAGAATTCTAGGTCTCATCTGACAGGGCCGCTGCACACAGGACAACCTCATCACCTCCAGATTTGCCAATAAGAGGACTGGCTATCGGCAGCTCTTCTACCCTGTACCAGCTCTACATACTCTAACTAAAAAAAAAAATCTTCTGCCCTTACTTGGTCCATATCCTTCTATTTCCTCCCTATTCATGTATCCATCCAGATACCTCTTAAATGTTGCTAATGTGCCTGCTTCCACCAGCGCTTTTAGGGACCCACCATTCTCTGCAGGAAACACTTACCCCGCCCATCTCCCTTAAATTTTCCCCCTCTGACCTTGAACCTGTGCCTCCTTGAATTGACACTTCCACCACTGGAAAACGCCTCTGACTATCCACCCTCCTTATACCTCTCATAATTTTGTAGACCTCTATTAGTTCTCCCCTCGGCTTCCATTTTTCCAGTGAAAACAATCCTAATTTATTCAACCTCTCCTCATAGCCAACACCCTCGCAACAAGGCAACATCCTGGTGAACATTCTTTGCATTCTCTCCAAAGCGTCCACGTTGTTCTGATAATGTGGTGACCAGAACTACTGCATGCAATGCTCCAAATGCGGCCTAGCAAAGGTTTTCCCAACTTCTGTATTCAGTGCCCCGGCTGTTGAAGGCAAGCATGCCATATGCCTTCTTAATCACCTTGGCCACCTGTGTTGCCACAGATCCCTCTGTATGTTAATGTTCCTAAGGGTTCTACCATTTACAGTGTAATTCATACCTAGATTTGATCCTCCAAAATGCATCACCTCGCATTTGTCCGGATTAAACTCCATTTGCCATTTCTGTGCCCAAGTCGCCAATCTATCTATATCCTGTTGTATCCTCTAACAATCCTTGGCATTATCAGCAACTCGGCCAATCATCATGTCATCCGCAAACTTACTAATCAGACCACCCACATTTTCCTCCAGATCATTTATATATACTACAAACATTAGAGATCCCTGCAGAACACCACTAGCTGCAGATCTCCATTCTGAAAAACACCCTTCCACCGCTACTCTCGGTCTTCTGTAACCAAGCGGAGAATCCCGCCCATGGAGTTCATCGTTATCCAGCTAGTCTGTGGCACCCATCATTATAGTATTTTGTACACAGGAGCGGTTTCAAAAAGCTGATTAATTCCTCTAATATGACCCATCAAATGATGGAAAAATTCAGTGATGCAAGAAATGTTATAATGGAAAATTATGTAAATTGTATATAATGCATTCGTATAGTGCAATATTCAAATACACATAAGCATTCATGCTGTGCATTAGATTTTGAATAGAAACCCGAATTGCTAACTTTAACAGTTCTCCATTGTGGTATGGGGTAAAAATAATTAAGCGCAGCTATCCCTAGTGGACTTATGCTATTAAGAATGTGTTTAAAATTCCAATTAAAGTCACTGTCCTTGATTACAGAAATAATGTAGAAGCACACAAACTGAACTTTACAATTTGTTCAACAGAATAACATTACTGAAAATTGCCCTCAAGGATGCACTGGAAATGGAGAGTAATTCACCCTAAAACATATTCTTGTCTATGATGGCCAGCTACCCAATCTTGGTACAGAACTCAGATACTATGCTGACATTGACTGACTGACTCACACTTGAAAACTGGTGAGTTGGCAGAGGTACTGAATGAATTCTGATGCCGCACAGTCCAGAATATCTTCTTGGAGAAGTTGAGGTTGTACTCCTCGGCGAAGGAGGTTGAAGGGGTATTTGATTGAAGTGCACAAGATTATGACAGGTTTAGATAAGATAGACAAATGAAATCTGTTCCCTTTAGCGGATTGTGCAAGGGCTAAGCTGCACAGATTTAAAAGGTGTTGAGCAAATGCAGCAAGGTGGTGAGGAAGCACATTTTTCAACAGCGAGTGCTAATGGCCAGGAACACAGTGCTTACAAAGGTGGCAGAAGCAAAGGCAATGGATGAATCCAAAAGGAAATTGGGTAGGCACTTGAGGGAAATACATTTCCAGCACTATAGGGGTAGAAGAGGGCATGGGACTGACTGGATTGCTCAACGGAGTGTCAGCCAGGGCACACTCTATGTCTTAATTAACTCTATTTACAATCCAAACATAGCCTAAATCCATGTCAACAAAAATCAATGCTACATGTGTAGATATAACATGTATGGTTTGCTCTATTCCAGAAAGCCAATTGATGAAGGATGGGCTAGAGACAATCTTGGCACACTTATATTTATTTACAGAGTTGTGCAATAGAAGCATACACCTCCGCACCTAACAGCTAATATTAATCTGTGTCTATTTTTAGGCGGTTCAAGTGAATTACCAGTTAATGCCCATCACCTGCATCTAAGTAATATACAATTAGCAATGCCCTAGCTGAGGCATATCCACTGTTTTTTAGACGTTTAGCAAATTTAGCATATTGCTGTTGTCCATCTATTATTAAAGCCGAAGATTCCATATGCTTTTAATCTGCCTGCTCAGCTCGTCCTGTCATCTTTAAAGATCTGTGTACAAATGCTACCAAAGTCGCTCTCCTGTACTCGATTTAAAATTGTACCACTTAGTTCATAATGCCTCTCCTCATTCTTCCTACCAAAATGTATCACTTCATAGCGTGCAATTTCATTCAGTATCTTTTTGTCCATTCCACAAATCTGTTTCTTCCCAAAGTCTGCTGCCATCCTCTTCACTGTAAACTACATTTCTGAGTTTCGTGTCATCTGCAAATTTTGAAGTTATACTCTATCTCCAAATCCAGGTCATTAATCTTTCCCGAAATGTCGTATTTGAATCCTTCCAATTAGATTTCCATCCCTGCCATTTCTCAAAGTAATCTATGACATTCCATGGACTTTTCTGAGATGCCATTAAAAGGTGCATTGCTGATATTAAGACCACAGTGACTTTAATGGCCAGCGCAGGCCATGGTATATAATCTATGAGTTGCGAGATTGGCAGCAAGGCCACAGACGCTGTGACCATCTGCCTGGAGAATTGCAATCTCCTGTCGTCCCGGTTCTTGGTTATCTCCAAGTGGCTCTATCTTTTGTGATGCATCCTCTGCTGATGGTTTGTCCTTTGTTGCCTTCGTGCCCTTCTTTCCGCTCCCATGCCTGCCTGATGTCAGGGGTTTTACTCTTCCTGCAAAGGACGTTGCCCCTCATCACTAATCCCATCAGCGCTGTCAGGATTGAAAACATAGAAACATAAAAAATAGAAGCAGGAGGAGGCCATTCGGCCCTTCAAACCTGCTCTGCCACTCATTATGATCATCGTTGATCAAGTTCAATACCCTGTTCCTCCCTTCTCGCCCCTCTCCCTTGATCCTTGAAAAGCTACTGGCTGGAGGACGAGCTTGCCATCTTGCTGCCTGATTGGGATTTAATCCCATAGGGACTCCTAGAATGGTTGCAGTTGGGTTGCCATTGGTTGTCTCGACTGAGGATGGAACCATAGCCATGACCAATAAAGTCATACAAAGATTGTCACATGCTTATTTAGAATAGGACAACACATTCCAAACCCATAGCTTCTACCACCCGGATGGACAAGCAGATGCATGGGAATGGCCTGCAGGTTCTGCTCCAAGTCACGCACTATCCCAATTTGAAACTTGATTGCCGTTCCTTCACTGTCACTCGGTCAAACTCCTGGAGCTTCCTAATGGCACTGTGGTTGCACCTGGACAACACAGCAGCACAGTGGTTAGCACTGTTGCTTCACAGCACGAGGGTCTCAGGTTCAATTCCCAGCATGGGTCACGGTCTGTCTCGAGTCTGCATATTCTCCCCGTGTCTGCGTGGGTTTCCTCCGGGTGCTCCGGTTTTCTCCCACATGTCCCAACAGACGTGCTTATTAGGTGAATTGGACATTCTGAATTCTCCCTCAGTGTACCCGAACAGGAGCCGGAGTGTGGCGGTTAGGGACTTTTCACAGTAACTTCATTGTAGTGCTAATGTAAGCCTACTTGTGACAATAATAAAGATTATTATTATACTCCACATGGACTGCAGCGGTTCACGAAGGTGTTATGGGCCAGGGTTTAGAGAACCCCAAAGTGTATCATGGAGTTCAGCTGACCCACAACTTTTAATAGATTGTGGTATGGGGAGCACACGGCCCACTCTACAGGTGTGGTACAGCAGAAATGGAAAAATATTTTTGAAAGCAAAACAATGTTTATTCTATGAACTCAAGTTAACTTTTTTAAAACACAGTGAACATCTTAGCAACCATTAATTCAAATACAAACCCCAAAGACTACAACACTAAGTAAACCTTTAAGCTTTCCTTTTTAATATCCATACGACTTAAAAACAAAACCTTTATCAGAAGCACATCAGGTTAAAGTCACTAATGAAAAAATTTATAATTCTAAATTCACCAAATGATCCAGAGATGGTCTTTTGATGGCAGAAAGAACAGCAGTACACCTGCTTGGTCTGGCTTCAGCTCCAACACTGAAAACGAAACTAAAACACACCCTGCAGCAAACAGCCTAAAACAAAAGTAAAAAGCTGACAGACAGCCCAGCTCCACTCACACTCTGACATCACTGCAGTAATAAACATCCATTTCTTAAAGGTACTCTCACTACAGATACTTATATACACACCCATTTATAAACACCCATTTCTTAAAGGTACTCTCACATGACACCCACCCCCCCAAGAAAAACAAACAAACCATCAAACTTCAAGATGGTTTCATTTTTCACCTTTTCACTAGCCTTTAAGAAATGCACACAGTAAATATACTTTTTGTTTCAAAAAATAACACACGCAAACAGGTATAATAATAGTCAATTTTTTTTCTTCTTCCTCCAACTGAAATCCTTCTTGATTGACAGTCTCTTTGAACAAGAAGGTCTCTGCACGATCCATCCATTTCTCTACGCTTCGGCATTTCTCCTTAAAGTCAGATACTTTGGTTCAATCTGATCACAGTGTCCCTTGTAATTCTCCAACACATGAGCATTGGTTATGACAGCTTTCATCGCGTCAAATGTCTGTTGGAAGTCCGCTATCTACTGACATTTTCGACGTTGCTTCAGCAAGTCCATGAGTGGAGCAACCACGCTACAAAATGTTTGCACAAATGTTCGATCAAATCCACTCATGCCAAGAAATCGCATTATTTCCCTTCGTCTTGAGGGTATCGGAAACTCCTCAAGGAAAGTGACTTTGGCTTTTCCAAATTCACTTTTGGCTAGATTTACTACCAAACCCGCCTCCTGAAGTCGATCAAATAACTCCATCAGATATTGTAAATGTTCTTTCCATGTCTGGCTGAAAATTACCAGATCGTTGATGTATACCGCACAATTGGGTAAACCTGAAACAAATTTGTTAGTCAACCGCAGAAATGTGGCTGGGGCGTTTTTCATGCCAAATCGTATAACTTTGAATTGGTATATACCATCTGGAGTCACAAAAGCTGAAATTTCCTTCGCCCTTTCGGATAAAGGTACTTGCCAGTAACCTTTAAGTAAATCCAATTTGGAAATAAAAGCTGATTGTCCCACTTTCTCAATGCAATCCTCCAAATGTGGGATAGGATAAGAGTCCGTTCTTGTAACTGCATTAACCTTTCTATAGTCCACACACAACCAGTGGGTACCATCTGGTTTTGGTACCACCACTATGGGTGAGCTCCATTGGCTGCAACCCGCTTCAATTATGTCATTTTTAAGCATACTCTCAATCTCTTTGTTAACCTGTGCCAATTTTAAAGGGTTAAGTCTGTCTGGATGTTGTTTGATTGGAACAGCATTTCTCACATCTACATCATGTATCTACATCCATTTTAGTACTTCCCAATTTATCTCTACAAACTTGCCCATGTGATATCAATAATTCTTTCAGGTCAGTTTGTTTTTCCTCTGGAAGGTAACTCAATAATTTATCTCAATTTTTAAGAACATCCTAATTTTCCAATTTAATTTGAGGTATGTCAAATTCACAGTCACCTGGATTTGGTTCGTCACTTTGAGGTAGAATCATTAAAACCTCCTTTTTCTGTCCTTCCCTTTCAAAGTACCTTTTAAGCATATTCACATGACACACTCGGTGAGTCTTCCTTCTATCTGGCGTTTTTACCACATAATTCATCTCACTTAATTTCCTTTCAATCTGATAAGGTCCACAAAACCTAGCTTTTAAAGGTTCACCTACCACCGGTAACAATACTAAAACTTTATCTCCACAGGCAAAACTACGAACTTTGGATTTCTTGTCCGCTACCCATTTCATCACATTTTGTGCAACTTTTAAATGTTGTCCAGCCAATTCACCTGCTCTATTAATTGTTCCCTAAAATTTGACACGTAATCCAATAATGTAATTTCCGATTTCTCACTCACCAATTCTTCCTTAATCAATTTAAGTGGTCCTCTTACCTCATGACCAAAAATTAGTTCAAAAAACTGAATTTGGTTGACTCATTAGGTGCATCCCTAATTGCAAACAGTACGAATGGAATTCCTTTACCTCAATCCTCTGGATAATCGTGACAATAAGCCCTCAACATTGTCTTTAATAATGTCTGATGCCACCTTTCTAACGCTCCCTGCGATTCTGGATAGTATGCAGTTGATTTAAATTGTTTTATTCCTAAGCTATCCGTAACTTCTTTGAATAACCTGGAGGAAAAATTTGATCCTTGATCCGATTGTATTTCTGTGGGTAGTCCACATCTAGTAAAGAATTTAAATAACTCCTCCACAATCTTTTTAGCTGTAAAATTACATACTGGAATGGCCTCTGGAAACCTAGTAGACACATCCATTATAGTCAAAAGATATTGATTCCCACTTTTTGTTTTAGGAAGCGGTCCGACGCAATCAATTAGGGCCCTTGTAAAAGGTTCCTCAAATGCTGGAATCGATATTAAGGGCACTGGTTTTATCACTGCTTGAGATTTCCCTATCACTTGACATGTGTGACATGATTGACAAAATTTTACCACATCTTTATGTAGTCCAGGCCAATAAAAATGTTTCTGAATTTTAGCTTGAGTTTTCCTTATTCCCAAATGACCTCCCACTGGTACCTCATGTGCAACTCGCAACACCTCCTTACTCTAGCCTACCGGCAATACTACTTGATGAACTTCTGCCCACTTTTCATCCACCTGCATATGTAAAGGTCTCCATGTTCTCGCCAAGAAATCACTTTTCCGTAATAACACTCTGGTATACACTCCGATTCCTTTTCTGTGTATGCTTTCTGATACATCCGTTTTATTTCTATATCTTTTTGTTCTAATTTCCTGAACTAAAAACATCCACCTCATCCTCCATCTGTTCTTGTTCTTTTTCAACCATCTGATCAAAAATAGTTTCTGATAATTGCACTTCAACTTCATCTTCACTCTTTGATTTCTCCTCTTGTCTTAACCTGTGACTTTGCGACCTTGTCACTACACAATCCGGAAAAATCCCAGGATATTCATCTTTCAACACTTCAGTTGTCTGATTTTCCACTGGCTTAGCAACCACAGTAGGCATCACTCCCACCTGCGAACCAGCTATATCATTACCCAAGATAAACTGTATTCCTGGACAAGATAGTTTCTCTATTACTCCTACTACCACTTCACCACTCTTCACTGGACTTTCCAACCTTACCTCATATAATTGAACACTACTCCTCTCACCCTGAATTCCACATATCATATTATCACCTTTTCTGGCAACATTCTTCCCAAACTACATAACTCCTCATATCTCTTACCATGAAAGATTGACTAGCTCCCGTATTTCTTAAAATTGTGACTTCTTTACCTGCTCCTCCAGATACACAGGAGTAAACTTTACCCACACAAGTAAATTCTTTAAAGATATTTGACACCTTCTTATCAATCACCTCTTGATCAGGCTGAACAATTTTTGCACCTCCGTCGCTTCACTTGGGCTTTCCTTTACCACTTTCACAAACCCCACTGTCTTATCCTGTTTTACGACATCAGCCTTCCCAGTGCTTTTCTTCAACCACCAACAGTGTGACTTTACATGGCCTAGTTTATTATAGTGAAAACATTTGAAACTTTTCATGTCTCTTCCACCCTCCTGGATCTCTTTTTTACTCTGAGGTACATTCCCCTTATTATCTCCAATCAGATCACCTTTACCTTTACCACTTGAGTATTTCTCATGTCCCCAGTTTCTATCTCTCACAGGCTGAAACTGATGTCGGAAACCAAGCTTTGATTTATGAACTAATTCATAATCATCTGCCATTTCTGCTGCTAATCTCGCAGTTTTAACCCTCTGCTCTTCCACATGACTTCTCACTGCATCAGGAATTGAATTTTTAAACTCCTCCAAAAGTATAATTTCTCTGAGAGCTTCATACTTTTGGTCTATTTTCAAAGCCCTTATCCACCTATCAAAATTACTCTGTTTGATCCTTTCAAACTCCATGTATGTTTGACCAAATTCTTTCCTTAAATTTCTAAACCTCTGTCTGTAGGCTTCAGGCACTAGTTCATCTGCAGCTACGATGGATTTTTTCACCTCCTCATACGTCCCAGATATCTCCTCTGGTAGTGATGCATACACTTCACTAGCCCT
This sequence comes from Scyliorhinus torazame, assembly GCF_047496885.1. Taxonomy (NCBI): domain Eukaryota; kingdom Metazoa; phylum Chordata; class Chondrichthyes; order Carcharhiniformes; family Scyliorhinidae; genus Scyliorhinus; species Scyliorhinus torazame. The sequence goes on along the minus strand of NC_092709.1, from coordinate 216,265,940 downwards.
ACCTACCAGCTTTGTTCGAATCAGTAATACCCACAACTCCTGTGGCCATTTCATTTGTTTAGCTACCTTCTCAAATGAAATGAAAAAGGCTTCTACCTCCTTCTCATCAAACCTTGGCAATGCTTGGACATATTTAAATAGATCCCCACCAAGCCTTCGACTATGACGCTCTTTCTCACTATCCTCATCACTGTCATCCAACTGTATGTTTCCCTTTACGCCTGCGAATTTTAACTGACTGTCCTGTTTCATGGCCATTTTCTGAAGTCAAAACTCTCTCTCTTTATCTTTTTCCCTGATCTGTATCTCCATTTCTCTTTCTTTTTGTTCTGCTAGGGCTATTCTTTCTGTTTTCCTTTCTTCTCTCTCTTTTTCCTCTCTCTCTCTTTCTTTTTCCTCTCTCTCTTTCTCTTTCTGTTTCTTTTTCCTCTCTCTCTGTTTCGTATTCAAGCTGCTTTAATTCTTTCTCATGTTCCATTTGTTTAATTTGCAACTGAATTTTTGCTATTTCCAATGAGTCAAACTGTATCTCAGGCAACTCTAAATGCTTAGCCACCACCATAATTACCTCATCTTTTCGCATTTTGTCAGATAATGTTAATTGCAATGTTTTTGCCAAATCTAACAGTCTGCTTTTAGTCTCTGTCCGTAAGGTAGTGCGTGTGACCGTCTCCACCCCCAAAAACTTCAGAGCCTCTGAAAGAGCCATTGTCCACAAGACACTCCCTACTTAAACTAAAACACCACACCTGAAAAGCAACCACAATATGCTCACCCCTCACTGTCTTTAAGTTCACTAAGCCAATCCAATAGACATTTATCCCGGACGAGCCCCCAATTTGTTATGGGCCAGGGTTTAAAGAACCCCAAAATGTATCACGGAGTTCACCTGACCCACAACTAGATTGTGGTATGGGGCCCACTCTACAGGTGTGGTACAGCAGAAATGGAAAAGTATTTTTGAAAGCAAAACAATGTTTATTCTATGAACTCAAGTTAACCTTTTTAAAACATCTTAGCAATCATTAATTCAAATACAACCCCCAAAGACTACAACACTAAGTAAACCTTTAAGCTTTCCTTTTTAACATCCATATGACTTAAAAACAAAACCTTTATCAGAAGCACATCAGGTTAAAGTCACTACTGAAAATATTTATAATTCTGAATTCACCAAATGATCAAGAGATAGTCTTTTGATGGCAGAGAGAACAGCAGTACACCTGCTTGGTCTGGCTTCAGCTCCAACACTGAAAACGAAACTAAAACACACCCTGCAGCAAACAGCCTAAAATGAAAGTAAAAAGCTGACAGACAGCCCAGCTCCACCCACACTCTGACATCACTGCAGTAATAAACACCCATTTCTTAAAGGTACTCTCACATGACAAAGGCAGCTTGCCACAACCTTCTCAAGGACAATAAGGGATGGGAAATATGTGGTCTAGTAAGCGACACCCACTTCTGTGATGAATGAATAATAAAAAATGGCTACATTATGGTTTGTGCATTTGAGATTGCAGATTGGAATTTTGACTTCGGCACATTGCTAAGCAGCTGGTTCTTGTCCAAACCTTCTTGCCTCAAAATACATACGGGTAGATGTTTTGTTTAAAATGAATCTTGGCTGGGGTTTGTGCATTGATCTAAATATGCATATCTGGCCTGTACCAAGAGCACAATTTGTGAACCATTAGTGAGTGTGCTACTATTTTTAGGTCAAGAGACATTTGGCTTGCAGTGCAGCCTCCCAGTTAGACCATGGTCACTAATAGGGAGACCATTGTTGCAAAAGAGGGAATTAGAGGCACAGCATCATAAGAGGTGAGAGCAGCACAAAAGGAACAAAACACAGAATGGAAAGAATATCCCACTAGCTCAGACGAAAACTTTAAACAACCAAGTACAAAAGGCAAAGTGGAACCCATTACAAATTGGAAGCTATTACAAAATAAAAACTATAAAATCTTACAAAATTAATTAAATATTATAGAAATGACTCTCCCTCACGTTAAGAAAGACCTTATAGGCAGCTTGGCCGACAGAGAACAGCAGAGAACTGAGAACTGTCCGAGTGATATCGGTGATCTCAATTTTGTTGCTCCTCTCACTTTTTCTCATCCGTTTTCCTCTGAACTTGCTGCACTCTCTTCTCTCAGATCTAACCCTAACATCGCCATCAAAGGGTGGTGCTATTATGACCTGGCATACTGACCTCTACCATGAAGAGGCCGAATGCCAACTCTCCTTCCTTTGCTCTTACATTCCCCTGGACCAAGAACTCACTACTGAACTTCAGGCCAGTGTGTCACTAACCTCATCTCTTCTGGAGTTCTTCCCTCGACAGCCTCCAACCTCATAATCCCCTAACTCTGAAGAACCCGTGACTGTCTCCCTTCCTAAATCCATAAACAAGATGCGCTGGCCAACTCACTGTTTCAGCCTGTCCTGCCACACTGAATTTATTTCTTCTGACCTCATCTCCAATTTCCCTCCCCTTGCACAGTCGAGTATTAATAATATTCAAAATAAATGTGGAAATTTGAATCATATGTGGCTTCTTTTAGGCTCATGTGATGCCAGGACCTTCTGATGCACTATGTCACTTCGACAGTTTCCAGTTTCCTAGCTCTAACATTCCCCTGCACCGACGTCCAACTTCTCTACACCTCCATTCCCCAACAAGGCCATCTCAGAGCTCTTCGCCTCTTCCTCAAACTGAGCCCCATCCACCACCACTCTCCTCTGCCTTGCAGAGCTTGTTCTCACTTTGTACAACTTCTCCTTCAACTCTACTCACTTCCTCCATAAAAGATGTCGATATGGGTACCCTGATGGATCCTCCCATGGGGAACTGGTGACGTAGTACTGTCACTGGACTAGTAAACCAGAGACCCAGGGTAAAGCGCTGGTGTTTGAATCCAGATGGTGGAATGTGAATTGAATCACATTAAAAAAATCTGTAATTAAAAGTTTAATATTGACCATGAAACCATTGCAATTATTGTAAAAGCCCAATTGCTTCAATAATGCCATTCAGGGAAAGAAATCTGCCATGCTTACCTGGTCTGGTCTACATGTGACTCCAGGCCCATGACAATGTCCCTTAACTGAAATGGTTAAGTAAGCCACTCCTTCACAAGGTCCATTAGGGATGGGCAATAAATGTTAAGCCTTGCCAGTGATGTTCACATCCCATGAAAGAAAGAAATATGGAAAGCCTCTGGTTAAGGTGTAGCCACCAGGGTTGGGCAACACCCGATGTAAAATGGAGAACAGCAAAGGCTGCAGGGAAATTCAGCCAACACAGGCAGAAACCAGCAGGTGCAAGTTACTGTGTATTAAACTCTGCAAAAGCCCAGACAGCATCGATACAAGCAGCCATCTGCATAATAATGTAGCAGCCATCTATATACTAATAAGCAATCCCCGGAAACAATCTCTACATTTGGGACAAACAAAGCTAAGCCAGACTCCCCGGCGCCAGCCGGGGAGGTTAACGGAAACCTCAAGACCGGCCATCGATCAGGGAACCGCTCCAGTATTGGAGAAATCAAACCAAGCGATTGGAACGAAGTCCAATCACCTGGAACCAGGTACGGGGTCCACCCCGAAAGGCGGGAAGCCCCTGGGCACTATAAAGTTAAGCCCCCAAGTTCAAATCGTTCTTCTTGACCGGGTCACTCAGCAACGCGAACCAACCCTTGACCGTGAGCGGTGCAGCTAGCGCCGATATCCAGTAAGTCTTAAGTCAACGCTCGCTACGAGATAGGCGCTCCTAGCTACCAATCCGTACCAACTTTGAATACCGCAGACTCAGAACCCGAACGAAAGGCCATTTGTTCCCCTGACCTGGTGGGCCAGTCCGAAGCTAAGTATAGGCCTGTTAGTCGTAGAAGTAGCTTAGACGTAGAATTTGTGAATGAGTAGCGATTACTGTGTATAATAAATGTGCTTTGATTTGAATCTTACTAATCGGTGTATTGAGTTACTGATCATTACTTGAACTTGAACCTCGTGGCGGTATCATAAAGATACCTGGCGACTCGAGAGCAAAGGTTATAAAACAGAGCCAATTGAACCAACCAAAAGTTAGCAACAAAGATTAAACAGGATGTTCTCGCAAATGATAAGCCACAAGTTGACTCCAAGGGCCTCGGATGGAAATAGTGATTACATTGAACATTTGTCTCTTATTAATGGACAAATGAGTAAGCGATTGACATGTGACAATCATCAGCTCCCAAGAAACAAAGTATATAAATGGGTTGTTGAGAGGGATGTGATGTTCTTTGGTTTGTGAATAAGGATGGCTTTGAAGTGTAGAGTCTTACAAAGAACATCAAGTGATTTATTGAACAAAGCTAATTTATTTACACTACAACTAAATAGATTTGACTTGCTTGCTAAGATATAAAAGATAACAGATTGACTAAAACTATGATTCTAACTACAGAGCTCCTGAATACACGACTGTTCACTATCTCGTCTAACAACCTACTCCCCGAGTATCTCGTGATCCACGTGAGTGCTTATCGCCATCTAGTGGTTGGATGTAGTTACAATAAATTGTTAACCCTTCATTATTCTTTCAATACACACATTGTCGCAAGGGAAAGTACACTTCAGGCAAGAAAGAGCTTTGAGAGATGGAACATGCTGGCTGAAGCCTAATGCCTGGTTAGGTCAAGGCGCTTGAGAGCAGAAGAGACTGTCACCGCCAGTGACAACGGAAACTTTCATCCGTCCGTTTGTCCAATCCGGGACCAGTAACCCCTTCTGAGGAGACTACTGCTGCCAGCCATGGAGATCAGCATCTCTCTGCCTCTCCCTTATGTCCATCTCATCTGGGACTAGTAAACCGTTCTCACCTGTTAAGGATCATCTGGCTTTTCTATCTATTTAACTTATGTGTCACATCTAAACAGCTGCTTCTTAATATACTGCTTTAACATCACCGTCATCGTGGCAAAATCTTACAGACCTTTCCCTCGATGGAGGTACTTCAAAACCATGCTTTTTAAAAACCTTGGGTTGGACTTCCGGTTGCGGCTATGCAGAGCTAAGTAGCACATTCGGCAGCTCCCGCTTGGAACGGACTTTTGGGCTCTTTTCAGGGCCCCCAACGGTATTTTCTCGACATTTTCCGGTGTGGGAAGACGACTGCAACATTCCCCCGACAGTGTATGGCTTGGACCAGGAGCGGGGCGACTAAAAAAGTGGTGGTGAAGCCAAAGAAAGTGCGAGGGAAGAAGACAAGATGGCGACGGGCGGGGACCAGGCAGCGTGGATGCAGTGGGCGCAGGAGCAGCAGGAGGTTATCCAGCGCTGCTTCAGGGAGCTCAAAGTGGACCTGCTGGAGCCGATGAAGGCTTCTATTGATAAGCTGCTGGAGGCCCAGACGGCCCAGGGGGTGGCGATCCGCGAGGTCAGACAAAAGATCTCAGATAACGAGGACGAGATCTTGTGCCTAGCAGTAAAGGTGGAGGCGCACCACAAGAAATGGCAGGAACGATTCGAGGAGATGGAGAATCGGTCGAGGCGGAAGAATCTGCAGATCCTGGGCCTCCCGGAGGGGCTGGAGGGGTCGGGAGTGGGGGCCTATATGGTCACCATGTTAAACTCGCTGATGGGAGCGGGGTCCTTCCAGCGGCCCCTGGAGCTGGAAGGGGCCCAGAGAGTGCTGGCGAGGAGGCCCAAGGCTAACGAGCCGCCGCGGGTGGTGCTGGTGTGGTTTCATAGGTTCGCTGATCGGGAGTGCGTACTCAGGTGGGCCAAGAAAGAGAGGAGCAGCAGGGGGGAGACCGCGGAGGTTCGAATATATCAGGACTGGAGCGCGGAGGTTGCGAAGAAGAGGGCCGGGTACAACCGGGCGAAGGCGGTGCTGTACAGGAAGGGGTGAAGTTTGGCATGCTGCAGCCGGCGCGTCTGTGGGTCACCTACAAGGACCGGCACCATTATTTTGAGTTCCCGGAGGAGGCGTGGGCCTTTGTTCAGGCCGAGAAGCTGGACACAAACTGAGGGTCGGGATGGGGGGCCGGGCGTGGGGATGGTCGGGGATTGTTGTTGTTATGTTACATTTTGAGGGGGGGTTCTTTATTTTTGGTTCGGTGTGGGTGGTTAGGGTGGGTTGGGCACTGTTTTGGTTGGGTCTGTCGGGTGGGCTCTTGGAGGGTGGCAAGTAAACGGAGTATGGGGTGGATGGCCGGTAGGGGGGATGGGGCCCCGCGGGGGAGGGGGAGGCCCGAGTCGGGGGTGAGGAGACTGGGCCTGGAAAAGGAGCTGCGCCAGAGGAGGCGGGGCCGGGCAGGTGGAAAGCGTGGGCTTGTTCCCGTGCTGAAGGCTGGAGGGGGCATGGCCGGGGCGCGGAAGCGCGGGTTTTTCCCGCGCTTGGGATGGAAGGGGGAGGCAGCGAGCCTGCTGGTGGGTAATGTAGGGGAAGGGGAAGTCCCACAATGGGAGGAGTCGAAGGAGCGGCTGGAGCAGCTGACTTGCGGGAGTGCAATGAGGGGAGCAATGCAGCTAGGAGGGGTCCTAGCTTGGGGGGGAGGGGGGGGGGGGAACCGGGTTGCTGCTGGAATGGTCAAGGGGAGCTGGAGTGAGTAGAGGGGGTTGGGACCGGGGTCTGCTGCCGTTGGGGACGGGCCGGGCGTGGGGCATGTGGCTGGCCGAGGAGGGGTTATGGCTAGTCGGCGGGGGAGGGGGGCATGTAGCCCCCTGATCCGGCTGATAACCTGGAACTTAAGGGGACTGAACGGGCCGGTTAAGCGAGCCCGGGTGTTCGCGCACCTGAAGGGGCTGAAGGCGGATGTGGTCATGCTCCAGGAGACACACCTGAAGGTGGCAGACCAGGTAAGATTGAGGAAGGGGTGGGTAGGCCAGGTGTTTCATTCGGGGCTGGATGCCAAAAATCTGGGGGTGGGGGGTGGGGTGGTGATCTTGGTGGGAAAGAGGGTGTTGTTCGAGGCGTCGAGCATTGTGACAGACAATGGCGGCAGGTACGTAATGGTAAGTGGTAAGCTGCAAGGGGAGAGGGTGTTGCTGGTCAACGTGTACGCCCCGAACTGGGACGATGCGAGTTTTGTGCGGCGCATGTTGGGTCGGATCCTGGACTTGGAAGTGGGGGGCCTGATAATGGGGGTGGGGGGGACTTTAACACGATGTTGGATCTGGCACTGGATTGCTCCAGGTCTGTGACGGGTAGGAGGCCGGCGGCGGCGAAAGTGCTGAGGGGGTTTATGGACCAGATGGGAGGGGTGGGCCCTTGGAGATTTGCAAGGCCGGGGGCTAGGGAATTTTCATTCTTCTCGCATGTTCATGAGGCCTATTCCCGGATCGACTTTTTTGTTATGAACAGGGCGCTGATTGCGAGAGTAGAGGATACCGAGTACTCGGCGATAGCAATTTCGGATCACGCCCCGCATTGGGTAGACCTAGAGCTGGGGGAGGAGAGGGACCAGCGGCCGTTGTGGCGCTTCGAGGTGGGGCTGCTGGCGGATGAGGAGGTGAGCGAGCGGGTCCGAGGAAGCATAGAGAGATACCTGGAGGCCAACGATAACGGGGAGGTCCGAGTGGGGATCGTCTGGGAGGGGCTGCAGGCGGTGGTTAGGGGAGAGCTGATCTCCATTAGGGCCCACAAGGAGAGGAGAGAGCAGCGGGAGAGGGAGAGGCTGGTAGGGGAGATGGGGAGGGTAGACAGGAGGTACGCGGAGGTGCCGGAGGAGGGACTGTTAAGGGAGAGGCGTAGCCTCCAGGCCGAATTCGACCTGTTGACCACCAGGAAGGCGGAGGCGCAGTGGAGGAAGTCCCAGGGGGCGATTTATGAATATGGGGAAAAGGCAAGTCGGATGCTGGCGCATCAGCTTCAAAAGCGGGACACAGCTAGGGAAATCGGGGGAGTTAAGGATAGGGGAGGGATAGTGGTGCGGAGTGGGGTTGGCATCAATGGGATCTTCAGGGACTTTTATGAGGAACTGTATCGGTCCGAGCCCCCACTGGAGGGGGGACGGATGGGCCGCTTTCTGGACCAACTGAGGTTCCCGAAGGTGGAGGAGGGGCTGGTGGTGGGATTAGGGGCCCCGATTGGGCTTGGGCTGGAGGAGCTGGCCAAAGGGATAGGGAGCATGCAGGCGGGGAAGGCACCGGGGCCGGATGGTTTCCCGGTCGAATTCTATAAAAAATATATGGACCTGTTGGGCCCGTTGCTAGTTAGGACCTTCAATGAGGCAAGGGAGGGGGTGCTTTGCCCCCGACGATGTCCCGGGCACTGATCTTGATCCTGAAGCGGGACAAAGAGCCTCTGCAGTGTGGGTCTTACAGGCCGATTTCATTGTTAAATGTAGATGCCAAGGTGCTGGCGAAGGTCTTAGCCACGAGAATTGAGGATTGGGTGCCGCAGGTCATCCACGAAGACCAGACGGGGTTCGTGAAGGGGAGGCAGTTGAACGCGAATGTGCGGAGGCTCCTGAACGTTATTATGATGCCGGGAGGGGGAGGCGAAGATAGTGGCGGCGATGGACACTGAGAAGGCCTTCGATAGGGTAGAGTGGGGGTACTTGTGGGAGGTGCTGAAGAGGTTTGAGTTTGGGGAGGGGTTCGTCAGGTGGGTTAGGCTGTTGTACGAGGTCCCGATGGCGAGTGTGGCCATGAACAAGAGGAGGTCTGAGTACTTTCGGTTGCATCGAGGAACGAGGCAGGGGTGTCCCCTGTCCCCCCTGCTCTTCGCACTGGCGATTGAACCCCTGGCTATGGCACTGAGGGAGTCGAGGAACTGGAGGGGGTTGGTGCGGGGTGGGGAGGAACATAGGGTGTCGCTCCATGTGGACGACTTGCTGCTATATGTGGCGGACCCGGTGGGGGGAATGCCGGAGGTAATGAGGATCCTCAGGGAGTTCGGGGATTGCTCAGGATACAAGCTCAACATGGGGAAGAGCGAGTTGTTCGTGGTTCACCCAGGGGACCAGGAGAGGGGGATTGGCGAGCTCCCACTAAAAAGGGCGGAGAGGAGCTTCAGGTATTTAGGGGTCCAGGTGGCCAGGAGCTGGGGGGCCCTGCATAGACTTAATTTCACGAGGCTGGTGGAGCAAATGGAGGAGGAGTTTAAGAGGTGGGACGCGTTGCCGCTGACCCTGGCGGGTAGGGTGCAGTCAGTCAAGATGATGGTGCTCCCAAGGTTTTAGTTCCTGTTCCAGTGCCTCCCCATTCTTATCCCGAAGGCCTCCTTTAGGCGGTTCAACAGGAGCATAACGATGTTTGTGTGGGCACGAGGGATTCCAAGGGTGAGGAGGGTGTTCCTGGAGCAGAGGAGGAATGGAGGGGGAGGGGGGGGGAGGGGGGGCTGGCGTTGCCCAACCTCTGTGGGTACTACTGGTCCGCCAATGCGGCGATGATGCGCAAGTGGGTGATGGAGGGGGAGGGGGCGACATGGAAGAGGCTGGAGACGGCGTCTTGTGAGGGTACGAGTCTGGAGGCACTGGCAACGGCGCCGCTGCCGCTCCCTCCAATCAGGTATACCACGAGCCCGGTGGTGGCGGCTACCCTCAAAATTTGGGGGCAATGGAGGCGGCACAGGGGGGAAGTGGGGGCCTCGGTGTGGACCCCGATACGGGGGAATCACCGGTTTGTCCCAGGAAGAATAGATGTTGGGTTTTCGGGGTGGCACAGGGCAGGGATAAGAAGGGTGGGGGACCTGTTTGTGGATGGGAAGTTCGCGAGCCTGGGTGAGCTGGAGGAGAAGTACGGGCTCCCCCCGGGAAACACCTTTAGGTATCTACAGGTAAGGGCGTTTGCCAGGCGGCAAGTGGTGGAATTCCCGCTGTGAGCCGCTACACACGGTACAGGGCAGGGTGCTCTCGGGGGTGTGGGTTGGAGAGGGGAAGATTTCGGCAACATACCGGGTGATGCAGGAGGAGGAGGAGGCCTCGGTGGAGGAGCTGAAAGGTAAGTGGGTGGAGGAGTTGGGGGAGGAGATCGAGGAGGGGACGTGGGCAGATGCTCTAGGGAGGGTGAACTCTTCCTCTTCGTGCGCGAGGCTCAGCCTCATACAGTATAAAGTGCTGCACAGGGCACACATGACCAGGACAAGGATGAGCCAGTTTTTTGGGGGTGAGGACAGGTGTGTTAGGTGCTCAGGGAGCCCAGCAAACCACACCCATATGTTCTGGGCATGCCCAGCGCTAGAGGAATTTTGGAAGGGCGTAGCGAGGATGGTGTCGAGGGTGGTAGGATCCCGAGTCAAACTGGGCTGGGGGTTCGCAATATTTGGGGTTGCAGAGGCGCCGGGAGTGCAGGAGGCGAAAGAGGCCGGTATTCTGGCCTTCGCGTCCCTGGTAGCCCGGCGAAGGATTCTTCTTCAGTGGAAAGATGCGAGGCCCCCAAGCGTGGATTCCTGGATCAACGATATGGTGGGGTTTATTAAATTGGAGAGCGTGAAATTTGCCTTAAGGGGATCGGTGCAAGGGTTTTTCAGGCGGTGGCAACCGTTCTTAGACTTCCTGGCAGAACAGTAGACAATGGTCAGCAGCAGCCCGAGGGGGGGCGGGGGTTCTACTTTATTTTTGTTTGTCTGTACTGGGGGATCTGAGGGGGTGTATATATTTGCTATGTTTACTATATGTTTCGGCAGGTGTTAACTTATTATTTATGTATGGGGGGAGGGGGGCACTGGGTTGTTTTGTTTTGTTTTGTATTTAATTCTATTGGGTTCCTTTTACATTTTGTTGTTGATATTTTGTGAAAACTTTAATAACAATTATTTTTAAAAAACAAAAAAAACCTTGGGCTGGATTCACTGCACCCCAACGCCGAAATCGCGTTCGACGACGGGACGGAGAATCCAGTTTCATGCATGAAATTAGGACCGGCGCCGGTTCAGTGATTCTCCACCCCCCGAAAAGCGGTGAGTACACTGCGCCGAGTATCCACCGCCTGCGGGCATTGCCTGAGGCCCACCCCACTATTCTCCGTCCCCTACCGGCTGAATTCCCAACGGCGTATTTCTAATGTGGTCCTGCCATTCGGGAAGCTCGGGAGCCGGCTGCATACTTGGTCTGCGGCCGCCAGTCGGGGGCAGGCCGATCGGAACAGGGGGGGGCTTCATTCAGGACTGGGGTATTTTTGTGCGGGCGGTCCGGGTCGGGCGAGCAGCCAATCGGGGGCACTATTTCCGCGGTCCAGGTCAGCGGGCTGAGTCCGCCGTGCGCGGCCTCTGACCCAGAAATGCGGGGGGCCGTATCGACAGCTGGAGCTACAAGCTCTATGACAGCTGCCTGCTAGCCCCCTGCAAGATGATGAATCTGTGGCCTTTTGACACCAGTTTTCCTGGCGCAAAAGACCACAGTTTTCATGACGGCTTGGGGACATAGTCTCGAAAATGGAGAATCCAGCCCCTTATGTTGGAAACTGAAGAATGAATGATGGAGAATAGGGAAAGCAACTTGAGTGCCTGTGTGTCTTCTTTTTGCCTCGGACTTCCCTGCGTCTTTAATCCCCACTTCCTTTCCTGCCGTTGATCCTCAAGAGCCTCCCAGACTATTTCAATGCTAGATTCAAGGAAAGAAAAGAAAAGAATGAAGGCAAGAAAGAAAAGCTAATTTCCACACAGCAAGGTTGAATAAACAATAAATGTGATAAATTCTGAATAATTTTATTCGATGGTGTTGGTAGAGGGCTAATAATTCTTCAGGGTATTGGGAAACACACTGCACTCTGAGCAGTGCCACATGATTTTTCTTACATTCACCTGAACAGATAGATGAGGCCTTGGTTTAATTTCTCATCTGAAAGATAACACTCCGGTAATATCAGCCTTCATTAATAATGTAGTAAAATGTCAGCTGGATTAGGAACAGTAGAGCCAAATTCACTCTCCTAAATTGGGGTTGCAAGCGCAGAGATATTACTATTTTCCTAATCATTTTGTAAGCTCCTGGCCTGTAAATTAACTTTAATTGCTGCAGATCATAGCTATATCAGCACACTGGGCTAAATAGCTGACTTTTAAAGCAAACCAAGGCAGGCCATCAGCACGGTTCAATTCCCGTATCAGCCTCCCCGAACAGGCGCCGGAATGTGGCGACTGGGGGCTTTTCACAGTAACTTCATTTGAAGCCTACTTGTGACAATAAGCGATTTTCATTTCATTTCATTTCATATCATCCATTTTATTTATTATCAAGGATTGTTGTTGGTGTGAGTGGGTTGGTCAGCAACTGGGAGAGGAAAGGTGGAGACCGACTGACCCTTTACATGTAGAATCTTTGTCATTAATTTTACAAACGAGGTGGAAGGTGTACGCAGTTGATCTCGTCCCACTACTCTGCAGGTCACACCATTAGTGTAAATGTTTAATTAAATCAACAAAATGGCCAATTATTTACCTTCGCGACTGCTAGACCCAGAATTAGAGAGACTCAGCTTTAATCTGGTGTTTCAATAAATACAGAACGATTGACTTATTATAAAATGAAACTTATTTTTTGCGAAGCAAGTTGCAAGAACCGGTTAACACAATTTGTACTCTGAAAGTGCAATTATCTAGCTATCTATCCCTTTTAAATTTCCGCAGCATGCACGCACGCTCACACACGCACGTGCAGACAAAGGAGAAACAAATAGTGTATCTGCCGAGATGGGTGTGAAGAAAAGACGTTGTAACAAAAAAGAATAAAGTTCAGAAGGTTTTCCCTTTGACTAATGACAGATCGTTAGTCCCAATAGATGTCTGGAGGTTCTTATCAATGGAGTCTTGGCATAGAGAAGAATAGAGCCAATTCAATCCTTCTTGTTTCAGTCTCTTGGGTTTTCAAATACAGACAAGTTCCACTGAGATGGGGATTCTTAGCTGGATACTGATAACCACATTATTTCAAGCAAAGCAAGGAGAGTACAAGTTGGGCAGCATTCCCTTTCTCAGTTTATTCCCAACTGAGTTTTTAAAAAGTTCTAAACATAAAGCCCACCTTTGTCAGATGATTTTCAGTAAATTACTAGGTCTCTGCCCTTAAAACAGTTTTTTTCTGCCGCCATTAAAGTAATTACTGCTCAAATAAGGCGAGAAATGTGGCACGGACCCCCCCCCCCCCCCCTCCCCCGCACCCATGGTTTGCCAACATTAAACAGTTCTGGTGAAGTGGAAATCTTCACCTATTTTTCTTTTTGGGGACTTAGGCACATTGTGAATTTCCAGGCTTTCCTGCCCTGAATACTCCTTTGTGGTGGGCATGTAGGAGAGGGGGGGGGGGCAGGAAAACTGGAAAAGGGGTGTTTAACACATTGGGACGTTTCTCCAATGCATTCCTGCCACCAAGAAACCTGCCTGGGAATAGGATCAGCTGCCTTCTCTGTGGAAGTGGGCAGATAGTTAAGTAGGTAAAGGCCCCAATTGGAGGTGATTTTGTAGCCTCACCCCCACCCATTGCTTAGAGGCCACCACCTTAATGGATGTGGCTCTCTGGCAGCAGGTCATCGAAGTGGAAATTCCATGCCCCAATGACAGGGCCACAGGCAGTAAAGTCTACACCTGTGGCCCAAACAACACCTGTAGAGGGGTCTTCCCTCCAAAGGTGCCTGACAGCTTTAGTCTTTTGAATCGGAACCAGGCCTCAGAAGGCCACCTATGTTGAGGGGCCTTTGTGGTCCCTGGCCTGCCTAATTAGCATTCATTTCTCTTGGTGGGGTTGTCAAATCTCCAGACCTATGGGCCCTCTGATTGGGCCAGCAGCACAGAGTCTCCTGGCTGTCCTCAACAGGATGGTGCACATGGAGGCTCCCAAATAAGGAGCGCCCCTTCCAAACGACTGTGCTGCTGGTCTCGTTACCAGCAAGTCAGGATTCCACACCCCTTTTTAGTCCTGATGTTAAGGTTCAGAGGTTCATGGGAAAACCCAAGGTTTCTACTTCAGATGTCCTGAACCAGATGGGCGTTTTTTTCTGATTTTCCTGTCCTCTTGCAAATTTCCATGTTTGAGCCTCTCCTTCTCTTTTCCTCTGTCTTGCTACTTACACATACTTCTATTATTTCAAGGGCCAATATTACAAACTTATGCTTTTAGTGTCACCGATACACTTGAACACTTCACACAAAGTTGAAATTAATGTCTCTCCATTGCCCGATTCAAATGCTTCTTCACAATAGATCAGCTTCCTACTGAGTAGCCTGAAGGTCATTCAACCCAGTAACTCCTTATCTGTGATTTTAGCATCTGTTGTTTCTCTCTCCTTTTCAAAAGCCCATTATGGATTTGTTTATTTTTGTTTTCAGCTCTGTAGGGTACTAACCTGAAATGTCGACTTGCTTTTACCATTTAGCCACTGACTGACAGTCCGGCTGTGTATTTTCAAATAACAACATAACAAATAGGAGCAAAGTAGGCCATTTGGGCCTTAGTACCAGTTCTGCCTTTCAACAATATCATGGTTGATCTTCTACCCCAACACCACCTTTTTGCACTATCCCCATATGCCTTAATTTTCTTAGTGCCTACAAATCTAGCGACCTCGGTCCTGAATATATTCAGTGACTGAGCACTCATGGTGCTCTGGTGTAGAGAATTCCAAAGATTCAAAGGTGCGATTCTCCAGTCTCGTTGCGCCCTCGCTCAAGCAAAATGTGGCCGACGAATAGCGGGAGAGGCAGAAAACGAGAACCGCGCAGGCGTCAAACAGTTTGCGATGCAGCCGGCCTGCTCCCGTAGGAAAAATCGGGATCTCGTCATGGCGTGGCAAGAAACAAATTATTACCACTTAAGCATTATTTCCAGACAATTAAAGAGAGCCAATACTTATCCACTAGCCTCCTGTCGTTCAGCAGCCTCTCCAGCAAGTGGTCACGCTGGTGCCGATTAGCACTCCTTTTGAAAAGCGTGAACCTGGCAGAAGGGCTTCTGCAGGGAGCCGAGGAGGTGAGTAGCCATCTTTGCTCACAGGCAAAGAGCCCGGGGCGCTGGACTTGCCATCCCAGTGCTCGGTGGGGGAGGGGTGGAGGAATCCTGGCTGGGGGTGAGGGACCCTCCACAGGTGTGGGCAGCCATGGGAGGGTGGAGGGAGGCGCTGGGGCAGGGGGGGGGGGGGGGAAAGAGAGAACCGGGAGGGGCAACCATGCATGGCACCACCATGTCAGCCCCTGGATCGAGTGTATCCTGTCTGGGGACAAACCTTGCCCCTGCCCATCTGCCACACAGTCCACCTATAACCCTCATTGACTGCGAGGCTGAAGACTATTGCTAACAGGGAATTGGTAATTGTGGTTAAGTGAGCACTTCACACCTCCCAAGTGGATCCCCATGGGTGGGCAGGCCATGTAGCATGTGGGAGTCATTGCTTGGCATCCCAATCAGACCGCGGTGCCTGAACACTGTGCTTGAACACTGCAGGAGGCACCACCACACACGCAACAGTCAACATCCGAACATCCAGGGGATGGGACACAGCCCTGGGGACATATCCATGGCCAGAGGGTGGGTGAATCCCCATGGCGGATGGTGCGCGTGGTGCGGTTCTTGTTTTCTGCCTCTTCTGCTGTTCACCGGCCTCATTTCGCTTGAGCGAGAGCGTAACGAGGTCGGAGAATGGCGCCCTATTTGTCTTTCTAATTGCTTGCTGAACCTACAGGTTAACATTCTGTGATTCACAGGCAAGGACACCAGATCCTCTGAACAACACCAGATCCATGATGACGGCATTGCTGCAACAGCCTCAGTACTCAACACCGACAACTGCCAATCTCCAGGCGCAATTCTGTAACTCATCCGCTTCATTCTGGATCACAACGTCTTCACCTTCGACCACAAGTTCTGCATCCAGACACACGGAACAACCATGGGGACCAAATTCGCACCTCAATATGCCAACATTTTCATGTACAAGTTTGAACAAGACCTCCTCACTGCACAGGACCTTCCATCGACGTTATACACCAGATACATCGATGACATTTCTTTCCTTTGGATCCATGGCGAAGAATCACTGAAATGACTACACGATGACACCAATAAGTTCCATCCAACCATCAGACTCGCCATAGACTACTCTCCAAAATCGGTTGCATTCTTGGACACACTCATCTCCATCAAGGACGGTCACCTTCGCACTTTACCGCAAGCCCACGGATAACCTCATGATGTTCCACTTCTCCAGCTTTCACCCTAAACACATTAAAGAAGCCATCCCTTATGGACAAGCCCTCCGTATACACAGGATATGCTCAGACGAGGAGGAGCGTAACAGACATCTACAGACGCTGAAAGATGCCCTTGTACGACCGGGATATGGCGCTCGACTCATCGATCGACAGTTCCAACGCGCCACAGCAAAAAGCCGCACCGATCTCCTCAGAAGACAAACACGGGACACAACCGACAGAGTACCCTTCGTCATCCAGAACTTCCCTGGAGCGGAGAAACTACAACATCTTCTTCGCAGCCTTCAACACGTCATCAATGAAAACGAACATCTTGCCAAGGTCATCCCCACACCACCACTACTTGCCTTCAAACAACCGCGCGACCTCAAACAAACCATTGTTTGCAGCAAACTACCCAGCCTTCAGAACAGCGACCATGACACCACACAACTCTGCCATGGCAATCTCTGCAAGACATGTCAGATCATCGACATGGGTACCACCATTACACGTGAGAACGAGATACGCGGTAAATACTCGTGCGACTCAGCCAACATTCTCTACCTCATACGCTGCAGGAAAGGATGTCCCGAAACGTGGTGCATTGGCGAGACCATGCAGACGCTGCGACAACAGATGAACGGACATTGCGT
Organism: Scyliorhinus torazame; assembly: GCF_047496885.1. Taxonomy (NCBI): domain Eukaryota; kingdom Metazoa; phylum Chordata; class Chondrichthyes; order Carcharhiniformes; family Scyliorhinidae; genus Scyliorhinus; species Scyliorhinus torazame. Next base: position 216,249,167 of record NC_092709.1, on the reverse strand, counting down.
GACAATCGCCAGGCAGGAATGTTCCCTTCCAGTCGGGGAACACGTCAGCAGTCAAGGGCATTCAACCTCTGATCTTCAGGTAAGCGTTCTCCAAGGCAGCCTGCAGGACGCGCAACAACGCAGAATCGCTGAGCAGAAACTTATAGCCAAGTTCCGCACACACGAGTACGGCTTCAACCGGGACCTTGGATTCATGTCGCATTACATTCACTCCCCACCATGTGACCTGGGCTTGCGAAATCCTACCAACTGTCCTGGCTTGAGACAATTCACACCTCTTTAACCTGGGATTACCCCTCTCTTTGGAAATGTAAAGACTTAATTATCTGCAAATGCTCGCATTCTAAATATCGTCTTGCATCTTTGACTTTGTCTATACATATGTTTCTGGAACCCACCTCTTCATTCACCTGAAATGGTGAAAGAGCAGTGCTCTGAAAGTTAGTGATTTGGAACAAACCTGTTGGACTTTAACCTGGTGTTGTAAGACTTCTTACTATAGATTGTAAGTAGCCGAAGACCAAGTACTGATCCTTGAGGCACATTGCTTGTTACAGCTTTCCAACTTGAAAATGTTCCTACTCTCGGTTTCCTGTCCTTGAACATATTTTCAACCCTTGTTCGTACATTACTAGTATCGTCGGAGTCTTAATTTTGTGTAATAACCTCTTCTGTGGCACCACTGGTTCCCCTTATCCATCCTACTAGTTTCACCCTCAAAAAAACTCATACGATATTTCTCAAACATAATTTCTCTTTCATAAATCCATGGTAACTCTGCTTAATCATATTATGATTTTCTAAGTGCTCTGCAGGTTCTTAATCATAGATGCTAACATTATGCCCAATAAGGAAAACTGGCCTAAGTTTTCCCATTTTTTCTCTTCCTCCTTTCTTAAATAGTGCAATTCTCCAGAGCTATTCTATAATCCAAGGGGTTATAAAAGCTCCAAACCAGCTTCCTGTTTTAAGACCCTAGGATGAAGGTCATCCAGTCCAGGGAATTTCTAATCACTTAATTCCATTAATTTCTTCATTCACTCGGATTTAAATTCTTCATCCCTGCTAGACCTTAGTTCTGCATTATTTCTGGAATGTTTTTTGTCTCTTCCACAGAAAAGACAAATACAAAGCATTTTTTAATGTCTCTTCCCATTAGAGATTCACCTGTCTCAGCCTCTGGTGGTACCACAATTTTTTATTTAAAAAAATATATATTTTTATTCAAATTTTTACATATTTTCAACAAACCCTTACAGAAATAAGAAAAAACAAAGAACACATAAATAAACATCTTATAGCTATGTCACGTATTCCCCCAATATTACAAGCCCCCCATTAAACGCTAATAAACACAATAGTAAACACAAAGTACCCCCCCCCCCCCCCCCCACCTGGGTTGCTGCTGCTGTCCACCTCCTAACGCTACGCTAGAAAGTCTAGGAACGGTTGCCACCGCCTGAAGAACCCTTGCACAGATGCTCTTAAGGCAAATTTTACCCTCTCCAATTTAATGAACACTGCCATGTCGCTGATCCAGGCTTCCACACTTGGGGGCCTCGCATCCTTCCACTGTAGCAGAATACTCCGTCGGGCTACCAGGGATGCAAAGGCCAGAATACCAGCCTCTTTCGCCTCCTGCACTCCCGGCTCGTCCGATACCCCCAAATAGTGCAAGCCCCCAGCTCGGCTTAACCCGGGTGTTTACCACCTTAGACACCGTCCTCGCAACGCCCCTCCAGAACCCACCCAGCGCTGGGCATGCCCAGAACATGTGGGCATGAATTGCTGGGCTCCCCGAACACCTCACACACCTGTCCTCTACTCCAAAAAACCGACTCAGCCTTGCCCCAGTCATGTGTGCCCTGTGCAGAACCTTAAATTGTATCAGGCTAAGCCTGGCGCAAGAGGAGGAAGAATTTACCCTACCCAGGGTGTCCGCCCACGTACCCTCGTCTATCTCCTCCCCCAGCTCCTCCTCCCATTTACCATTCAGCTCATCCAACGAGGCCTCCTCCTCCTCCTGCATCTCCTGGTAGATCACAGAGACCTTGCCTTCTCCAACCCACGCCCCCGAGAGCACACTATCCTAGATCTTACGTGCTGGCAGCAGCGGGAATTCCCTCACCTGCCGTCTTACAAACGCCCTTACCTGCATGTACCTGAAGGCATTTCCAGGGGGGAGCCCAAATATTTCCTCCAACACCCCAAGGCTCGCAAACGTCCCATCTATAAACAGGTCCCCCATCCTTCTAATACCTGCCCTGTGCCAGCTCAGAAACCCCCCATCCATTCTCCCTGGGACAAACCGATGGTTCTCTCGGATCGGGGACCACACCAAAGCCTCTGCCTCCCCCTTGTGGCATCTTCACTGCCCCAAAATTTTGAGGGTCGCCGCCACCACTGGACACGTGGTGTACCTTGTCGGCGGGAGCGGCAGCGGTAGCGGTGTTGTCACCAGCGCTCTCAGGCTCGTGCCCACACAGGACGCCATCTCCAGCCTCTTCCATGCCGCCCCCTCCCCCTCCATTACCCACTTGCGTATCATGGCCACATTGGCAGCCCAGTAGTACCCACATAGATTAGGCAACGCTAGCCCTCCTCTGTCCCTGCTCTGTTCCAGAAACACTCTTCTCTCCCTCGGGGTCTTTTACGCCCATACAAACCCCATGATGCACCTGCTGACCCGCTTAAAAAAGGCCTTAGGGATTAGGATGGGGAGGCACTGGAATATAAAAAGGAACCTCGGGAGCACCGTCATCTTCACCGACTGTACCCTACCCACCAGGGAGAGTGGCAGCATATCCCACCTTTTAAACTCTTCCTCCATCTGCTCCACCAGCCTAGTCAAGTTGAGCTTGTGTAGGGTCCCCCAGCTCCTGGTCACCTGGATCCACCTGAAAACTCCCTTCCGCCCTCTTCAGTGGAAGCTCGTCTATCCCCCTTCCCTGGTCCCCTGGGTGTATCACGAATAGCTCACTCTTCCCCATGTTGAGCTTGTACCCGGAAAAGTCTCCAAACTCCCTAAGGATCCGCATCACCTCCAGCATCCCCCACACCGGGTCCGCCACATACAGTAACAGGTCGTCGGCATATAGCGGTACCCAGTGTCCCCCCGTCCCCCCCCGCACCAGCCCCCTCCAGTTCCTGGACTCCCTCAAAGCCATCGACAAAGGCTCAATTTCCAACGCAAATAGCAGGGGGGATAGGGGGCACCCCTGCCTCGTCCCCTGGTACAGCCGAAGGTATTCCGACCTCCTCCGATTTGTGGCCACACTCTCCACCGGGGCTTCGTACAGTAACCTAACGCAACTAACAAACCCCTCCCCGAACCCAAACCTCCTCAACACTTCCCAGAGGTACCCCCACTCCACCCTATCGAAGGCCTTCTCCGCATCCATAGCCGCCACTATCTCCGCTTCTCCCTCACTGCAGGCATCATGATTACATTTAGGAGCCTCCGCACATTGGTGTTTAGCTGCCTTCCCTTCACGAAAGCCGTCTGGTCCTCATGGATCACCCCCGGGACACAGTCCTCAATTCTGGTAGCCAACCTTCGCTAACAGCTTTGCATCCACGTTGAGGAGCGAGATTGGCCTATACGACCCATACTGTAAAGGGTCCTTGTCCCGCTTCAAGATTAGCGAGATCAGCGCCCTGGACATCGTCGCTGGTAGGACCCCCCCTCCCTCGCCTCATTGAAAGTCCTCACTAGTAGTGGGCCCAACAGGTCCATACACTTCCTGTCAAATTCCACCAGGAACCCATCTGGCCCCGGTGCCTTCCCCGCCTGCATACTCCCCAGCCCCTTAATCAGCTCGTCCAGCCCTACCGGTGCCCCAAGCCCAGCCACCTGCTCCTCCTCCACCCTCGGGAACCTCAGCCGGATCAGAAAACGACGCATACCCCCTCCTCCGTTGGGTGCTCAGGCCTATACTGCCCCTCATAGAAGTCTCTAAATACCCCATTTATTCCCACCGCACTCCGCACCGTGTTCCCCCCTTTATCCCTAACTCCCCCAATCTCCCTCGCTGCCTCCCGCTTCCGAAACTGGTGTGCTAGCATCCGGCAAGCCTTCTCCCCGTATTCATGCACCGCCCCTTGCGCCTTCCTCCACTGCACCTCCGCCTTCTTGGTAGTCAACAGGTCGAACTTGGCCTGGCGGCTTCGTCGCTCCTTGAGTAGTTCCTCCTCGGGGACCTCTGTATACCTCCTATCTACCCTTAAAATCTCCCCCACCAACCTCTCCCTCTCTCTTCCCCTCCTTGTGGGCCCTAGTGGAGATTAGCTCTCCCCTAATCACTGCCTTCAGCGCCTCCCAGACTACCCCTACTTCTCCTCCCCATTATCGTTAACCTCTAGGTATCTTTCAATGCACCCCCCCGATCCGCCCGCTCACCTCCTCATTCGCCAGCAAACCCATCTCCAGGCGCCACAGCAGGCGCTGGTCCCTCTCCTCCCCTAGCTCAAGCTCCACCCAGTGCGGAGCACGGTCTGAGATGGCTATGGCCAAATACTCCGTGTCCTCCACCCTCGGGATCAGCGCCCTGCTCAAAACGAAGAAGTCAATCCGGGAGTAGGCTTTATGGACGTGGGAAAAGAAAGAGAATTCCCTGGCGCCCGGCCTAACAAACCTCCATTGGTCCACTCCTCCCATCTGGTCCATAAACCCCCTCAACACCTTGGCCGCCGCCGGCCTCTTACCCGTCCTGGATCTAGAGCGGTCCAGTGCTCGATCCAATACCATATTAAAGACCCCCCACCCATTATCAAGCTCCCTGCCTCCAGGTCCGGAATCCGTCCCAACATGCGCCACATAAATCCGGCATCGTCCCAATTCCGGGCATTCACATTCACCAAGACCACCCGCACCCCCTGCAGCTTACCACTCACCATCACGTACCTACCTCCATTGTCTGCCACGATGCTCAGCGCCTCAAACAACACCCGCTTCCCCACCAAAATCGCCACCCCTCGCTTCTTTGCGTCCAACCGAATGGAAAACCTGCCCTACCCACCCCTTTCTCAGCCTAACCAGAATGTGCATTTTGGATGGATTGGCCATGGTAGGTTGTCCTTGGTGTCCGGGATTGCCCTTGGTGTTGGGTGGAGGTGTTGACCTTGGGTGGGGTGCTCTTTCCGGGGTCCGGTGCGGACTCGATGGGCTGGGTGGCCTCCTTCTGCACTGTAAATTCTATGATAATCTATGATTAATCTAGGACAAAGGTTCGGCACAACATCGTAGGCCGAAGGGCCTGTTCTGTGCTGTCTTTTTCTATTTTCTATTTTCTAACCTGGTCTGCCACCCTCAAATGCGTCTCCTGGAGCATGACCACATCTGCCTTCAGTCCCTTTTGGTGCGCGAACACACGGGCCCTCTTGACCGGCCCGTTCAGGCCTCTCACATTCCAAGTTATCAGCCGGATCAGGGTGCTGCCCGCCCTCCAACCCCCTGCCGATTAGCCATCTCCCTTTCTAGGCCAGCCACATGCCGCACTCTCCGTTCCCCCCAGCGGCAGACCCCCGCCCCAACTCGCTTCAGGCTCCAGCTCCCCTTTGGCCAATGCAGCAGCAACCCAGTTCCCCCCCCAGCTAGGTCCCCCCGTAGCTGCGTTGCTCCCCTCATAGCACTCCTGTAAGTCAGCTGACTCCTGCTGACCCCAGCGCCTCCCGCCACTCCCTCGACCCCCCCAGTGTGAGAATCTACCCCCCCTCCTGTCCATCAGCGGGCTCTCCTCTCCAGCATCACCCCTCCCCGCCCCCGCCCGCTTCCTTCCCTAGCACGGGAAAAAGCTCGCGCTTTCCAAGCTGGCCCCGCCCCCTCTGGCGCAGCTCCCTTTCGCGGACTGATCCCAGCTCCCCACCTCGGGCCTCCTCCCTCCCCTCCCCCCCAATGGGCCCCCCTCTTCCAACCACCGATGCCCACACTCTCACCAAACCCCCATTACAAACCATTTCACCCTACCCCACCCAGCACCAAAAAAAAAAACCCAGTACCAAACAGAACAGAACATCCCCCCAAAACACAACAGTCACATCAATCCCCTCTCGACATCCCCTCGCAGCCGACCCTCAATCAGAGTAAACTTTTCGGCCTGGATAAAGTTCCACGCCTCCTCCGGCGTCTCGAAGTGGTGGTGGCGGTCCTTGAAAGTGACCTACAGCCACGCCGGCTGCAACATTCCAAATTTCACCCCCTTCCGATGCCGCGTCGCCTTAGCCCGATTGTACCCAGCCCTCTTCTTGGCCACCTCCGCGCTCCAGTCCTGGTATATCCGGACCTTTGCATTCTCCCACCTGCTGCTCCGCTTCTTCTTTGCCCATCTTAGAACATACTCCCTGTCCACGAAGGGGTGGAACCGCACCAGCACCGCCCGCAGCAGCTCGTTGGGCTTGGGCCTCCTCGCCAGGACTCGGTGGGCCCTCTCCAGCTCCTCAAGAAGGCCCCCGCGCCCATCAACGTGTTCAGCATCGTGACCACATATGCTCCAACATCTGACGCCTCCACTTCCTCCTGGAGACCCAGAATCCGCAGGTTCTTCCTCCTCGACCGATTCTCCATGTCCTCGAACTTCTCCTGCCATTTCTTATGCATCGCCTCGTGCGCCTCTACCTTCACCGCCAAGCCCAAGATCACCGCAAGGCCCAGGATAGGTGGTACCACATTTAACTTCACTAATCTCTACCTTTTACATATCAAGAGAAACATTTACACTCTGCTTTCATGTCTGCTGCTAGTCCATACTCACATTCTCCTTCTCTTTTGTAATTTCGTCGTCTTAGGTTTCCAGCATTTACAGTTTAAAAAAATATTATTCTTTACATTGTGTAATACTGCCAACTGATTACAACCTTTGATTTGAGAAGATTGAAATCATGAAGATTGGGAGAGGTACTAGTGACTGTTGTCATTTACAACAAAAATCAGTTTGGATTGGATCCTATCCACCTATAAATGTATCGGAAATACTTGTATTGAATGGTAGCAGGTGGCGATCCACATAATGAAATAAAGCAACAATTGTTTTAGACAACTTTTCTGGTCCTTGTAAAGTCTAATTTTAACATATAATGAGAATGATCTGCACCTACAAAAAGGGTCATGCAACATACGTTTTACAGGTGCTATTCAGTTTCTAGGCTCTTGGAGATAATTTTCAACATTAGGACACTATTGTAAATATTTTATATTACATCCCAACCTTCTGAGAAAGGGTCATGGTTCAATTAGATATTTTATAACAAGGTTGCTCCTGATCCCAAAAGATTACCAAGCAAAATGAAGCACTGAAGAATATTACGGCTGAAAATATGCCACGAGAAGCTGGTAATTATTGGTTAACAACAACCGGATATAATACACTGCTCAGCCAAGGAAATAAAGACGGAGCATATGCTAGGATTCCAAAGAGATGATTTTATGGGTTGCCTCTACCTGTGTGAAGCCCTTCCCCTTCAAAATAAATTTTATGAGGTCCCTTTGATTGTCTTTGAAATATCGTGGGGTCCAAATACACCCTCCGAGTAAGCAAAGTCCTAGAAAACTACTCACATAGCCTCCCTTAACGTGCACTACTGTAAATTTCATGCTATCAATCTTCACCAGCATTCTCCTTCTACATTTCAGTGATCAATTTATTTTATTTATACAAGCTGGTCACTATGACCAAATACATTATTTGGGAAATACAAGACTCATCTAGCAATATAGGTCATGACATAATTTACCTGACAAGCATTTCCTGATATGATAGCAGCATTAGTACCTGATCAGGGACAGATTTTGTGCTGATAAATATGGCTATCAGACAGTGTACAATTGTTGAAACAATGCACACGATGAGATGACAGAATATTCTGATAACATAGTCCTCACAGTTTCAACAACACAGCATCATTAAACTGCATGGTATCCAGTATGACGCAAGTACCAATTACCAGAAAAAACAACCTTGTTGATGTTGCATTGTGCTCTATATAGTACAGCACATTAAATCGACTGTGCTGCTTCAAAATATTGTGTAAGCTGCGGATATTCTACATTTTCGAACTGCTGATTTGGTGCAAGAAGTCCTTTGAGCAAAACATGCGTCATTAATAGTTCCTTCAAAAGCCAGAGCAAAAAAACAGGTTATAAAGCATAATGCTAGACTTTATATATCTTATTATTATAGAGTTACCAGGATTTTGGCACTAACTACAATTAATGTTTTGCAGTTTGAGAATACTTTTTGTAAAAGCGTAATGCTTGCAGCGATCTGGGATACAGTGCTCCTTTCTATAAACTCAAAATAGACAAGAGATCAGCTTTGTAAGCACATACATCAGCTCTTAGACGCTAATGCTCACATTGTTGCTAACATTGCTGTTTTTCTTTTAGATTAAAAAAAGCAAGGGGAAAAAAAAATAGAAGAAATACCAGCATTATGATGAGTTAGCAATTTCAAAAGGACTTATTCCCTTCTGGATTCTGAACTGTAATGTATTGGCGCTGATTATGGTTGAGATCTGCTGGCCGCCTGGCGCTCGAGCAAGAGCACAATGTGGTTGGTAGATCCTGAGAGAGGCCTCCCTCAGGCGTTCTCGGCAGCCTTTATGTCTCGTGAGATATGCCCATGTCCCGCGAGGCGACAAAATCAGAATCCCTCTCAAAGGGGGCATAACCAAACGGTGCGTGCCTAAGTAGGGTTTAAACCTACTTAGGCGAGCTTAAGTAGGGTTTAAACCTACTGAGGCAAGCTTACCTGGCATCTACCGGCCACCTGGGGTCTACCAGCTTCCCCAGCCAGGCTGCAGCTGGGTGCTGTTCACACAAACCTGGACCAGGCGGATTGGTACCCGGGATTCCCTTGGACTGCAGGCACCTTGGCACTGCCCAACTGGCACCTTGGCACTGCCACCCTGGCACTGCCAAGGTGCCTGGGTGGCACTGCCAAGCTGGCAGAAGCACTGCCAGGGTGACACTGCCAAGAGTCAGGACGCAAGGGGGGGGGGCCATGCCCATGAAAGGAGGGTGGGGGTTGCATATAAAGGTTGGGAAGGGTGCATGGCAGATACGTAGGGGCCTCGAGCCTTCTGCTTTAGGAATGTGAAGGAATCTTAGTAGTGTAAATAAATTTATAGTTTTGTTTGTTAACAAAGCTTGGTGTTCATTATTCAACACTACGCATCCAAGCCATCCAGGTAAAGCAAAGTAGAGAATACAACAAGCGAGACAGCTGGTCTCACTTTAATGTGCAGATTCCTGAGGTACCCGAGGCGTTGGGATCTATCCCCTTTGCATCAGCGACCTCAGGGAAGCGCCGTTCAGCACTGGTCCCTACAAACGGAAACCAGACACAATGACACTCGTGGGGGTTTCTCAGGGGATCGGAGACCACAAGCTGCATGCCCTTTGGGCAGGGTGGTGACCTGACACTGCTGGTGCCAGCCTGGCTCCCTGGCAGAACCAGCCTGACACCCTGGCAGTGCCAGCATAGCACCCTGGCAGTGCCACCTGGGTGCCAGCCTGTCACTGGCAAGGTGCCCAGGTGACACTGCCAGGGTGTCAAGTTAGCATTGCCAAGGTGCCAAGCTCGCATTGTGTGTGTGCTGGCGATGGGCCCAGTGGGGGGCCCATAATGCATTGGGATTTGGGAGGGGGGAGGGGGTTGCGTCGTGGGCCAGGAAACACACTGCTAAACGTGCTCGCTATGGGACTTTGTTTTCATTTAATTGAATGTCCAGAGTGTGGGCCAAACTGGAGAGAAACTCCCCAGGCAGGACCCAAAAAAGTGACAAAGTGTCGTTTGATCAGGCTGGGGAACCCGCCGACAGAGACTCTCCCTTCACTTTTCCACTGTTGGAGAAATGACTGATTAATTGGTCCAGCTGAAATAGAGTAATTTAAAATACAGGAAATCATGGAAACCAGTCTGTGCCACACGACTCTGTGGCATAGCATTATCAGAATTCAGTGGCTGGTACCACATACACAGACATCAATATTGAAAATTCCGGAGATAAAAGCAAATTACTCCATTTCATGGGGCATTGGCATCAGTACTGGGGCAGGAGGGACCTGTACCGTTGGGACGGTCTTCACCTGAACCATTCTGGGACCAGTGTTCCAGGGAATAGGATAAATAAGTTGGTCACAAGGACTTTAAACTAGCAAGTTGGGGGGAAGGGAAGTGTAAAGCTATGGACAGTATAATGGTTAATGGAGATCAAGGCAGCAGGTTACGTGACAGGTTATTATGAGATATGGGTTCAAAGACAAGGAAAATTAGGAGAAAGGGCAAGAGGAAAAATAAATTGCAAAAAGTTACTGATCAAGGTATTAGGATTCATAACAAAGACATAAAAAACAGCATAAGTGTACTTTACCTGAATGCTCGTAGTATACGAAATAAGGTAAATGAGTTGCTGGCGCAAATCATCGTGAATGACTATGATTTAGTGGCCATTACTGAAACATGGTTAAAAGATGGTCACGACTGGGAGTTAAATATCCAAGTGTATCAGACTATACGAAAGGATAGAATGGACGGTAAGGGCGGTGGTGTAGCTTTGTTGTTTAAGGATGGCATCCGGGCAATAGTAAGGGATGATATTGGTGCTATGGAGGACAAGGTTGAATCAATTTGGGTGGAAATCAGGAATAGTAGGGCGAAAAGGGCACTGATAGGAGCAGTCTATAGGCCACCAAATAGTAACAGGATGGTAGGGCAGGCAATAAGCAAAGAAATAACGGATGCATGTAGAAATGGTACAGCGGTTATCATGGGAGATTGTAATCTGCATATCGATTGGTTTAACCAGGTTGGTAAAGGCAGCCTTGAGGAGGAGTTTATAGAATGTGCCCGGGATAATTTCCTGGAACAGTATGTAATGGAACCTACAAGGGAACAAGCGGTCCTAGATTTGGTCCTGTGTAATGAGGCAGGATTGATTAATGATCTCATAGTTCGGGATCCTCTTGGAAGGAGCGACCACAATATGGAGTCGATTTCGGCGTGAGAACAGCTGGTGAGTCAGTTTCAGCGGGAGCATTGCGGAAGGAGGTTGCTGGGAGGTAAGTCAACCTTTAAAAGCACTTGTCTTTGCAGGGACAGGCCAGTCGATTTCGGCGTGAGAATCAGCTGGTGAGTCAGTTTCAGCGGGAGCATTGCGGAAGGAGGTTGCTGGGAGGTAAGTCAACCTTTAAAAGCACTTGTCTTTGCAGGGGCAGGCCAGTCGATTTCGGCGTGAGAACAGCTGGTGAGTCAGTTTCAGCGGGAGCATTGCGGAAGGAGGTTGCTGGGAGGTAAGTCAACCTTTAAAAGCACTGGTCTTTGCAGGGACAGGCCAGTCGATTTCGGCGTGAGAATCAGCTGGTGAGTCAGTTTCAGCGGGAGCATTGCGGAAGAAGGTTGCTGGGAGGTAAGTCAACCTTTAAAAACACTTGTCTTTGCAGGGGCAGGCCAGTCGATTTCGGCGGGAGAATCAGCTGGTGAGTCAGTTTCAGCGGGAGCATTGCGGAAGGAGGTTGCTGGGAGGTAAGTCAACCTTTAAAAACACTTGTCTTTGCAGGGGCAGGCCAGTCGATTTCGGCGGGAGAATCAGCTGGTGAGTCAGTTTCAGCGGGAGCATTGCGGAAGTGGCTGCTGGGAGGTAAGTCAACCTTTAAAAGCACTTGTCTTTGCAGGGGCAGGCCAGTCGATTTCAGCGGGAGTGGAGCTGGCTGGTTAGTCAATTTCAGCAGGAGCTGAGAATTTTTCTTTTTTTTTAAATTAGTTTTTTAGGCGGGAACAGGAAGTCGACCCGCGGACGTCTGGGAAGACCCTCACCAATAAATTCTGGTGGAGAGGAAACCCGAGACACTACACGTGTGGTGTCTCCCACCCGCCCTCCTCCTCTAACCTAATAATAAAACCCATTGGTCTGAGGGAAGTACCATATTTTATTATATTATTATTATTTTTTATAAAAATTTAATTTAGTTGTTAGCCAAATCTTGGTAGAAAGTTAGAGGAATGGCAGGGAAGGGAGTGCAATGTTCCTCCTTCAGGATGTTTGAGGTGAGGGATGCAGTTAGTGTCCCTGCTGATTTTACCTGCAGGAAGTGCTACCATCTCCAGCTCCTCCAAGACCGAGTTAGGGAACTGGAGCTGGAGTAGGAAAAACTTGGGATCATTCGGGAGGCAGAAGGGGTCATAGATAGCAGCTTCAGGGAATTAGTTACACCAAAGATTGGAGATAGGTGGGTAACTGTAAGAGGGACTGGGAAGAAGCAGTCAGTGCAGGGATCCCCTGCGGTCGTTCCCCTGAGAAACAAGTATACCGCTTTGGATACTTCTGGGGGGGGGGACTTACCAGGGGTAAGCCATGGGGTACGGGCCTCTGGCACAGAGTCTGTCCCTGTTGCTCAGAAGGGAAGGGGGGGAGAGGAGCAGAGCATTAGTAATTGGGGACTCTATAGTCAGGGGCACAGATAGGAGATTTTGTGGGAGCGTGAGAGACTCACGTTTGGTATGTTGCCTCCCAGGTGCAAGGGTACGTGATGTCTCGGATCGTGTTTTCCGGGTCCTTAGGGGGAGGGGGAGCAGCCCCAAGTCGTGGTCCACATTGGCACTAACGACATAGGTAGGAAAGGGGACAAGGATGTCAGGCAGGCTTTCAGGGAGCTAGGATGGAAGCTCAGAACTAGAACAAACAGAGTTGTTATCTCTGGGTTGTTGCCCGTGCCACGTGATAGTGAGATGAGGAATAGGGAGAGAGAGCATTTAAACACGTGGCTACAGGGATGGTGCAGGCGGGAGGGATTCAGATTTTTGGATAACTGGGGCTCTTTCTGGGGAAGGTGGGACCTCTACAGACAGGATGGTCTACATCTGAACCTGAGGGGCACAAATATCCTGGGGGGGAGATTTGTTAGTGCTCTTTGGGGGGGGTTTAAACTAATGCAGCAGGGGCATGGGAACCTGGATTGTAGTTTTAGGGTAAGTGAGAATGAGAGTATAGAGGTCAGGATCACAGATTTGACGTCGCAGGAGGGGGCCAGTGTTCAGGTAGGTGGTTTGAAGTGTGTCTACTTCAATGCCAGGAGTATACGAAACAAGGTAGGGGAACTGGCAGCATGGGTTGGTACCTGGGACTTCGATGTTGTGGCCAGTTCGGAGACATGGATAGAGCAGGGACAGGAATGGATGTTGCAGGTTCCGGGGTTTAGGTGTTTTAGTAAGCTCAGAGAAGGAGGCAAAAGAGGGGGAGGTGTGGCGCTGCTAGTCAAGAGCAGTATTACGGTGGCGGAGAGGATGCTAGATGGGGACTCTTCTTCCGAGGTAGTATGGGCTGAAGTTAGAAACAGGAAAGGAGAGGTCACCCTGTTGGGAGTTTTTTATAGGCCTCCTAATAGTTCTAGGGATGTAGAGGAAAGGATGGCGAAGATGATTCTGGATATGAGCGAAAGTAACAGGGTAGTTATTATGGGAGACTTTAACTTTCCAAATATTGACTGGAAAAGATATAGTTCGAGTACAATAGATGGGTTGTTTTTTGTACAGTGTGTGCAGGAGGGTTTCCTGAAACAATATGTTGACAGGCCAACAAGAGGCGAGGCCACGTTGGATTTGGTTTTGGGTAATGAACCAGGCCAGGTGTTGGATTTGGAGGTAGGAGAGCACTTTGGGGACAGTGACCACAATTCGGTGGCGTTTACGTTAATGATGGAAAGGGATAAGTATACACCGCAGGGCAAGAGTTATAGCTGGGGGAAGGGCCATTATGATGCCATTAGACGTGACTTGGGGGGGATAAGGTGGAGAAGTAGGCTGCAAGTGTTGGGCACACTGGATAAGTGGGGCTTGATCAAGGATCAGCTACTGCGTGTTCTTGATAAGTATGTACCGGTCAGACAGGGAGGAAGGCGTTGAGCGAGGGAACCGTGGTTTACCAAGGAAGTGGAATCTCTTGTTAAGAGGAAGAAGGAGGCCTATGTGAAGATGAAGTGTGAAGTTTCGGTTGGGGCGATGGATAGTTACAAGGTAGCGAGGAAGGATCTAAAGAGAGAGCTAAGACGAGCAAGGAGGGGACATGAGAAGTATTTGGCAGGAAGGATCAAGGAAAACCCAAAAGCTTTCTATAGGTATGTCAGGAATAAGCGAGTGACTAGGGAAAGAGTAGGACCAGTCAAGGACAGGGATGGGAAATTGTGTGTGGAGTCTGAAGAGATAGGCGAGATACTAAATGAATATTTTTCGTCAGTATTCACTCAGGAAAAAGATAATATTGTGGAGGAGAATGCTGAGCCCCAGGCTAATAGAATAGATGGCATTGAGGTACGTAGGGAAGAGGTGTTGGCAATTCTGGACAGGCTGAAAATAGATAAGTCCCCGGGACCTGATGGGATTTATCCTAGGATTCTCTGGGAGGCCAGGGAAGAGATTGCTGGACCTTTGGCTTTGATTTTTATGTCATCATTGGCTACAGGAATAGTGCCAGAGGACTGGAGGACAGCAAATGTGGTCCCTTTGTTCAAAAAGGGGAGCAGAGACAACCCCGGCAACTATAGACCGGTGAGCCTCACGTCTGTAGTGGGTAAAGTCTTGGAGGGGATTATAAGAGACAAGATTTATAATCATCTAGATAGGAATAATATGATCAGGGATAGTCAGCATGGCTTTGTGAAGAGTAGGTCATGCCTCACAAACCTTATTGAGTTCTTTGAGAAGGTGACTGAACAGGTAGACGAGGGTAGAGCAGTTGATGTGGTGTATATGGATTTCAGCAAAGCATTTGATAAGGTTCCCCATGGTAGGCTATTGCAAAAAATACGGAGGCTGGGGATTGAGGGCGATTTAGAGATGTGGATCAGAAATTGGCTAGCTGAAAGAAGACAGAGGGTGGTGGTTGATGGGAAATGTTCAGAATGGAGTACAGTCACAAGTGGAGTACCACAAGGATCTGTTCTGGGGCCGTTGCTGTTTGTCATTTTTATCAATGACCTAGAGGAAGGCGCAGAAGGGTGGGTGAGTAAATTTGCAGACGATACTAAAGTCGGTGGTGTTGTCGATAGTGTGGAAGGATGTAGCAGGTTACAGAGGGATATAGATAAGCTGCAGAGCTGGGCTGAGAGGTGGCAAATGGAGTTTAATGTAGAGAAGTGTGAGGTGATTCACTTTGGAAGGAATAACAGGAATGCGGAATATTTGGCTAATGGTAAAGTTCTTGAAAGTGTGGATGAGCAGAGGGATCTAGGTGTCCATGTACATAGATCCCTGAAAGTTGCCACCCAGGTTGATAGGGTTGTGAAGAAGGCCTATGGAGTGTTGGCCTTTATTGGTAGAGGGATTGAGTTCCGGAGTCGGGAGGTCATGTTGCAGCTGTACAGAACTCTGGTACGGCCGCATTTGGAGTAGTGCGTACAGTTCTGGTCACCGCATTATAGGAAGGACGTGGAGGCTTTGGAGCGGGTGCAGAGGAGATTTACCAGGATGTTGCCTGCTATGGAGGGAAAATCTTATGAGGAAAGGCTGATGGACTTGAGGTTGTTTTCGTTGGAGAGAAGAAGGTTAAGAGGAGACTTAATAGAGGCATACAAAATGATCAGGGGGTTGGATAGGGTGGACAGTGAGAGCCTTCTCCCGCGGATGGATATGGCTGGCACGAGGGGACATAACTTTAAACTGAGGGGTAATAGATATAGGACAGAGGTCAGAGGTAGGTTCTTTACGCAAAGAGTAGTGAGGCCGTGGAATGCCCTACCTGCTACAGTAGTGAACTCGCCAACATTGAGGGCATTTAAAAGTTTATTAGATAAACATATGGATGATAATGGCATAGTGTAGGTTAGATGGCTTTTGTTTCGGTGCAACATCGTGGGCCGAAGGGCCTGTACTGCGCTGTATTGTTCTATGGTGGAATTTAAAATACAGTTGGAGGATGACAAGGTAAAATCAAACACTAGTGTTTTGTGCTTAAACAAAGGCGATTACAATGGGATGAGAGAAGAACTAGCTAAGGTAGACTGGGAGCAAAGACTTCATGGTGAAGCAGTTGAGGAACAGTGGAGAACCTTCCGAGCGATCTTTCACAGTGTTCAGAAAAGGTTCATACCGACAAAAAAGAAGGACGGTAGAAAGGGGAAAAATCGACCGTGGATATCTAAGGAGGTGAGTGAGAGTATCAAATTGAAGGAAAAAACATACAAAGTGGCAAAAATTAGTGGGAGACTAGAGGACTGGGAAGTCTTTAGAGGACAACAGAAAGCTACTAAAAAAGCCATAAAGAAGAGTAAGGTAGACTATGAAAGTAAACTGGCTCAGAACATAAAAGCAGATAGTAAAAGCTTCTACAAATATATAAGACAAAAAAGAGTGGCTAAGGTAAATATTGGTCCTTTGGAAGATGAGAAGGGAGATTTAATAATAGGAGACGGGGAAATGGCTGAGGAGCTGAACAGGTTTTTTGGGTCAGTCTTCACAGTGGAGGACACAAATAACATGCCAGTGACTGATGGAAATAAGGATATGATAGGTGAGGACCTTGAGATGATTGTAATCACTAAGGAGGCAGTATTGGGCAAGCTAATGGGGCTAAAGGTAGACAAGTCTCCTGGCCCTGATGGGATGCATCCCAGATTGTTAAAAGAGATGGCGAGGGAAATTGTAAACGCACTAGTGATAATTTATCAAAATTCACTAGACTCTGGGGTGGTCCCAGAGGATTGGAAAGTAGCAAACGCGACACCACTGTTTAAAAAAGGAGGTCGGCAGAAAGCGGGTAATTATAGGCCGGTAAGCTTAACTTCGGTTGTAGGGAAAGTGCTGGAATCTATCATTAAGGAGGAAATAGCGGGGCACCTGGAGGGAAATTGCCCCATTGGGCAGACGCAGCATGGGTTCACAAAGGGTAGGTCATGTCTGACTAATTTGGTAGAATTTTTTGAGGACGTTACCAGTGCAGTAGATAACGGGGAGCCAATGGGTGTGATATATCTGGATTTCAAGAAAGCTTTTGACAAGGTGCCACACAAAAGGTTGCTGCATAAACTAAAGATGCATGGCATTGAGGGTAGTGGTAGCATGGGTAGATGATTGGTTAACTAACAGAAAGCAGAGAATGGGGATAAATGGGTGTTTCTCTGGTTGGCAACCTGTAACTAGTGAGGTCCCTCAAGGATCAGTGTTGGGCCCGCAGTTGTTCACAATTTACATAGACGATTTGGAGTTGGGGACCAAGTGCAATGTGTCAAAGTTTGCAGACGACACTAAGATGAGTGGTAAAGCAAAAAGTGCAGAGGATACCGGAAGTCTGCAGAAGGATTTGGATAGGTTAGGTGAATGGGCTAGGGTCTGGCAGATGGAATTCAATGTTGCCAAGTGTGAGGCTATCCATTTTGGGAGGAATAACAGCAGAATGGATTATTATTTAAACGGTAAGATGTTAAAACATGCTGCTGTGCAGAGGGACCTGGGTGTGCTGGTGCACAAGTCGCAAAAAGTTGGTGTGCAGGTGCAACAGGTGATTAAGGCGGCTAATCAAGTATTGTCTTTCATTTCTAGAGGGATGGAGTTCAAGACTAGTGAGGTTATGCTGCAATTGTATAGGGTGTTGGTGAGGCCGCATCTGGAGTATTGTGTTCAGTTTTGGTCTCCTTACCTGAGAAAGGACATATTGGCACTGGAGGGAGTGCAGAGGAGATTCACTAGGTTGATCCCAGAGTTGAGGGGATTAGATTATGATGAGAGGTTGAGTAGACTGGGACTGTACTCATTGGAGTTTAGAAGGATGCGGGGGGATCTTATTGAGACATATAAAATTATGAAGGGAATAGATAGGATAGATGCGGGCAGGTTGTTTCTACTGGTCGGGGAAAGCAGAACTAGGGGGCATAGCCTCAAAATAAGGGGAGGTAGATTTAGGACGGAGTGTAGGAGGAACTTCTTCACCCAAAGGGTTGTGAATCTCTGGAATTCCTTGCCCAGTGAAGCAGTTGAGGCTCCTTCTTTAAACGTTTTTAAGAAAAAGATAGATGCCTTTCTAAAGAATAAAGGGATTCAGGGATATGGTGTACGGGCCGGCGAGTGGAGCTGAGTCCACAAAGATCAGCCATGATCTCATTAAATGGCGGAGCAGGCTCGTGGGGCCAGATGGCCTACTCCTGTTCCTAGTTCTTATGTTCTTATGTACTGCAGGTGCTGGAATCTGAAACAAAATCAGAAAATGTTGGACAATCTCAGCAGGTCTGACAGCATCCATGGAGAGAACACGGAGCTAATGTTTCGAGTCTGGATGACTCTTTGTCAAAGCTAGAGAGAACTGGAAATAGGGTGAGATTTATACTGTTGTGGGGAGAAGGACAGCGTGGAGCAGTGGGGCTGGATAAACAGCCAGTAATAGTGGAGATTGTCAAAGATGTCATGGACAAAAAGATAAAGGGCATGTAAATGGTGATGATAATGGCTGAGAGGTGTGCTGATAGTGGCACATTAAGAGATCAAAATGTGTGAATGGCAGAAGAGGTCAGTAGTGTGTCAAAGGACAACTTGGAACAGGGAACAGATGGCCCACGTGGAGTGGGGTGGGAGGGGAGTCAATGGTGAGGGGAAAATAGATTGATGGAAGAAATGAAAATAAATTGATAGAAATAAAAATAGGGTGCAGGTGGAGGAGAGAGTTCACAGTCTGAAGTTGTTGAACTCAATGTTAAGTCCGGAAGGCTGTAACATGCCTCATCGGAAGATGAGGTGCTGTTCCTGCAGTTTGCGCTGGGCTTCACTGGAATATTGCAGCAGGTCAAGGACGGACATGTGGACGTGAGAGCAAGAGGGTGAGTTGAAATGGCAAGCGTTAGCAAAGTTTGGGTCCTGCTTGCGGATGGACTGAATGTGTTCTGAAAGTAATCACCCAGTCTGTGTTTAATCTCTCCAACGTAGAGGAGACCGCTCTCGGAGCAGCGAATGCAATAGACCAGATTGAAGGAGATGCACATGAAGTGCTACCGGAAAAGAGGTATTAGGCCCTTGGCTGGTGAGAGCAGATGTTGCACTTTTCTGCGATTGCATGGGAAGATGCCGTGGGAAGAGGGTGAGGTGTTGGAGGTGATGGAGGAGTGGACCAGGGTATCCCTGAGGGAACGGTCCCTGTGTAATGCTGACAGGGGGAGTGACGGGCAGATGTGTTTGGTGGTGGCATCATGCTGGAGTTGGTGGAACTGGTGGAGGATGATCCTTTTAATGTGGAGGCTGGTGGGGTGAAAAGTGAGGACAATGGGGACCCTATCCTAGTTTTGGACGGAAGGGGAAGGGGTGGACATGGTCAAGAGCGAGGTGAAGGAGATGGGCTGGACATGGTTGAGAGCCCTGTCAACATCAGTGAGAGGGAAACCAAGACTAAGGGAGAATGAAGACATGTCAGGAGCACCGTTTTGGAAAGTGGCATCATTGGAACAGATGCAACTGAGGCAAACGAACTGGGAGAATGGGAGGGAGTCCTTTTAGGGTGTGGGGCGTGAAGAGCTGTAGTCGAGGTAGCTGTGGGAGTCGGTAGGCTTGTAATGGATACTAGTGGACAGTCTATCCGCTGAACTGGAGTTGGAGCATTCAAGGAAGGGAAGGAAAGTGTTCGAGAAAGTCCCTGTGAAGGCATTAGAGGGGTGGAAATTGGAAGTGAAATTGATTTAAAAAAATTCTAGGCCAAGAAGGGAATATGAAGTGGCACCAGAACAATTGTCGATGTACCAATAAAAGAGTTGTGGGAGAGGGGTCGGAATAGGACCGGTATAAGGAATGTTCCACATAACCCATAAAGAGACAGGCAAAACTGGGACCAATACAGGTACCCACAGCCATGCCTTTGGTTTGGAGGAAGTGAGACAATTTTTAAAGGAGAAATTGTTCAGTTGGTGGACAAGTTCAGCCAGCCGGAAGAGAGTGGTGGTGGATGGGGATTGTTCAGACCTCTGTTTGAGGAAGAGGCGGAGAGCCCTCAGACCATACTGGTGGGGAATGGAGGTACAGAGGAATTGGACATCCATGGTAAACAGGAGGCAGTTAGGGCCAGGGAACTGGAAATTGTTTTTTTTCTTCTTTTAAAAAATAAATTTAGAGTACCCAATTCATTTTTTCCAATTAAGGGGCAATTTAGTGTGGCCAATCCACCTACCCTGCACATCTTTGGGTTGTGGGGGCGAAACTCACGCAAGCACGGGGGGGAATGTGCAAATTCCACACGGACAGTGATGGGATCGAACCTGGGCCTCGGCGCCGTGAGGCAGCAGGGTTAACCCACTGCGCCACCGTGCTGTCCTGGAACTGGAAGTTGTTGATATGATGTAAGGCATTGGAGGAATCACGGATATAGGTGGTGAGGGACTGGACAAGAGGAGAGAGTGTGGAGTCAAGATAGGAAGAAATGAGCTCAGTGGGGCAGGAACAGGCTTATAAAATGGATCTACCAGGACAGTCCTGTTTGTGGTTTGGGGGGAGGAGGTAGAAGCGGGCTGTCCGGATTTGGGAGACTATGAGGTTGGAAGCTGTGGAGGGAAGATCTCCAGAGGAGATGAGGTCAGTGACAGTCCTGGAAACAATGGTGGGGTTATGGCCCAGGGGGAGGTAGGACAAAGTGTCTGAGAGTTGGTGTTCAGCCTCTGTGAGGTAGAGGTCAGTACGGTAGACAACAGCAGCCCCACCCTTGTCGGCGGGCTTGATGATAAAATCAGGGTTGGATCTGAGAGAGGGAAGTGCAGCCAGTTCAGGAGGAGGCAGAATCTTTGAGTTCCAATGGAAATTAATGCCACATAGCGCATGTAAAGTACTCTGCAGCTCCTGCAATACATTCATACAGTCAAGGGAGAATGATCCCCAGTGCTGTGGGGATATTTATCACTTAATCGCTAACCTGCTTTTCGTGTTATCATGTCATGATCACATTGCTGTTTGTGGGTGCTTGATGTGTGCAATGCGGTTACTGCATTTCCTACATTATAACAATAACTACACTTCAAATGTTGGCTGGAAAGCACTTTCAGTTGTCTGGTGTTCTTGAAAATATTATATGAATGCGAGATTTGTTTCATAAACAAAAACATTCCCTTGTCAAAAATACACTTATGCCTGCTTTAATGCACAGGGAAAACAATGAATTTGTCTACATAGATTATCAGAACGTTTTGGACAAAGTACCACACAAAAGGCTGGTTAACATGATCAGTGTACTATGAGTGTCAGTTTGCTTAAGGCTTAAGGGCAGAAAACAGAAAGTCATGGCAAATAGTTGTTTTACAGGCAAGAAGATGGTCGACATGGCGTTCTCCAAGGTTCAGTGCTAACACCATTACTTGGCTGATATATAGACTCCATTGAATCCCTATAGTGCAGAAGGAGGCCATTCAGCTCACCGAGTCTGCATCAAACCACTGAAAGAGCACCCTACCTAGTCCCACTCCCCCACCCTATCCCCATAACCGAACTTAATCTGCACATCCTTGGATATTGGGGCAATTTAGCATGTTCAAACCACCTAACGTGCACACCTTCGGACTGTGGGAAGAAACAGGAGCACCCATAGGAAACCCACGCGGAAACGGGAAGAACATGCAAACTGCACACAGGTAGTCGCCCAAGGCTGGAATCGAACCCAGGTCCCTAATGCTGTGAGGCAGTTGTGCTAACTGCTGTGTCACCATGACTTGGATATTGGAATACAGAGTAAAATTTCAAATTTTACCGACAATATCAAACTAAGAGGTGTGGCAGACAATGAGGATTATAAAAACTTATTTTAACAGTACATAGACAAAAGCTGTGGGGGTGGGGGTGAGGGTGAGGGGGTGGGGGGGTGGGGGGGGGGTGAGGGGGGTGGAATGTGAGGAACAACATTCTTTGCACTCTGAATGGTAATGGCCTCGATCTTGCCGTCTACGAGGGTAATAGAAGCTAAGACGATGGATGATTTGCAAAGGAAATTGGATGGGCATTTGAAAGAAATACGCTTACAGGGGTGTGAGTATATAGTGTCAGAATGGGACTGACTGGACTGCTGTACAGAGTATAGACTCGATGGGCTGAATAGTCTCCTTCTGCATCATAATGACTCCATGACATGGGATTCAGATTCAAATAAATAGAATCCTGACAACAATTGGGAAAAGGTAAGAATTTTAGTTTCTCAAGTCATTTGACAAAATGCTAAAGCAATTAAATTATCAAGGCTCATTTACCCTTCCAATTTCACTTGGCTTAGTTAGTAGTCAAAGGGTCACAGGTTCAACTGCCACACCTGGATTTCAGGAAATACCCGAGGAGATACCTCAGTCCAGCACCCAGAATGCTAAATTGTTCAAGTCAGTGCCTTTTGAATGAGATGTTAAACTGAGACCTCACCTATTAATGCTAATGATCCCATAGGGTTATCGAAAGAGCATATAATTTTCATGGTCTCCTGACCAGCTTTCCTCCGTTATGCAAGACCACCAAACATAGATTATTTGGTCATCCATGTCTGTGGTGATATGCATCACTATATACACAAGGGGTTAATGTAAATACACTACAACTAAGTAACCACTAGAGGGAGCACCAGAGATGGCATGACATGCAGACATACATCCAATGGATCATTAGAACAAGACACAACCAATGGATAATCAGGACACCCAGAGGTGGCATTACCACAAGGGGGCACTTCACAACCCAGATAAAAGGACAGGGCACACATGCTCTGCCTCTTTCCACAGACAGACATCTAGAGAGTACATCAGGGTTGATCAACAGTATCACACTCAGCACGTGGCTTAGAGCAGGCTGGTAAAGATAGACTGAGTTACTACAGCTAGATTAGCAGAGAGTCGAACTCATTTAAGAACTGTGTTAATAGTTCAATAAACAAGTTGAACTCATTTCATAGTCCGGAGCTTCCTTTGTCAAAGCATACATCAAGGAAGTAGCTTATGCTACACAAAGCAGCATAACACAACAATGTCATTGCAATTTGTGGGATTTGTGCACAAAGTGGCTCCCGTGCTTACATAACCACAGTCACTTTGCATCAGAGTGAGTAATTGCCTACAAATTGCTTTGGGGTGTTTCTAGGACCTGAAGATCTCTTTATTTATTTTCTTTATAGCCAAACTGACAGTGGAAATGAGTGCATGATGAAAATATCAACACTAATATTCTTCACCTTAATGAGCATATTTTGGATATGGTAAATGACAGAGAAAGAACCAAGCCTTGTACCAGCCACTGCATGGAAATCTCATCAGCACCGTGGCACCTCGGAAAGCTTGGTAGACAGAAATTTCTGTCTCTGTTATGACCCTACTCAAGTGTGAGTTGATGGATACTATGATAGAATGATTAATTATATTCATCAATAAATCTGTTGTCATAATTAAATGGACTTTTGTACATTATATCAAAGTTTTCATGAACTATTAACATTCTTGCAACATAGCAAGCTTCTTATCAATGTTTCAGCACATATAAAACTACATTTGAGGCGAGCATTTAATTAAGTTTTCATTTTCATGTCGTACAAGTGTTTTGAAATATTCAGAACTTCCTTAGCTTTGTTACTGCAACAAATAACAATTTGAAGACTCTATAGCTTAACTTGAATTGAAGTATATTAATCCAATAAACAGAAGTAGCTTGTGATGGTGACTTAAACCTGTATTAAGCCCCCAATGTCTAGCTCAGCTATACTCGACACAAATAGGAGTTAAAAAATGTACATCCAACCAAATTAAAATGTAAGGTCGGGTAATATTACAAAATGGAATCAAACTGGGAAGTTAATTTCATTTTTGATCATTCATTCTCTGATTTTTTTTGTTTGATTTTTTGTTTTTTAAAACACCGTTCATAACATTTCACATTTAGAGTCAGATTCTTTTGATGCAGCAACACCGCCTGAGGTATGACAATGCTAGGTACTATGTAAAGGATATTTAACATGAAGAATTAAAAGATCACATGACGGAGGGGATACTACAAGTAGATGTGTGGATATTATTAAAAAATAATACTTAAAGTGCACCTTAAGCAATTGTATAAAGTTTATGCTGTTTTATATTTCTTACAATGCTCCATTTTAGACTCATGCCTATCCAGCCCTTCAGGCATTTATTTTAAAAGAAAACAAAGTCAATAAAAATTAATAGAACAGACATGTGATTACACCCATGCCTGTTTCTATGTCTCTTTATGTTCACATCGTCGCTCCAGTTTTTCCATCAGCTAGATTATGATCTGGTCTACAAATAACTCCATGGCAACGGCCAATGTTGCTCAGCAACTAGTGGAAAGGAAATTCAAGACTGTTACGGACCATGACTTACATTCTCTCTTTATTTTGAATAAGAATCTAAAAAACAATCCAAACTGTAGTGAATATTGCTAACTAAAGGCCGCTGTTTCATACCTCATTCAAGACTGAATTTAAAATTCAGTCCTAAAGTTGGAAAACAAATCTATGTTACAGCTACACAATTCCTGACGTTTTTCAGGTTTAATATTTCATTAGTTTAATGGTGTTTGAAAATCATGTCAAATTTTATTGCACCCTCTATTTCAACACTTGTTTGCCATGTTTTATATTTCACACACATGTTTGAAGATCGAGCAGCTTCGGCTCAGAGTTCTTTGAGGAAGTAACATGTGCTGTGGATAAAGTGGAACTGGTGTATGTACTGTACTTAAATCGCCAGAAAGCATTTGATGAAGCTTATTGTGGGGGTAACATATTAGCATGGATAGAAGATTGTCTAGCTCACAGAAAGCAGAAAGTGGGCATAAATGGGTCTTTTTTAGGTTGGCGAGATGTAACGAGTGCTATGTCACAGGGATCAGTGTTGGGAACTCAACTAGTTATAATTTATCATAGATTATCATAGAATTTACAGTGCAGAAGGAGGCCATTCGGCCCATCGAGTCTGCACCGGCTCTTGGAAAGAGCACCCTACCCAAGGTCCACACCTCCACCCTATCCCCATAACCCAGTAACCCCACCAAACCCTAAGAGCAATTTTGGACACTAAGGGCAATTTATCATGGCCAATCCACCTAACCTGCACATCTTTGGACTGTGGGAGGAAACCGGAGCACCCAGAGGAAACCCACGCACACACGGGTAGGATGTGCAGACTCCGCACAGACAGTGACCCAAGCCGGAATCGAACCTGGGACCCTGGAGCTGTGAAGCAATTGTGCTATCCACAATGCTACCGTGCTGCTCCTAATATATAAATGACTTGGCTGAAAGGATTAAAGGGATGGTTGCAAAATTTGCCAATGATACAAAGGTAAGTAGAAAAGTAGGTTGGGCAAAGATCAGGCAAATGAAGTATAATGTGGGCAAATGTGAAATTGTCCATACTGGCAGGGAGCATAAAAAAGAAGCATATTATCCAAACGGAGAGAGTTTGCAGAGCTCGGAGATGCATAGGGATCTGGGTGTCCTACTGCATGAATCATAAAAGGCTAGTATGCAGGTACAGCAAGTAATTAGGACAGCTAATAGAATGATATCATTTTTTGCGAGGGAAATGGAATACAAAAATATGGAGGTTATGCTCCAGTTGTACAGAGCACTATTGAGAGCACATTTGGAGTACTGTGTACAGTATTGGTCTCCTTGTTTAAGGAAGGATGCAAATGTGTTGGAAGCAGTTCATAGAAGGTTTACCAGCTTAATACCAGGAATTGGTATGTTGGCTTATGAGGAGAGGCTAGATAGACTACACTCCGCTGGAGTTTAGAAGAGTAAGAAGTGACTTGATTGAGCCATACAGGTTTGTGAGGGATCTTGCCAGGGTGGATTAGGAGAGGGCGTTTCCTCTTGTGGGGGAATAATGGGAGAATCTAGAACTAGGGTTCACTGTTTAAAAATAAGAGGTTGCCCATTTAAAACGGAGACGAGGTGAAATTTTTCCACTCAGAGGGTCGTGAGTCTTTGGAACTCTCTCTGTGAAAAGGTGGTGAAAGAGTTTTTGAATATTTTTAAGGCAGAATTGGATGGATTCTTGGTAAGCAATGGGGTGATAGGTTATTGGGGATAGGCAGGATGAAGATTTGGGGTTACTGTCAGGCCAGCCATTGAATAGCAGAGCAGGCTTGAGCAGCTTAATGGTCTACTCCGGATTGTTGGATGTATAATCTACGTTATTAGATTGTTATCTACCGGCTGCATTGCACTTGAGCAAGAGCGCGGTGCGGTCTATAGATCCGGGAAAAGCCTCCTGCAGGCTTTCCCAACCACCTTTATGCTTCGCAGGATATACCCAAGGCCTGTGAGATGTCAGAATCAGAATCCAGCCCAAAAGGGGCATGACCAAAGGGCACACACTTAATTACGGTTTAAACCAACTTAGGAAATCTTACCCAGGATCTACTGGCCTCAAGGGATCTCGCCAGTGAGGCTGTAGCCAGGCGCCTTTCAATCCTGGTCCACACAAACGTGGACCAGAGGGGACGACACTCGGGGGTGGGGGTGGGGGGGGGGGGGGGGGGGGGTCTTCCAGTCCATCGCAGGGCCCTTGATGGTCAAGGACAGTGCAGCGTGGCTCCCTGACCCTCCTCGTGGAATGTGGGCACCTTGGCACTGCCCAGGTGGCACCTTGGCACTGTCACCCTGGTGGAAGTGCGAGGATGCCCAGGTGCCACTGCCCAGTTTCAGGGCCGGAGGGGGGCCATGCCCATGAAAGGAGGGTGGAAGGGGGAGTCTGAAAAGTGGTGGTGTGCATGGCAGGTAGATCAGGGCCTCTGGGAGGTTGGGGGTGATGGGTGGGGGCCCTGGAAGGGGGGGCTGGAAGGTGGCGTGGGGGCCCTGGAGAAGGGGAGGCCCCCAGGGACCCTACAGCAGGGAGTCCTTATTAGGGGGGGGTGGTGCGGTAGTGTCCATGTGTGTGGCAGGTGGTATTGTCATGGGTGGGGGGACCAACAAACTCACTTAAAAATCAGGGCACCCATTCAAAATGGTGGCCCGATCTCAGCGTTCAGCACCCCAGTGCTAAAAAAATTCTAAATGTGGGCTAAACTGGTGAGAAACTCCCCAGGGCCCAGAAAAGTGACTAAGTGTTGTTTGGTAGTGGTGGGGAACTTGCCAGCACAGCTGGCAGGAAACCCCCTGAAAGACCCGCCACAAGGGTCAAGGATGTCTCGGAGCTGCAGGATATTCTGGAGGGGGAGGGTGAACAGCCAGCTGTTGTGGTGCATATTGGCGCCTACGATAGAGGTAATAAACATAATAATAATCTTTATTATTGTCACAAGTAGGCTTACATTAACACTGCAATGAAGTTACTGTGAAAAGCTCCAGGTCGCCATACTCCGGCACCTGTTCGAGTACACGATGAGGATTGGATTGGATTGGATTGGATTTGTTTATTGTCACGTGTACCGAGGTACAGTGAAAAGTATTTTTCTGCGAGCAGCTCAACAGACCATTAAGTACATGAGAAGAAAAGGGAAAAAAGAAAACACAAGGTATACAATGTAACTACATAAGCACTGGCATCGGGTGAAGCATACAGGGTGTAGTGTTAATGAAATCAGTTCATAAGAGGGTCATTTAGGAGTCTGGTAACAGTGGGGAAGAAGCTGTTTTTGAGTCTGTTCGTGCGTGTTCTCAGACTTCTGTATCTCCGGGTGGGAGGGATCTTTGATTATTCTGCCCGCTTTCCCCAGGCAGCGGGAGGTGTAGATGGAGTCAATGGATGGGAGGCAGGTTTGTGTGATGGACTGGGCGGTGTTCACGACTCTCTGAAGTTTCTTGCGGTCCTGGGCCGAGCAGTTGCCATACCAGGCTGTGATGCAGCCTGATAGGATGCTTTCTATGGTGCATCTGTAAAAGTTGGTAAGAGTCAATGTGGACATGCCGAATTTCCTTAGTTTCCTGAGGAAGTATAGGCGCTGTTGTGCTTTCTTGGTGGTAGCGTCGACGTGGGTGGACCAGGACAGATTTTTGGAGATGTGCACCCCTAGGAATTTGAAACTGCTAACCATCTCTACCTCGGCCCCGTTGATGCTGACAGGGGTGTGTACAGTACTTTGCTTCCTGAAGTCAATTACCAGCTCTTTAGTTTTGCTGGCATTGAGGGAGAGATTGTTGTCACTACACCACTACACTAGGTTCTCTATCTCCCTCCTGTATTCGGACTCATCGTTATTCAAGATCCAGCCCACTACAGTCGTATCGTCAGCAAACTTGTAGATGGAGTTGGAACCAAGTTTTGCCACGCAGTCGTGTGTGTACAGGGAGTAGAGTAGGGGGCTAAGTACGCAGCCTTGCGGGGCGCCGGTGTTGAGGACTATTGTGGAGGAGGTGTTGTTGTTCATTCTTACTGATTGTGGTCTGTTGGTCAGAAAATCGAGGATCCAGTTGCAGAGTGGGGAGCCAAGTCCTAGGTTTTGGAGCTTTGATATGAGCTTGGCTGGGATTATGGTGTTGAAGGCGGAGCTGTAGTCAATAAATAGGAGTCTAATGTAGGAGTCCTTGTTTTCGAGATGCTCTAGGGATGAGTGTAGGGCCAGGGAAATGGTGTCTGATGTGGACCGGTTGCAGCGGAATGAGAATTGCAGTGCATCAAGGCGTTCTGGGAGTATGGAGGTGATGCGCTTCATGATCAACCTCTCGAAGCACTTCATTACGACTGAAGTCAGGGCCACTGGTCGGTAGTCATTGAGGCACGTTGCCTGGTTCTTCTTTGGTACCGGTATGATGGTGGTCTTCTTGAAGCAGGTGGGGACCTCGGAGTGGAGTAGGGACAGGTTAAAGATGTCCGTGAATACCTCTGCCAGCTGGTCCGCGCAGGCTCTGAGTGCACGACCAGGGATCCCGTCTTGGCCCGTCGCCTTCCGAGGGTTCACTTTCAGGAAGGCCAATCTGACTTCGGAAGCTGTGATGGTGGGTATGGGTGAATTATGGGCTGCTGGGGCACTCGCCAGCGGATTGTTGGTTACCTGCTCGAACCGAGCATAGAATGGATTGAGTTCATCGGGGAGGGGTGCGCTGCTGCCAGAGATACTGTTCAACTTCGCTTTGTAGCCCGTTATGTTGTTTAGTCCTTGCCACAACCGCCGAGAGTCTGTCTGTGACTCTAGCTTGGTTTGATATTCTCTCTTGGCATTCCGGATGGCTTTGCGGAGGTCCTACAAGATGAATTTAGGGAGTCAAGAACGAAAGAGAAAATGCTGGAAAATCTCAGCATCTGTGGGGAGAGAAAAGAGCTAACGTTTCGAGTCCGATGACTCTTTGTCAAAGCTAACAGACAGAGAAAATGGGAAATATTTATACTGTGGAGTGAGAATGAAAGATGAGTCATAGCCACAGAAACTCAGGGAAACCGGATGCTAATGGCCACAGAAACCAAGGGGAAAAGAGTGCTAATGGCAGTCCCCAGAGAGAACAAAAGATGTGAAAGGTCAAACAGCAGGGAAACTAACATCAGAGGATGAACTGTAGATGTGGGGGGAGGGGAAGGGGAAAGCAAAGAGGAGAAAGGTGAAGGAAAGGTGGATAAGATTTGGGGGGGGGGGGGAATTAAATATATATTAAGAAAGAAAGAAATGGTAAAAGACAGTTAAAATGAAATGAAAACAAATGGGTCGAGGTGGGGTAGAGCTGATCATCTGAAGTTGTTGAATTCGATGGTAGGCCGGAAGGCTGCAGCATGCCTAACCAGAAGATGAGATGTTGCTCCTCCAGTTTGCGTTGAGCTTCACTGGAACATTGCAGCAGGCCAAGAACAGATTCCCCTGGGTACAGACTCTATTGGAAAGATGAGATAAGAGAGGAGGGGGAGTTGCGTTTTTGATTAGGGACAGTATCACTGCAGTACTGAGAGGGGATATATCCGAGGGTTCGCCCACTGAGTCTATATGGGTAGAACTGAAAAATAAGAAGGGAGAGATCACTTTGATAGGATTGTATTACAGGCCCCCCAAATAGTCAGCGGGAAATTGAGGAGCAAATAATTAAGGAGATTACAAACAGCTGCAAGAAAAATAGGGTCGTACTAGTTGGGGACTTTAACTTTCCCAACATTGATTGGGACAGCCATAGAATTAGGGGCTTGGATGAAGAGAAATTTGTTAGGTGCATTCAGGAGGAATTTCTCATTTAGTATGGGGATGGCCTGACTAGAGAGGGGGCAAAACATGACCTTCTCTTGGGAAATAAGGGCAGGTGACAGAAGTGTGTTATGGTCCAGGGTTTAGAAAACCCCAAAGTGTATCATGAAGTTCACCCGACCCACAACTTCTAATAGATTGCGGTATGGGGAGCACACGGCTCACTCTACAGGTGTGGTACAGCAGAAATGGAAAAGTATTTTTAAAGTAAAACAATGTTTATTTTATGAACTCAAGTTAACCTTTTTAAAACATACAGTGAACACCTTAGCAACCATTAATTCAAATACAACCCCCAAAGAATACAACACTAAGTAATCCTTTAAAGCTTTCCTTTTAACATCCATAAGATTTAAAACACAATGGGCGCGATTCTCTGAAATGGAGACAGAGTGTTCGCGCCGTTGTGAATGCCGCCGAGGTTCACAACGGCGCGAAACGGCCCCTATCCCGACCGATTCAAGGCACAAAAATGGGCTAGGAGCGGCGCCGCGTCATTTACGTGCAGCAGGCCTTGGCGCCGCGTAAAGGCGGCGCCGCATACATGACGCGGCCGGCGCCGCATAACTGGCGTCACCCACGCATGCGCGGGTTGGCAAGAAGATGTCCGACAGATCTTGCGGGGCGGCAGAAGAAAGGAGGGGCCGGCCCGATGATCGGTTGGCACCGATTGCGGGCCAGACCCCATTTGAGCCCCCCCCGGTGCAGGATTTCCTCCCCCCCACCCCCGCAGGCCGCCCCCCCCAGCGTTCCAGTGCTGTTCCCGCCGGCAGCGACCAGGTGTGGACAGCGTCGGGGGGAACCCGCCGTTTTGGGAAGATAGCTCGGCCCATTCGGCACTGAGAATCACGGGGGTACCAGTGAATCGCCATTTTGGCTGTCTCGGTCGATTCACTGGACGGCACCGTGCAAAACGCGATTGTACCGATCTGGCCGCTTCTGTGAACCCTGAGGGCGTTGGACCGGCGTTGCGGGAAAATTTGGCGACCCAGGCGATTTCCTGAAACGGCGCGGGAGCAGAGAATCGCGCCCCTTTTACCAGAAGCACATCAGGTTAAAGTAATTACTGTTATTAGTTTTAAATCACCAGGATCGATTTACAGTCTTTAGATTACAGAGAAAGATTCATACACCTTCTGGTTGTGACTGCAGCTATCCAGCTCTGAAAACGAAACTAAAGCACACCCTGCTGCAAACAGCCTAAAACGAAAGTAGAAAACTGACAAACAGCCCAGCTCCACCCACTCTCTGACATCACTGCAGTAGTAAACACCCATTTCTTAAAGGTACTCTCACATGACAAGTGTTAGTGAGGGATCACTTTGGGACCAGTGACCATAATTCCATTAATTTTAAGATAGCTATGGAGAATGATAGGTCTGACCCAAAAATTAAAATGTTAAATTGAAGCAAGGCCAATTTTGATGGTATTAGACAGGGGGCTGGATTCTTCGTTGTTTGGGACTATGTCCCCACGCTGGCGTAAAAGCGGGAGAGCTTTACTCCTGAAATTCCTGCAAAAACGTTTCAATGAATTCATCACCTTGCAGGGGGCTTTTGCTGCAGATACGGGCCTCAGCACTTCCGAGTCAGAGGCCGCGCACGCACATGGGGGCGGCGATTTTCAGCGGCCGCGCTGTGCTCCATGGCGGACTCGGACCGCAGAGCCAGACCGAAGAAAGAGATCTCCTGATCGGCCACGCGCCCGACCCTCAAACCCCGCACATTAAATCCCCGGTCACCTATAAGGCCCCCCCTGGTCTCCGATCCGCCCTTCCCCGACCAGGGAGTCCGCGGACTGAGTCTGCAGCCGCCACGAAAGCATTCCGACCGGCAAAAGCAGGTTAGTTCTACGCCATCGGGAACTCGGCCAGTCAAGAGCGGAGGATTGCTGAGTGGGCCTCTGGCAATGGCACCCCGGAAGCGCGGCGTACTCTCCAGTAACGCCGATTTTCGGTGCCCAGGGAATCGCCGAACCGGGATGAGGCCCGATTATGGCATCAAACTGGATTCTCCACCCCGGCTCCGGCCGTGATTTCGGCATCGGGCTGCGGAGAATCCAGCCAAGGAGCATTCGAAAGGGATGGCTGGTAAATGGGAGGCGTTCAAAGTGTGTTAACCAAGGTTCAGGGTAAGCACATTCCTTTTAGAGAGAAAGGTAAGGCTAGTAGAAGTAGGGAACCCGGGATTACTCGGGATATTGAGGCCCTGGTCAAAAGAAGAAGGAGGCATATGACATGCATAGGCAACTGGGATGAACATAGAACATAGAAAAGTACAGCACAGAACAGGCCCTTCAGCCCACGATCTTGTGCTGAACTTTTGTCCTAGATTAAGAACAAATTAATCTACACCCCATCATTCTACCGTAAGCCATGTACCTATCCAATAGCCGCTTGAAGGTCCCTAATGTTTCCGACTCGGAGTAGAGTTAAGAGAGAAATCAGGAGGGCAAAAAGGGGACATGAGATTGCTTTGGCAGATAAGGCAAAGGAGAATCCAAAGAGCTTCTACAAATACATAAAGGGCAAAAGACTAACTAGGGAGAGAGTCGGGCCTCTTAAGGATCTACAAGGTCAGCTATGTGTGAATCCACAAGAGATGGGTGAGATCCTAAATGAATATTTCTCATTGGTATTTACAGTTGAGAAAGGCATGGATGTTAGGGAACTTGAGGAAATAAATAGTGATGTCTTGAGGAGTCTACATATTACAGAGAAGAAGGGGCTGGAAGACTTAAAGCGGATCAAGGTAGATAAATCCCCAGGACCTGATGAAATGTATCCCAGGATGTTGTGCGAGGCTAGGGAGGAAATTGCGGACCTCAAGCAGAGATATTTGAATCATCGACATCCATAGCTGAGGTGCCTGAAGATTGGAGGGAGCAAATGTTGTGCCTTTGTTTAAAAAGGGCTGCAGGGAAAAGTCTGCGAACTACAGACCAGTGAGCCTAACATCTGTGGTGGGTAAATTGTTAGAAGGTATTCTGAGAGACAGCGTCGAGAGGCAAGGACTGATTAGGGACTGTCAGCATGGCTTTGTGAGTGGAAAATCGTGTCTCACGAATTTGATTGAGTTTTTTGAAGTGGTAACCAAGAAGATAGTTGAGGGTAGTGCAGTCAACGTCATCTACATGGGCTTTAGCAAGGCCTTTGACACGGTACCGAATGGTAGGTTGTTGCATAAGGTTAAATCGCACAGAATCCAGGGTGAGGTAGCCAATTGGATACAAAATTAGCTTGGCGACCAAAACCAAAGGGTGGTTGTGGAGGGTTGTTTTTCAAACTGGAGGACTGTGACCAGCGGTGTGCCTCAAAGATCAGTGCTGGGTCCACTGTTATTTATTATTTATGTTAATAATTTGGATGAGAATTTAGGTGGCATGGTTAGTAAGTTTGCAGATGACACCAAGATTGGTGGCATAATGGGCAATGGACAGTGAAAAAGTTTATCTAAGATTGCAACGGGATCTTGATCAATTGGGCCAGTTGGCCAAAGAATGCCAGATGGGAGTTTAATTTAGATAAATGTTAGGTGATGCATTTTGGTAGATCAAATCAGGCCAGGACCTACTCAGTTAATGGTGGGGTGTTGGGGAAAGTTACAGAACAAAGAGATCTAGCAGTATAGATTCATAGCTCCTTAAAAGTGGAGTCACAGGGTGGACAGGGTGGGGAAGAAGGCATTCAGCATGCTTGGTTTCATTGGTCAGAACATTGAATACAGGAGTTGGGACATCTTGTTGAAGTCCTACAAGACATTAGTAAGGCCACACTTGGAATAGTGTGTACAGGTCTGGTCAGCCTATTATAGAAAGGATATTATTAAACTAGAAAGAGTGCAAAAAAGATTTACTAGGATGTTACCGGGACATGATGATTTGAGTTATAAGGAGAGGCTGGATAGACTGTGACTTTTTTCCCTGGAGCATAGGAGGCTCAGGGGTGATCTTAGAATGGTTGTCAAAATAATGAGGGGCATAGATAAGGTAGATAGTCAACACATTTTCCCAAAGGTAGAGGAGTCTAAAACTAGAGGCTAGGTTTAAGGTGAGAGGGGAGAGATACAAAGGCGTCCAGAGGGCAATTTGTTCAAACAAAGGGTAGTGAGTGTCTGGAACGAGCTGCCAGAGGTAGTAGTAGAGGCAGGTACAATGTTGTCTTTTAAAAAGCATTTAGACAGTTATATGGTGAAGATGGGTATAGAGGGGTATGGGCCAAATGTGGGCAATTGGAACTAGCGTAGTGGTAAAAACTGGGCAGCATAGACAAGTTGGGCTGACGGGCCTATTTCCATGCTGTAAACCTCTATGACCTCTAAATGAACTTAGAAATGTGTCTGTTAAATTCGGCCCTATGTATATATACATATGGGCAGAACGGTAGCACAATGGGTAGCACTGTTGCTTCACAGCTCCAGGGTCCCAGGTTCGATTCCCGGCTTGGGTTACTGTCTTGTGTGGAGTCTTCACGTTCGCCCCGTGTCTACGTGGGTTTCCTCCGGGTGCTCCGGTTTCCTCCCACAATCCTGAAAGACGTGCTGTTAGGTAATTTGGACATTCTGAATTCTCCCTCTGTGTACCCAAACAGGCGGTGGAATGTGGCAACTAGGGACTTTTCACAGTAACGTCATTGCAATGTTAATGTAAGCCTACTTGTGACAATAAAGATTATTATATACTGTTAGATGTATGTAGAGTTGAATGTTATTTTCCATTTCATTTTTCCATTGGGCTATCATAACATTAGCTAGGTTATTACATAAGGAGTCAAATTGAATTTTTGCAATCTTAATAGTTGGACTGAAGGTATTATTACAGAATGGTTTACTATTTGTTTTGTTTTTAAACATACCACAGTATCCTGCTAATTATAGATTGATTTAAATTTTTTAGCGCAAACTGCAATATACGTTTATCTCTCTACACTATATATGTGTCATACAATGCCATATGGTGGCGTTCATATACACAATAATTTCCATTTACATAGTACCTTTAACATAGGATTACATCCCAAGGCACTACATATAGGAGCATAATCAGACAAAAATTTACAGAGTCAAAGAAGGAATTATGAGGGTTGGTAATTATTAGCATTGTTAAAGAGTTAGGTTTTGAGAAGGGCATCAAAGGAAGAAATCTAGGAGGAAAGGTACTGAGATTTAGGGAGGAATTTCCAGATCTCAGTAACAAAGCAGTCCATACGTTCCTCACAGTTGTTGGAGTCAAGGTGAAGTGTGCTAGGAGAGAAGGGTTTAAGTATTCAGTTGGTAGGGGAGAAAAGCATTAATTGCATTCCACAATGATCATGGAAGAGTGACTAGTTTTGGCAAAGGAAAGCAGCACTTGGGTGTGTTTGATGCAGAGATCGCAATGAATGGCTAAACCTGTTGTAAGCCATTTACACTCAAACATGCATACCTTGGAGTGGGTCCGCACGAGGAGAAACGACTAGACCAAGAGAAAGTGAGGGTTCACTGGAGACAATGTGATACAGAATTTGTCGGTTTGTAAGAATTTTCAGAATTGCAAGTCTGCCAATCAATGCAACTTAATGAACATTTTTCAGCTGTGTAGTTAAACTCAGCACCAGCTGTAACCATAGCAACTTGTGTCAAGTAACCACTTTATTGCGCAGTACTGAATTCCATAAAATTCTGTGCCAGAACAAAACTTCATTACTATGAAGCAAATTTATTTTAAAAATCTTTACAAAATAACAAGAAGCTAAAATATGTTCAGCATATTAAATGGGTGACACTACGGTATCAGGAACATGCATAATGTGCCCTCCTTTACTTGTGCGACAAATACTCTCCACTTGCCTGGATGAGTGTAGCTCCAACAACACACAAGAAGCTCAACATCATCCAGGACAAAGCAGCCCGCTTGATTGGCACCCCTCCACCACTGACACACAGTAGCAGCAGTGTGTACCATCTAAAAGATGCACTGCAGGAACACACCAAGGCTCCTTATGCAGCACCTTTGAAACTACTACTACCTTCTAGAAGGACAAGGACAGCAGACAAGTAGGAATGCCACCATCTTGAAGTTCCCCTCCAAGTCAGTCATTATCCTGGCTTGGAAATATATTGCTTTTCCTTCAAGGTCATCCAGGAACTCCTCCCTAACAGCACCTACACCTCAGGGACTGTAGCGGTTGGAAGGCAGCTTATCATCACTTTCTCAAGGGCAATTAGTGATGGGCAATAAATGCTGGCCTAGCCAGCGAAGCCCAAATCCTACAACTGAATTAAAAAATAAAGAATACACTAATATATATTCTTCAAATATGCCAAATTTAACTCTTGCAAATAAATCATAAAATTTAAACATTAACTTCATGTACAAAGCTGTAAATTATGAAATAAATACTGTTAAAATGGTTT
This sequence comes from Scyliorhinus torazame, assembly GCF_047496885.1. Classification (NCBI taxonomy): domain Eukaryota; kingdom Metazoa; phylum Chordata; class Chondrichthyes; order Carcharhiniformes; family Scyliorhinidae; genus Scyliorhinus; species Scyliorhinus torazame. The sequence continues at coordinate 216,212,679 of NC_092709.1, read as the reverse complement.
TGAAGCTTCAGAATCATGTTAAAGGATGAATTTTGAAGTAAAATAAAATGATAAGACTGCCAAAAGTGAACTGGAATATTACTTGTAAAATAACTTAATAACCAACAATTTCTGAGAAGGAAGATCCCACCTGGCAACCTCCTTGATGTTTTGCAGTAAATTATATCCCAAGTAGACTGTAGAAAGTCTTTGATATGGTCTACCTTTTCTTCCAAACACACGTCCTGCACCACAGTGACATGTTCCCAATTCCCACACCAACTAACTTTTGAGTTCTCTGGACTGCACTTTGCAAAATAGAAACAGTTCTGTACTGGAGACACATTTTACAGCTCAGAAGCTGGATTGATACTCCAACTCCTGTTTGACTGCACTCCTGACCTGGTGCAAGATATCACAGAACTCTTTACAATCAGTGGAAGCTGAGCAGAAGGGAAGTCAAAAAATGAAATGAAATGAAAAGAAAATCGCTTATTGTCACAAGTAGGCTTCAAATGAAGTTACTGTGAAAAGCCCCGAGTCGCCACATTCCGGCGCCTGTTCGGGGAGGCTGTTACGGGAATTGAACCGTGCTGCTGGACTGCCTTGGTCTGCTTTCAAAGCCAGCGATTTAACCCTGTGCTAAACCAGCCCCTACGGGTTAAGGTGGGTGAACTGAAAGCACGATCACAGCCAAGGGATTTCAAGAGGTTGCTGAAAGTGAGAGCTCCAAGGAACTTGGCTGTTCCTGAAACCAACAATGCAATGGTGAAGTGGAGGCAGCGGGGCTAAGGAAAAGCCCATTGCTGGAGGAGATTGGAGACCTGTTTAACCTTTGCTCATAAGACAAACCCTCCATACCGGGGATCATCCCAGTGAACCTTCTCAGTACCGCCTCCAATTAATTAATGAGTGTGATTCAGCAACTCCCATTGCCCCCTGTGCAGATACGGGAGCAACGGGTGAATCGCATCCAAGCCCCCAAACTGGGGTCTGCGCCGACTCATTCCACCCAGCATAATATGGAGCTCGCCCTCGCTGGAGGAGGTCCAGATCTGAATAATTAAATGAGCTATAAACGTTAGATGCACACCTGGAACTCAATGGGCACGCCTTGGAGACCTTGCCCGGTGCTGTTTCGTACTGGTCCACACAAACGTGAACCAGTCATAACGGCACCTGAGGGGGGGGGGGAACACACACACTTCCAGGCCATTGGAGATCCCTGCATGGTTGGGGACAGGGCAGGGTGGCACCCTAGTGCTAGGATGGCAGTGCCAGGGTGCCCAGGTGACATGTTGGCACAGCCAGTGGTCGGACCCGGGGGGGGGGGGGGGGGGGGGGGGTGAGCCTTGCCACTTAGAGGGAGAGTATGGGGGGTTTACCGGGAGCGAGACCCTGAAAGGGGATGGGGGATTGGGGCTGCTGGACAAAATGGCACCCCGATCTGCAGGAGCCTTTTTCCCTTACGAGGCAGTGAGAATCTCCCCGAGGCCCACAAAAACAGCAAAGTGCCATTGGATAGTGAGTTGTTTCTCAGCGCTGTAGCCACCGAGAAATGCCCCGCTATACACGCCATTCAGCGGGCTTTAATTTGAGTTTGCTGAATTATACCCAATATCTTTCTTTAAATAAGGGGACCAAACTGCTCAGAGTATTGCAGATGTGGTTTCACTAATATCGTGTATAGTTGCAGCAAGACTTTACTACTCTTATACTACAACATCTTTGAAATAAGGGCCAACATTCCATTAGCCTTCCTGATTATCTGCTGCACCTTTGTGCGAGCTTTCTGTGATTCGCACACAAGTATCCCCAAGTGGGGCAGCACGGTGGCACAGTGGTTAGCATTGTCTCCTCACAGCGCCAGGGATCCGGGTTCATTTCTGACATCTGTGTCCGTTTTTGTCCAATGTGTGCAGGAGGGTTTCCTGACACAGTATGTAGATAGGCCAACGAGAGGCGAGGCCATATTGGATTTGGTACTGGGTAATGAACCAGGACAGGTGTTAAATTTGGAGGTAGGTGAGCACTTTGGTGATGGTGACCACAATTCGATTACGTTTACTTTAGTGATGGAAAGGGATAGGTATATACCGCAGGAGTTATATCTGGGGGAAAGGCAATTATGATGCGATGAGGCAAGACTTAGGATGCATCGGATGGAGAGGAAAACTGCAGGGGATGGGCACAATGGAAATGTGGAGCTTGTTCAAGGAACAGCTACTGCGTGTCCTTGATAAGTATCTACCTGTCAGGCAGGAAGGAAGTGGTTGAGCAAGGGAACCGTGGTTTACTAAGGCAGTCGAAACACTTGTCAAGAGGAAGAAGGAGGCTTATGTAAAGATGAGACATGAAGGTACAGTTAGGGCGCTCGAGAGTTACAAGTTAGCTAGGAAGGACCTAAAGAGAGAGCTAAGAAGAGCCAGGAGGGGACATGAGAAATCTTTGGCAGGTAGGATCAAGGATAACCCTAAAGCTTTCTATAGATATGTCAGGGATAAAAGAATGACTAGGGTAAGAGTAGGGCCAGTCAAGAACAGTAGTGGGAAGTTGTGCTTGGAGTCCGAGGAGGTAGGAGAGGTGCTAAATGAATATTTTTTGTCAGTATTCACACAGGAAAAAGACAATTTTGTCGAGGAGAATGCTGAGATTCAGGCTACTAGACTAGAAGGGCTTGAGGTTCATAAGGAGGAGGTGTTAACAATTCTGGAAAGTGTGAAAATAGATAAGTCCCCTGGGCCGGATGGGATTTATCCTAGGATTCTCTGGGAAGCTAAGGAGTAGATTGCTGAGCCTTTGGCTTTGATCTTTAAGTCATCTTTGTCTACAGGAATAGTGCCAGAAGACTGGAGGATAGCAAATGTTGTCCCCTTGTTCAAGAAGGGGAGTAGAGATAACTATAGACCAGTGAGCCTTACTTCTGTTGTGGGCAAAATCTTGGAAAGGTTTATAAGAGATAGGGTTTATAATCATCTGGAACGGAATAATTTGATTAGAGATAGTCAACACGGTTTTGTGAAGGGTAGGTCGTGCCTCACAAACCTTATTGAATTCTTTGAGAAGGCGACCAAACAGGTGGATGAGGGTAAAGCAGTTGATGTGGTGTATATGGATTTCAGTAAAGCGTTTGATAAGGTTCCCCACGGTAGGCTACGGCAGAAAATATGGAAGCATGGGATTCAGGGAGATTTAGCAGTTTGGATCAGAAATTGGCTAGCTGGAAGAAGACAAAGGGTGGTGGTTGATGGGAAGTGTTCAGACTGGAGTCCAGTTACTAGTGGTGTGCCACAAGGATCTGTTTTGGGGCCGCTGCTGTTTGTCATTTTTATAAATGACCTGGAGAAGGGTGTAGAAGGATGGGTGAGTAAATTTGCAGATTACACTAAAGTCGGTGGCGCTGTGGACAGTGCGGAAGGATGTTACAAGTTACAGAGGGACATAGATAAGCTGCAGCGCTGGGCTGAGAGGTGGCAAATGGAGTTTAATGCAGAAAAGTGTGAGGTGATTCATTTTGGAAGGAATAACAGGAAGACAGAGTACTGGGCTAATGGTAAGATTCTTGGCAGTATGGATGAGCAGAGAGATCTCGGTGTCCATGTACATAGATACCTGAAAGTTGCCACTCAGGTTGAGAGGGTTGTTAAGAAGGCGTAAGGTGTGTTAGCTTTTATTGGTAGAGGGATTGAGTTTCGGAGCCATGAGGTCATGTTGCAGCTGTACAAAACTCTGGTGCGGCCGCATTTGGAGTATTGAGTGCAATTCTGGTCGCCGCATTATAGGAAAGATGTGGAAGCATTGGAAAGGGTGCAGAGGAGATTTACCAGAATGTTGCCTGGTATGGAGGGAAGATCTTATGAGGAAAGGCTGAGGGACTTGAGGCTGTTTTCGTTAGAGAGAAGAAGGTTAAGAGGTGACTTAATTGAGGCATACAAGATGATCAGAGGATTGGATAGGGTGGACAGTGAGAGCCTTTTTCCTCGGATGGTGATGTCTCGCACGAGCGGACATAGCTTTAAATTGAGGGGAGATAGATATAAGACAGATGTCAGAGGTAGGTTCTTTACTCAGAGAGTAGTAATGGCATGGAATGCCCTGCCTGCAACAGTAGTGGACTCGCCAACAGTAAGGGCATTCAAATGGTCATTGGATAGACATATGGACGATAAGGGAATAGTGTAGATGGGCTTTAGAGTGGTTTCACAGGTCGGCGCAACATCGAGGGCTGAAGGGCTGAAGGGCCTGTACTGTGCTGTAATGTTCTATGTTCTATGATAGGGTGAACGAGTGGGTCTCGGTAGGGTGCTCTTTCAGAGGGTCAATGCAGACTTGATGGGCCGAATGGCCTCCTTCAGCACTGTAGGGATTCTATGCTCTTCTTTTGTGTTGCAGCTTTCTGCAGTTTTTCTCCGCTTAAATAACACTCCAAATGACAGAATGTGACAAGTGGTGTTCGCCCAGTAATCTCAGTTTCTCATTATATTTATGGGCTTGGATGAAAAGAATAGAAAGTCAAGTTTCATAACCAGGTTTGTTGACAACATGGCATTGGGGTACCCATTAAATAATGTACATGAGAGCAAAAATTGCAAAGGGACATTGATGGATTAAGTGAGTGTGGTTGGCAGAGTTCAATGTGGGTAATGGATGGTCATACGCTTTGAACTAACGAAAGATAGATCAGAGTGTTTTCAAAAATAGCATAAAGCTCGATGTGCGAGGAACAGGGAGAACCCCTGTGGAGAAATCACTAAAAACCAGTGGACACATGGAAAAAATCATTACAAAGGCTAATGGAAATTTTGTCTTTATCTCAAGGAGCCTGGAATACAAAGCTATGGAAATTATGTTCGAACTATATAGAGCTCAGGTTAGACTGCATCTGGACTACAGTGCTCAGTTTGGGCACAGCATCACAGGACGAATAGGGTGCAATGCAGACTCCTCAGATTTAAACTGGGGTTAAAAGGGTCAAATAGTGAGGACAAATTGCATAGATTTGGTTTGTATTGCCTTGAGTGTAGAAGATTAAGCGATGATCATATTGAGTATTGAAGATGGTTTAAGGGGCGAATTCCAGTGGTGGCTATGAGGTAAAATGTTGCACATAACGTGGCTCTCGCTTGGGGATTTGGTTTTTGGCCCTTTTTGCCCATTTAACAGGTGTTATTTGGGAAGAAATGTGGTGTAATTTGAGAGTTTTGGTTCCCCCTCTGGCGTGTGATGTCTGGAGGTTAGAATATGAGGAACAAGTCGAATAAGGGGTCCTCGTTTGACCTGGAAGACCCTTGTGTCGCAGGAGTTAAGAAAATGGCAGAGGCCCCTGTGTTGTCATTGCCCTCTCAGTGGACAACTGAGAGGCTGGTGGAGTTCCTAACGCAGGAGTTTAAGAAACAGAGACAAGTGGTCTCTGACGACATGGCAAAGGCAATTGAGGTGGCGGTGGGACACATTTGGGTAACTTTGGATAGGGTGGAACAACAGTTGGAGGTACAAGGCTCGGTGATTCGGAAGGTGGAGGAGACGGTCACAAAGCATAGTGATAGGATTGCTTTTTTGGAGACAGAGGTAACGTTGTTGACGGAGGGAGGGGCAGAAGATGTTGAAGACCAAGGCTGATGACTTGGAGAATTGCTCCAGACGCCGGAATTTGAGGATCGTTGGGCTGCTGGAGGGCATAGAAGTTACGAGTGCCACGGATTATGTGTCAAAGGTGTTTGGTAAGCTGGTGGGGGAGGGGGCCTTCGCGAACCCTCCCAAAGTGGACCTGGCCCACCAGTCGTTGAGGCAGAAGCCAAGGTCAGGGGAGCCATCACGGGTGATTATAATCCGACTCCACAGATACTTAGATAAGGAAAGGATCCAGAGGTGGGTGACGGACACTCGAGAATGTAGATGGGAGGACCATCCCGTCAGAATTTATCAGGTCATCTGGGCAGAACTAACAAAAAGCGTGCAGTGTTTAACAAGGCCAAGGTGCCTCTTGACAAGAGCGAAGTGCGCTTTGTGGTGGTGTACCCAGCTCACCTTACGGTTATGTTCAGAGACAGGGACTACACTTTCGGATGAGGTGAATTATTTTCTAAAGAAGCATGGACTCTGCGAGAATTGGATGCAGTCGTTTGTTACACCTGTGTGTTGGTTTTTGATGTCTTTTGCTATTCCTCTGGGTTTCAGTTTTTTTTTCACTGTATTGTTGGAAATGTTTGGGGGAGAGGGATTGTGTGTGGGTATATGTTTTTCTTTCCTAGAATGTTTGACCTTAAAGTTGGGTTTGGATAGGGGAGCTGTTTGCCGATCCACTGTGTGTATAACTTTGATCTTTCCCCGGTGGGAGCTATGCTAGTTAATGGAAGCAAATGCGGGGAGGGAGCTGCGGTTGGTTACCTGGTTTGGGGGGGTGTTTGTTTCTTTTGCTTGTTAAGGTAATGATCCTGGGTTGGCTGGGTTTTCTTTGTTTGGGATTATGGGGGGGGGCGGGGGGGAGTTTGGAGTTGGGTTGTTTGTTTGTTTGGTGCCTGGGGGAGGGAAAAGGGCAGGTACAGGGAGGAGGGGACGATTGCTGATGATGAGGGATTCTTTGTTTATGTACTGCTTTGAGGGGGGTGACTGCAGCTATCGTAATTGGGCCTGGAGCCGGTGCAAGTTGGTGCTCTGTCAGGCTTCCTGGCGGGTGGGATATGGTTGATCATAGTAGAGGCAATCAGGCTGGTTACATGGAATGTGAGCGGGTTAAATGGGCCAGTTGAAAGATTCTGGGTGTTTGCCCATCTGAAGAGTTTGAAGGCGTATGTTTCTAGCAAAAGGCATATAATAATAATAATCTTTACTGTCACAAGCATCAAGATGCAATGAAGTCACTGTGAAAAGCCCCTAGTCGCCACACTCTGGCGCCTGTTCGGGTACACGGAGGGAGAATTCAGAATGTCCAAATTACCTAACAGCACGTCTTTCGGGACTTTGGGAGGAAACCGGAGCACCCGGAGGAAACCCACGCAGACACGGGGAGAACGTGCAGAATCCGCACAGATAGTGACCCAAGCCGGGAATCGAACCTGGGACCCTGGAGCTGTGAAGCAACAGTGCTACCCACTGTGCTACACATCTGAGAGTTCGGGATCAGACAAGGCTGCGGAAAGGGTGGATGGGGCAAGTGTTACGCTTGAGTTTTGATGCAAGCTCGAGGGGTACTGCGGTGCTGATCAATAAGAGGATGACCTTTTTGCTGGCTAATATATTGGTGGACTCAGGGGGGAGATATGTGATAGTGAGTGGGGCGTTGGCGGGTTCTCCAGTGGTCTTGGTGAATGTATAACCGCCAAACTGGGACAACACAGATTTTGTTAAGAAGGTGCTGGTGGCCAACCAGCTTGGTTTGCATCAGTTAATTATGAGGGGGGACTTTAATTGGGTGTTAGACCGTGGGCTAGATAGGTCGAGCCTCAATCCTTTACAACATCAGGATTGGCAAAGGAGCCACTAGTATTCGTGGAAGAGATGTGGGGGTGGTCCTGTGGAGATTTAGATACCTGAGGAAGATGGATTTTTCCTTCTTTTCATATGTACATCGGGTCTACTCCTATATTGATTTCTTTATAGTGGGGAAATCATTATTCCCTGGGTTTGTGGTGGCGGGGTGCTCAGTAATTGTCATATCAGATCACTCCCCACATTATGTGGATATGTGGTTGGAGACGAGCTGCGCTCAGCCCCCCAATGGAGATTGGATACGGCATTGCTTGCGGTCAAGGGGTTTTGTGAGAGGTTAGTTTCTGCTATTGAAAATTATGTGGATTTTAATAAGAACGACGAGGTCTCACCTTCCACGTTCTGGGAAGCGCTGAAAGTGGTCATTGGAGGGAGATAATTTTGTTTCAGGTTCATAGCTCATATACGTCTGGTAGGATGAAGAGGCAGAGATTGGTGGATTCCATCCTTGAGGTGGTCCGTCAATAGTCTGCAGTCCCATTGGAGAGCTGTTAGCGGAGAGAAAGAAGCTACAGATGGAGTTTGAGTTAGTGTTGATGGGAAAAGTGGTGAGCCAACTTTGTTGTTCGAGTGGGACGTTTTATGAGTATGGGTAAAAGGCCAGCTGTTTATTGACTTACCAGTTGTGGCAGCAGGTGGTTTTTCAGGGATAGACCCAGTTAAAGACTTGGGGGGACAGTTGGTTTATGCTGCAGAGGGGTGTTTGAGACCTTTCACCAGGGACTATATAAGTCTGAGCCTTCGGAGGAAGACTTGACTATGGTACAGTTTCTGGATGCGTTCGTCATCCCGGTGGTCAGGGTACCTTTTTGAGATATGGGGGGGGTTTGGCTTAGGGTCTAAATTCATTTAGTGGGTTAGACTTTTGTATAGGGCACCCACTGCGAGCGTCCGTACCAATGTACTGAATTTGGAGTACTTTTGGTTAAATAGGGTACAAGACAGGGATGTCCACTTTCCCCGTCACTGTTTGCTTTGGTGATTGAGCTGTTGACCATCACACTTTGGTCGTCGGCCGGGTGCTGGGTATAGAGAGGGGAGAAAGGGAGCATAGGGTGTCCTGTATGCTGACCGTTTGTTGCTGAATGTCACAGGCATGTGGGGAAGTTAATGGAGGTACTTAGGAAGTTGAGTTCCTTCTTGAGATATAGACTGAACTTGGGCAAGAGTGAGGTTTTTCCGATGTACCTAGTTTTAGGTACCTGGGAATACGTGTGGCTTATGACTGGGCCTCGTTACATAAGTTGAACCTGGTCAGTCTGTTGAGGGGTTGAAGCCAGATGCAAAGAGGTGGGATGCCCTCCCATTGTCTTTGGTGGGAAGAGTTCAGACAGTTAAGGTGAACATTCTTCAGAGGTTCTTGTATGTGCTTCAATGTCTCCCAGTCTTTCTTCCTAAATCTTTCTTTAGTAGTGTCAACAAGTTAATTTTGACTTGTTTGGGGTTCAAAGGGCTTTCTTGCAGAGGGATAAACAGTCAAGGGTGGGGGGCGGGGGTGGGAGTTGGCATTACCTAATTTGATGTATTATTACTGGGCGGCAAGCTTTGAGAAAGTGCGGGGGTGGAGAGAGGAGCATTCTTGTGTCGGTTTGGGCTTAAGGGCACTTGTTATTGCTAGCTATTGTTTTCTTCGGCTAGCTTCTCTTTAGAGCCCAGTGGTAATAGCTTCTTTGAGAATATGGAACCAATTCAGACAGCACTTTAAATTAGGGTATATGCCACTACTGGCACCAATCTGAGGGAACCATAGGTTTGTACCGTCTGAGATGGATGGGCGTACAAGGTTTGGGAGAGGGAGAAGGTTGAGAGGTTTAGAGATTTGTTCATGGAGGGTAGGTTTGCTGGGCTGGAGGATTTGGTGGACAAGGTACAACTCCCGAGAGGGAATGTTTTTAGGTATTTGCAGGTTCAAAACTTTGTACGTAAGGAACTCTCTTCATTTCCTCAGTTGCCGGCGCCTTCACTTATGGATAAGGTGCTATCTCTTGACGAGATATGGGAAGGGAGGGTATCAGATATATCTGGGCAGATGATGGCGATGGAGAAGGCTTCGCTGGAGGAAGTAAAGGGAAATTGGGAGGAAGAGTTGGGTTTGGTTCTGGGGGAGGGAGTGTGGAGCAAGATTCTGCATAAGGTCAATTTCACCTCCTTGTGTGCAAGGTTGAATTTGATACAGTTTAACGTGGTGCGTAGGGTACATCTGACCAAGGCACATGTAAGTGATTTTCCCCGCATGTAAAGGTTAGATGTGAGCGTTGTTCAAGGGGGCCAGCGGACCACTCACATATGTTAAGCTGTTTAAATTCTGGGTTTCCTTCTTTGAAACAATGTCAGGAATTTGGGGAATTAGAGTGGAACAGTGCCCAATGGTGGTAATCGTTTGAGTGCTGGATTAGCTGCAGAAGGGAAAGAAGGCTGATGTCTTGATGTTCGCCTCTCCATTAGCCCGGAGGCGAGTCTTGCTCGGATGGAGGGGATTGACGCCGCCTAGGATTTTGGTATGGTTGTGGGATTTGTCGGAACGCGTGCATTTGGAAAAAATCAAGTTCGCCATAAGGGGATTGAAGGAGGGGTTTTACTCCAGATGGCTGCCATTCATTACCTTCTTTAAAGACCAATTAGGGGGGTTTGTTGGGGGAGAATGGGCGGGTGGCGGGGGTGTTCTGGGTAAATCCGGATTCGGTGGGGCCGGATTGTGGGGATAGTTTTGTAAAAATTGTATACATTTTTTGACTATTCTGTATGTTAGGACTGAACATTTATCTGAATAAACATATTATTTAAAAAAAGGATGATTTAAGAATTAGAAAATATCGCTGGTGATAAACTACTTCCTCTGGTGCTAGAGGCCAGAACAATGGGCCTACAACCTCCACATTATAAGTCAGCCATTCAAGGGTGATACCAGAAATCACTACTTCTCCACACAAACTGTAATGGAAATCTGGAACTCTCGCCTTTGAAAAAGCTGTTGGGAGTTAGGCCAACTGAAAATTTCAAAACTGAGATTATTTTAGGCTGGGGTATTAAGGGATACGGACCAAGTTAAGTAAAATGAGTTACGGTACAGGTCAGCTATGGCCAACTGAACGACAGAACAGGTTTGAGGGGTTGAATGTCGTGCTCCTGTTCCAATGAATGAATGCATGGGGGAAAGCAGAGTGAGGCCTAGACACAGAACGTCAGTGCTTTGTAACTCTTCTTTCAGCCTGAAATGAGAATTCACAAAGCTGATAGAGTCAAGACTACTGTTCTTAACATCGTACAAACAGCTGCAATAACCTACATTTGTTTATATGGAGCAGTAGCTTCAAATGCTCAACTAAATACCACACACTGCTCTTGGCCACAGGTTACTTGGAGCAATGTCACTGGAGATCTACTAAGAAAATAAAAAAAGGTTATTTGTATGAAAGAATTGCCTGCAAACTACTGATTAGGATATAATAGATTTGCTGGATTAATGTTTTGATCCAGGTTGCAACTAACAGCCATCCTAATTATTCTCTGGAGCATACTGCCTTATGTGTTGGAAAATTATATTCTGTGAAGTCTTTTTATCATTCAGCTTTGCAGTAACTCATGGTGACTGCTCATGTGCACTTCTCATCTGCCAGAAATTAACTGAAGGATTGACTTAGAAGTAATGGATCAGGACCATATTATCTGATGTCAAATTATCTTCTAAACAATGGATCCCACGTAAACATGGGGAGAATGTGCAAACTCCACATGGACAGTGACCCAGAGGCAGCAGTGCTAACCAACGCGCCAATCTGCTGCCCTTTTACTCATAAGATAACATAGGAGTTCAAGTAGACAATGTTGTAAAGAAGGCAGATGGAATGTTCATCTTCATCAGCAGAGGTATAGAACATAAAAGTAAGGATATAATGCTGGAATTTTATAAAACACTGGTGAGGCCACAACTGGAGTTGTGTGCGCAATTCTGGTCGCCACATTACAGGAAGGACGTTATTCCCCTGGAGAGAGTGCCGAGGAGGTTTACAAGAATGTTGCCAGGGTGAGAAATGTGTAGCTACGAGGAGATATTTATTAAGTTGGGGTTATTTTCCTTGGAACAAGAGGCTGAGGGTTGACTTGATTGTGGTGTGCAAAATTGTGAAGGGAAGAGATAGAATGGACAGGATAAAATTGTTTCCCCTCGTGAAGAATTCTAGAACTAGGGGACTTAGATTCAAGATAAATGACAGAAGGTGTAGAGGGGACATGAGGAAGAAATTTTTTCTGCAGAGGGTTGTGGATGTCTGGAATGCGCTATCCGAGTTGGTGGTGGAGCAGAAATCCTAAACTCTTGTAAAAGGTACCTGGATCTGCACCTTAAGTGCTCCAAGCTACAGGGCTATGGACCGGGTGCAGGAAGGTGGGATTCAAAAGGGCATCTGGGTGTCCTCGGGTTGGTGTGGACAAAATGGGCTGAATGGTCTCCTTCTGTGCTGTAACTTTTCCATGGTTTTATGGGAAATGATGGCGCAGTGGTGCTGTCCACAGACTAGTAATCCAGAGATCCAGGGTAATCCTCTAGGGATAAGGGCTCAAATCCAACCACGCAAATGGTGGAATTAAAAAGACTCAATAAAACATCTGGAATTAAAAGTCTAATAATGACCACGAAACCATTGTTGATTGTCGTAAAAACCCAACTGGTTCACTAATGCCCTTTAGGGGCGGAAATCTGCCATCCTTACCGAATCTGGTCTTCAGGTGACTCCAGACCCACAGCAATGTGGTTGATTCTCAAATGCCCTCTGAAATGGCCCAGCAACCACTTAATTGTATTCAACTGGGATGAAACAACAGCAGAAAACGCAGCCCTGTCGACCCTGCAAAGTCCTCCTTCCTACTATCTGGGGGTTTGTGCCAAAATTGTGATGAGTTAGGCAATAGCCTGACATATTCATATTCACAGAATCCTACCTTACAGATAATGTCCCAGACACCATTTCTGGGTAAGTCTTGTCTCACCGGCAGGACTGACCCAGCAGAGGTGGCAGCACAGTGGTATATAGTCAGGAGGAAGTTGCTCTGGGAGTCCTCAACATCAACTCTGGATCCCATGATGTCTCATGGCACCAGGTCAAACATGGACAAGGAAACCTCCTGCTGATTACCACATATCATTCCCCCTCGGCTGATGAATCAGTACTCCTAGATGTTGAACACCACTTGGAGGAAGCATTGAAGGTGCAATGGTGCAGAATATACTCTGGGTGGGGGCCTTCAATATTCACCACCAAAAGTGGCTTGGTAGTACCACCACAGAACAAGCTGGCCGGGTCCTAAAGGACGTAACTGCTGGACTGGCAGTGGAGCAGGTGGTGAGGGAACCAACAAGAGAGAAAAACATATTTGGCCTCATCCTCACCAACCTGCCTGCCACAGATGTATTTGTCCATGACAGCATCGGTAGGAGTGGCCACTGCACAGTGCTTGTGGAGACAAAGTCCTGTCTTCACATTGAGGATACCCTCCATTGTGTTGTGTGGCACTACCACGGTGCTAAATGCGACAGACTTCCAACAGACCCAGCAACTCAACAACCGTGAGGTAATGCGGACCAACAGAAACAGCAGAATTTTACACAGCCACAATCTGTAACTCACATATACCCACCCTACCATTACCACCAAGCCATGGGATCAACCCTGGTTCAATGAAGAGTGCAGGAGAGTGCGCCAGGAGCAACACCAGGCATACATAAAAATGAGGTGTCAACCTGGTGAAGCTACAACTTGACAAACAGTATAAGCTTCAATTAATAGACAGAGCTAAGCAATTCCGCAACCAACGGCTCAGATCTAAGACCTGCAATCCTGCCACATCCAGTAATAAATGGTGATGGACAATTAAACAACTCACTGGGGGAGGAGGCTCCACAAATATTCCCATCCGCAATGATGGAGGAACCCAGCGCATCTGTGCAAAAGATAAGGCTTTAGCATTCGCAACAATCTTCAGCCAGAAGTGCAGAGTGGATTAACCATCTTGGCCTCTTCTGGAGATCCCAGCATCACACATGTCAGTTGTCAGTCAATTTGATTCACTCTACATGGTATCAAGAAAAAGCTGAAGACACTGGATACTGCAAATGCTATGGGCCCCGACAATATTCCGGCAATAGGCCTGGACACCTATGCTCCAGCACTTGACTCACCCTTAACTAAGTTGTTCCAGTAAAGCTACAACACTGGCATCTATCTGGCAATGTGGAAAATTGCCCAGGTATGTCTTGAACACAAGAAACAGGACAAATCAAACCTGGCCAATTACCTCCCCCATCAGCCTACTCTCGGTCATCAGAAAAGTGAAGGAAGGGGTCATCAACAGTGCTAACAGGCGGCACTTACTCATGAGGTGAGAGTGACTGCACTTGACATCAAGGCAGCATTTGACCGAATATGGCACCAAGGAGCCCTAGCAACACTGGAGACAATGGGAAATCGGGGAAAATCTCTCCGCTGGTTGGACTCATACTTGGCACAAGGAAGATGGCTGTTGTGATTGGAGGTCAATCAGTTCAACTCCAGAACATCACCCGATGTCCTAGGCACAACCATCTTCAGCTGCTTCATGAATGAACCTCCTTCTGTCATAAGGTCAGAAATGGGGATGGTCGCTGATGACTGCACAATGACCAGCACCATTCACGACTCCTCAGATACTGAAACAGTTCATGTCCAAATGCAGCAAGACCTTGATAATATCCAGACTTGGGCTGACAAGTGGCAAGTAATATTCGGGCCACACAAATGCCTGGCAATGACCCATCTCCAACCAGAGAGGATCTAACCATCACCCCTTGACATTCAATAGCATTGCAATCGCTGAATCGTCACAATCAAAATTCTGGGAGTTACCATTGGCCAGAAACTGAACTGCACTAGCCATTTAAATAATGTGGTTAACAGAGCAGGTCAAAGGCTAGGAATCCTACGGCGAGTAACTCACCTCCTGTCCCCCCAAAGCCTGCCCACCATCTACAAGGCACAAGTCAGGAGTGTGATGGAATACTCTCCACTTTCCTGAATCAGTGCCACTTCAACAACACTCAGGAAGCTCAACACCATCAAGGAAGAAGCAGCTGCTTACAGAAACATTCCAACCCTCCACACCGATGAACAGTGGCAGCCGTGTGTCTTATCTACAAGATGCACTGCAGAAACTCACTAAGGTTCCTTAGACAGCAACTTCCAAACCACAACCGCTGCCATCTAGTTGGACAAGAGCAGCAGATATCTGGAAACTCCATCAACTGGAGGTTCCTCTTGAAGTCACTCACCACCCTGACTTGGAAATATATTGCCTCTCCTCCCAGCACTGTAGGTACCTACACCTCATGAACTGCAGCAGTTCAAGAAGGTAGCTCACCACCCCATCTGAGGGAAATTAGGGATGGGCAATAAATGATGGCTTAGCCAGCGACGCCCACATCCTGTAAAATTAATTTTAAAAACACCCCAATCTCAAATATCAGTCGTGTGAACCTTCTCTGAACTGCTTCTGATAGATTTATATCTTTCTTAAATAAGGAGACCAGAACTACACAGTACTCCAGTTGTGGTCTCATCATCCTGTGCAACTGTCACAAAACGTTCCTACTTTTATATTCCATTTATTTTACAACGGCAATATTCAATTTGCCTTCCTAATCACTTGCTGTACCTACATACTAACATTTTGTGATTCATATATCAGGACACCCAGATCCCTCTGTACCTCATTCACTCTCCATTTAAATAATATACTGCCTTTCTATTCATCTTGCCACATTAGGTACAATTCTCCGCCAAACGGCACTGCAAACGCGAACTGCAATCGGGTGGAGAATTGGGCAGCAGGCCGAAATTGAGGTCCACGCCGGCGCTGATTCGGGCGCCATGCTCCAGTACCTCGTTGGTGGTAATGACAAGGTATGCACCCCGTGCCGGCGGCGGCATACAAAACCAACATTTGCACTCATTTAAGTGTGATTAGCGGGTTGGACACAGTCCGGCCTTCCACGATGCTCCGCTCCTCCCAGGCGGAAGTCTCGCGGGCATGAATTACTACAAGTATTGACAAAAGCAGACTATGCACCATGGCTGCGGAGGGGAAGCGGGAGCCTAAAAAAACACTGAAAACCCATTTAAAACTGTTGGGCTTGCTAGGGGTGGCTGCCCGAGCTGGGGGATGTAGCAGGTAACAACCTGGTGCCAAATCCTTGGACTTTGGGCGTCTCCCTGCGATCAGGGTGGCCTGGCTCAGATTGCCATTGCTGCAGACTGTCTTTTAAACACACTGCTTTGGTGCTTATAATAGGCTTCAGGCTGCTCACACTGCCGAGTGCTGCCTATGTCCTTTAAATGCTCAGAAGGCCTCTGGTCATCTGGGAGCCCACCCAGGCCGCGCCTCTGGACACCTTCATACCCCAGCTGAATCATCAAGGGCCAATCACAATCAGGAGCTCACCAGGTATTGGCACTGCTCAGAAGCGCTGTCCCATTGCAGAGAAAGCAGGGATCAGCAGAGCTCACCCAACCAGAGGACACCTGCACCACAACCTTTGGAACCCCCTCTGGCTCTCTGCAAAGGACTCACCAGTGACTCCCCATCCCTCTGGATCACACAACTCTCTCCTGCTGGTGAAACTGGCAGCTCTGACTGCCTCTGCCAGCACCTCCCAGGCAGTGTTCAGGAGGACAGGCTTGAGTCTTTGGCCCACCCTGGGGAAGAGGGTGTCCTTCGCTGGCATGGAGCTGTGTGTCCACCTCGGACTCCCGGCCTTTGCGGGGGGGGGGGGGGGGGGGGGGGGGGGGGGGGGTAGATCCTCTTGGTGGCTGCAGTGAGTGTGTGCTAAGTAGAACGTTTAAAAACACCTCCAGTTGCCAAGCTCTTTGGCGCAAACTCTGGTCCCAGCGATTAGAATGCCTGCTGGACCAGGAATTGCTCAGAATTCACGCCAGCATAGTGCTGGCACATTAGCATGTCCTGAATTGCTTCCCGCATAGCATCTCCAATGGGAATGTGAGCCACATGTAATTCATTCCCAGCGTCAATACTTAGTCTCCAAGTGGAGAATTCCACCTATTATCTCCATCTGCCAAATTCTTGCTCACTCACTTAACCTATCTATATTCCTTTTCAGGCTCCTTAAATCCTCTTCACAATTTACTTTGCTACCTATATGTGTCATCAGCAAATTTACATCCCATCATCCAAACCATTGACCTAAATTGTAAACAGTTGAGCCCTCAGTACTGCTCCCTGTGGCACTTCACTTGTCAAATCTTGCTGACCCCCAAAATTATCCATTTATACCTACTTTGTGTTTCCTGTTAGTTAACCAATCCTATATACGTGAAAATGTTATCCCCTAAACCATGAGCTCTTATTTTGTGCCATTACCTTTGATATGACACCTTGTCAAATTCCTTCTGGAAATTTAATTATAGCACATCCACAGATTCCCCTTCATCCATGTTGCTTGTTATTTCCTCAAAGAATTCTAATAAATTAGTCAAACACAAATTCCCTTTTCACAAAACCAAGCTGACTCTGCCTGATATCACTGAGATTTAAGTGTTCTGCTATCACCTCCTTAATAATAGATTCCAACATTTTCCCTGTGACCATTTGTTAAGCTTACTGGCCTGCAGTTAGCTGCTTTCTGTTTCCCTCTTGGATAGAGGATTCACATTTGCTATTTTCCAATCTGAGACCATGCCAGAATTTTGGAAAATTAAACCAAATGCATTTACTTTGAGAAGATTTTTTATGTTAATATCCACAATATCAACAATATTTTTTGAGCCTGTGTTGCATTCATCAGGACAGTTTGCAAGAATACCAATATCAGGAGACACAACAAATTTGCCAACCAATCAGCATTCTCTTCTCACCCAGAATAAATTTGTTGTTACCCTGGATATTTTTATTCTAGCAAACTGTCCTGATGAGTACAAGACGAAAAGCTTCGACAAAAAAGGTCTCGCTTTCAACAGTATTCATGTTCCATACTACCAAATGGCTATTTGTATACCTCAGACAGAGATAACACAGAGACCAAATTTGGGATATCATCAACATAGTTTGACTTACAGGTAAGTTAAGAACAGATAAGCTATCTATTGAATTCCTCCAAGAGCGTATTAAACCCAAGGTTGTGCCCATTTTCATTTCCAAATGTATGGATAATGCTAAAGTGAGTCACAGTCACATGACTTAGGGAGCGGTTATGCAAAATGAGATTGAACAGATTGGTGATAGGGTTACTAATTTATGCTGTGCCCTACACTTTGCTTGTTGAGGTGTGCAATTTTTAAAAGTTTTTTGATTTGATCCATTTATGTCACTATATTGCTTCAATAGATGATTGCACCATAAACAGTACCTGTATAAAGTTATATTTATCCTACGTGCTAATAAAGTCTAACAGTTACTTATTCAGTGACAAAACTGATGCATTATGAAATGAGATTGAAGAAATACCAGAATGTTCAATTTTTCCAGGCCCTGCTGCATTTACTACTCTGCATAACACTGCATTTCTGCAGTGCTCAGTTCAAACACAAGATGCTGCTACAGCGTTGATTCATAACTGCAACTAGAGGCCCAAAAGTATGAGTGTTAAACATTTTGCAGGTTGTTTCTGGGTTCTTCTCTTCATCCCTACTGAGTATATATCCATGTATGTATATATATGTGTGTGTGTTTGTAAATACGCAAACATTTAACAATTCTAAAAAGGTGGTTTTTAAAAGTTGGCCATTTCAAAGCAAAGGAATTGGAGTAGAAGATAAAGCATCTAGCATATTTCTAAATAAAAAGAAAAAACAGTGAATGCTGGAAATAAATAAGAGATATTAGTATCTGAAAATAGAGAAGGCAGGCTAATGTTTTATAAGGAGCTGCTCCAATGAAGAATCTATACCCAAAATATGAGCCTATCTTTTCTTAGATGTTGATGGACCTCCTATACATTTCCAACAGTTTCTGTTGTATTTCACCCAGAATCTGCTTCCATCTAAACAAACACATTAGTACTTAATGTTGGTTAAAACAGATCTTTGCAGTTTATGTTGATTAAACATAATACCTTGGACCAATGCCTGCCATAAGTAAAGAAATAATGATATGTAATTAATTTAACAACATCTTGATGGGAAACAATTCAAATATATTTTCTTTAAAACGTTTTAATGTATCTCATTGGTGTTGCGTTTGGTGCCAGGATGGTAAAAGGTCTCTGAAGCACCCTAAATGCAGTTTCACTGATCTTTTGGGCAGAGACAAATTTATTTCACCCTTCCAATTTTCCATGTCAATCCGGGCCACCTTGAGCTGAAATTGCTTAAAGGTAAAAAGAATCACTGGGAACTTTTCCTGTACCATTAGGTGGCCCTCGATCATCAGAATTTTTGCTAATAATGATGGATCTATCTTTTAAAAGTATCTGCCTTTCTCTATAAATAAAATGAATATATTACTAATATTGGGGGGGGGGGGGGGGTAACAAACTCTAATTCAGAGTGCAGTTGGAATAAATGTCAATACAAATGTGCAGACTCGAGTCGTACGCTATTACCCCACCCAAAACAACATTCGCCGTTAAAATGCATATAGTTAAGGCAAATTGGAAACTTGGAATGTCAGCACCGAATCCACCGTATTGACATAACCCTTTTCCTCGGCAAGGGGCTGTCCAAGTGAGGTTACAGTGAACTCAACTTTTAAAAAAAACGCACGGGAGATTTCCACCTGCGCCTTTACATTGTGTGGATCACAGTGCCTCAACCAGTCAGGCTACACAAACAACTAAATGATTCCACAACAAAAGGCATGCTCTCTTTGCCCCCCACCTCGTATTATTAATAGGGTTCTGACTTTTCCTTTCATGTTCTTTGCTGACTGAATGTTAATAAAACACATTTGAGGATAGCTGGCGGCGGCCGCGCAAATAAAAATAAATGGTGAGGAGCCATCGGCTGTTCATAGACACAACGGGGGGGGGGGGGGAGAGAGAGACCCCCCCCCCCCCCCCCCCCCCCGGGGAGAGGTGGCAATGCTTCCCCTCCCTCAGGAGGAGCTGCACTCAGCCCGGTGTGGCCCCGGCTCCCCGCCCCCGGTTGAGTGCCTTACCCACACACAGCTGGATGACATAGGCGTAGTAGGACCAGCAGGCGATGAGGCCGATGAAGAGGACGGGGATCCAGTACAAGACTCGCTGACATCTCCTGAGGGTGCGGGAACGCGACGGCGCCATCTTCTCTCCTGTGGGTGTTTTGGCGGGGCAGAGCCGGCTGGGCTAAGCTGGGTGCTGTCTCTGAGCTGCTGCGTTACTGAGGGCTGCGGCCCGCCACCTTCTGACGCGAGGCACAAACACTGCACAGCGCAAGCGAAGGGCTAACTAACCACCGTCAGCTGGCACTGCCAGCACGCACACCACACAATGATTATATTAATAAAATAGATATAGACCATAATACATCAGGCAGAGGGAACATTTTCTCTCCTTTGAAGGGCCGAGAAATACAATAACATCACAACCACCACGCTTAAATGGGTTCGGATGAAGAACGAGCGAACAATCCTGGATGAAATATGACAATTCACCTCCTTTACAATTGGCAACGATACCCATCGTTCACGACCCGCTGTTAAAGTCAAATGCCTAGGTTTTTCCATTACAACAAAATAACAGATATTACTGCGGTGTGATTCATTATGTTTGACCCCCACATGTGCATGAATTAAATTCTACTTTAATGCCAAAATGTTTGCACCGTAATTAAGATCCAAAATTTGTCAGCTTCCGCGGTCGCTAATGTACCCATTACCAAAAATCCAGTCGCCCACCTTTCACCGGCCCTCCAAAAACTTCAATTTGAAGATAACTGCTTAGCTGAACATTTCAAGCAGCAAAAAGTAATGACACTGAACACAAATGGACTACTTTAAAAGTTGCAGTCTTTGCCATACAAAAAAAGATATCACGGATGAGGACGAAGCAATTTCTAATCACGGCCACACAATCATAAACACAGCTTTAGTAACTCAGGGCCATTTGTGCTAACAATCAGGTGTGTTTTTGGAAATCCTGTGAACACCAGCCGTTTGAAAATCCAGATTTCCAGTCGAATTCAAAACTGAACTTAAACCCGACAGTCGCCAAACCACCTCTAATATTCTGAAACCTTTATCAGACATGGCTATCCCAGCACTCTTGTTCGTTTCCCCACCTTCCACCCTCCATGAACTTCAACTTGTCCAAAGTTGCCACTTCCCTCCCAGAGTCCTGTGTATCCAGCATCCCCTCCTCCCTGGGTCATACTAGCTCCCTGATATGCCATCAATGAACACAGGACGACTGGTGAAAGTAACTGAGGCTTTAATACACTAAACAGAAAGCCTCCTGGCCTCTGATCCCGAACTTTATATATGAGCCCGAGGGGAGGAACCACAGGCGGAGCCAGCAGGGACAAGCCCAGGCATGTAACAATACAACAGTACAATACAATACAGTCGTTTACCACATTCACCCCCTGTTAAAAAAAAGAGTCCAGCGGGGGTGAAGTGGGCTTAAAGATCAAGTCTGTCGGGGGCCTTGACCTTCCGCCGTAATCACCTCAGTCACGGTTGTGGTGTGGGCACCGGTGTCGAGACCTGCGCGTCCGGGAGCGTGTTGTACTCTTCTTCACCCAGTTATTGAGTCGGTGGAGGGGGGGGGGGCAGTGTATGGGCGGGGGTGGTGGTGATGGTCGCAGGTGGGCCTGCGGGTGCCAGTTCTTAAGGTAGCTGGGTAGAAGTGGGGGAAGATGGTGTAGGGTCGGGGGTGGTGGTGATGGTCGCTGGGGAACCTGCAGGTGCCAAATCCCGAAGGGAGACTGTGTCCTGTCGCCGTCCTGATGTGTCACGTAGGCATATTGTGGATTGGCATGGAGGAGCAGGACCTTCTCGACGAGTGGATCCGATTTATGGCTCCTCGCAGGCTTCTGGAGGAGGATAGGCCCTGGGACTGTTAGCCAGGACATGAGCGAGACCCCGGAGGTGGACTTCCTGGGGAAGGCAAACATACGCTCGTAAGGAGTCTCATTGGTGGCAGTACACAGGAGCGACCGGATGGAGTGGAGAGCATCGGAGAGGACCTCCTGCCAGCATGAGACTGGGAGACTGCTAGACCGTAGGGCCAGGAGGACGGCTTTCCAGACCATGGCGTTCTCCCTCTGCACCTGTCCGTTGCCCCGGGGGTTGTAGCTGGTCGTCCTGCTGGAGGCGATGCCCTTGTTGAGCAGGAACTGACGCAACTCGTCGCTCATGAAGGAGGAACCCCGATCGCTGTGGATGTAGGTGGGGAACCCGAACAAGGTGAAAAGACTGTGCAGGGTCTTGATGACGGTGGCAAAGGTCATGTCAGGGCATGGGATGGCAAAGGGGAATCTTGAGTACTCGTCAACAATGTTGAGGAAGTACACGTTACGATCAGTGGAGGGGAGGGACCCTTTGAAATCGACGCTGAGGCGCTCAAAGGGGCGAGAGGCCTTTACCAGGTGCGCTCTGTCTGGCCGATAGAAGTGCGGTTTGCACTCCGCGCAGACCTGGCAGTCCCTGGTTACGGTCCTGACCTCCTCGATGGAGTAAGGCAGGTTGCAAGCCTTGATAAAGTGGAAAAAACGGGTGACCCCCGGGTGACAGAGGTCATTGTGGAGGGCCTGGAGTCGGTCAACTTGTGTGCTGGCACATGTACCGTGGGATAGGGCATCTGGGGGCTCATTGAGCTTCCCAGGCCAATACAAGATATCGTAGTTATAGGTGAAGTGCTCGATCCTCCACCTCAGAATCTTGTCATTCTTGATCTTGCCCCGGTGTGTTATTGAACATGAAGGCAACCGATCGTTGGTCAGTGAGGAGAGTGAATCGCCTGCCGGCCAGGTAATGCCTCCAATGTCGCACAGCTTCTACAATGGCTTGGGCTTCCTTTTTGATGGAGGAGTGTCAAATTTCGGAGGCATGGCGGGTACGGGAGAAGAAAGCCACGGACCTGCCCGCCTGGTTGAGGGTAGCGGCCAGCACAAAGTCCGATGCATCGCTCTCCACCTGGAACGGAATGGACTCATCCACAGCGTGCATCGCGGCTTTGGCAATATCTGCCTTGATGCGGTTGAAGGCCAGGCGGGCCTCAGCCGTCAGGGGAAAAACGGTGGATTTAATAAGCGGACAGGCCTTGTCCGCATAATTGGGGACCCACTGGGCATAGTAGGAGAAGAACCCCAGGCATCTCTTCAGGGCCTTGGGGCAGTGGGGGAGGGGGAGTTCCAGGAGGTCGACATCAGGCCCTAGGACTCAGTCTTCCACAACGTAGCCAAAGATGGCTAGGCGGGTTGTGCGGAAAACGCATTTTTCCTTATTGTAAGTGAGGTTCAGGAGTTTGGCGGTGTGGAGGAAGTGCCGGAGGTTTTCGTCATTGTGCTGCTGGTCATGGCCGCAGATGGTGACATTATCGAAGTACGGGAACGTGGCCCGCAACCCGTACTGGTCAACTATTCGGTCCATTTCCCGTTGGAAGACTGAGACCCCATTGGTGACACCGAAGGGAAACCTGAGGAAGTGGTAGAGGCGGCCATCTGCCTCGAAGGCAGTGTATTGGTGGTCCTCCGGGCGGATAGGCAGCTGGTGGTACGCTGACTTCAAGTCAACTGTGGAGAAGACACGATACTGCGCAATCTGACTGACCATGTCAGATATGCGGGGGAGGGGGTACGCATCGAGCTGCGTGTACCGGTTGATGGTCTGACTGTGTCGATGACCATCCGGTGCTCTCCCTAGTCTTGATGACCACCACTTGGGCTCTCCAGGGGTTGTTACTCGCCTCAATGATCCCCTCTTGTAGGAGTCGCTGGTCCTCCGACCTGATAAAGGTCCTATCCCGGGCACTGTATCGCTTGCTCCAAGTAGCGACGGGCTTACAGTCCGGGGTGAGGTTAGCGAAGAGCGAGGGTGGGGCGACCTTAAGGGTCGTGAGGCTACAGACAGTGAGGGGGGGCAGGGGTCCGCCGAACTTTAAAGTAAGGCTTTGGAGGTGGCACTGGAAGTTAAGCCCCAGTAATAGGGCAGCGCAGAGATGGGGATGGACGTAGAGTTTGAAGTTGTACTCTTCGCCTTGTACAGTAAGGGTCGCGACACAGTACCCCCGGATTTCTACTGCATGTGATCCGGAACCCAGGGAGATTTTCTGGGTCGCGGGTAAGATTGGGAGGGAGCAGCGCCTTACCGTATCTGGGTGTATGAAGCTGTCTGTGCTCCCGGAGTCGAAAAGGCAGGCCGTCTCGTGCCCGTTGATCCGGACGGTCATCGTCAATTGTGTGAGGTGATGAGGCTGGGACTGGTTGAGCGTGATGGAGGCGAGCTTCGGAACGTGATGGGTAGGCCAGTCGGAGGTAGTGGCGGCCAGCGTACGATCGGGTGAGCAGGGCTCCCGGGAGGCTGCGGAGTGGTCCCAAAATGGCGGCCCCCATGCGTGGCGGGTGGCATCGGAGATGGCAAAGATGGCAGCCCCCGTGGGTGGCGGGTGAAGTACAAAATGGCATTAAAAATAGCGGCCCCCATGGGTCGCACGTGGTGGCCGAAATCGAAGGCGGCGGCGCCCACGGGTCGCACATGGCGGGTGGCGCGGCAGCTGGGGGTGGTCCCGACAGGCAGCAGGCAGCGCTGCTGGGCCTAGAAGCTTTAGGGAGAGATCGGGCCTGGCAGGCTTTCGCAAAGTGGCCCTTCCTCCCACACCAGTTGCAAGTCGCGTTCCGTGCAGGCAGCGTTGTCGGGGATGATTACCCTGGCCGCAAAAGTAGCACTTGGGGCTTCCGGCGTTGGTGGGCTGCTGCGCGGCACAGGCTTGCGCCGCACCCGGGTCGGATGATGGTGGCGTCCACAAGGGTGCCGCGCGGTCGGAGGTGTAGGCCTCCATGTTCTGGTAGGCCACCTCCAGCGAGTTTGAGAGCTGCACTGTAAATGGGAGGCTGAGTGTACCCACTTATAGCAATTGCTGGCGGATGTAGGTCGATTTCATGCCCACGACATAAGCCTCCCTGATCTACAGCTCTGCGTGTTGGGTAGCCGATACCGCCTTGCAGTCACAGCTCTGGCAGACACGCAGGAATTCTGCTAGTGACTCCCCAGGGCGTTGTCATCTCGTGGCAAGAAGATGCTAGCATACACCTCATTCACAGACGTAACAGTGTCCCTTCAGCAGCATCATCGCCTCCGTATACGAGGGGGCGTCCCTGATGAGAAGAAATACCTACAGGATGTGCTTCTTTTGGAGGTCGGTGAAGTCTTTGGTGAAGGATCCGAGGTACGTTTCGAAGCAGCTTAGCCAGTGCTCGAAAGTTGCAGTGGCATCAGTTGCCTGTGGGTCCAGCTCCAGACGATCAGGCTTTAGTGATAAATTCATATTAGATGTTTAGTGTATTAAATTGATATGCCATCAAGGAACACACAATGAGTGGGGAACGTAACTGAGGTTTTAATACACTAAACAGAAATCCTCCTGGCCTCTGATCCCGAACTGGATCAGAGGCGGAGACCAGCCACCTTTATACATGAGCCCGAGGGGAGGAGCCACAGGCGGAAGCAGCAGGGACTAGCCCAGGCATGTAACAATACAATACAGTGGTTTACCACACTCCCAAACCTCCAATGCAATATATTTAAGTTCCTCGCTTGTCATCCCTCCACGGTTTCTTCGTAGCCCATTTCTATTATTTCTTCCAGCCCCTCATTTTCCCTCAAGTGTTCCGTTCTTTTGACTTTGGCATCTTACGCATCCTGACCCTCTATGCCCCACCGTTGGCAGCAGTATCGGAGACATAGGCAGAGAGATTTGATGGCACGGTGCTAATTTTTCAGGTGCAAAAAGCTTGCTTAAGCACCTGAGATGCCGAGCGAGTTCCTAACGCGAAATTGGACTGCAGTTCATCAGTCTGTAGGGTCTTTTAACTCAGCCACTTCATTGAACCTCCGGGGTTCCTGAGTGAGGGTGAGGAGGACACACAAGTTCATTTCAATCCCAGTATATAAAGGGACGCTCCCAATTATTGGATTTTGGTGATGGGAGTGAATGGAGTACTATATTCCAAGTTGTTCACTCATCTGTGCACCACAAGTTATCACCCTCACGCATAGGCCTCTGCACAAGACCAGAGCACAGAAAACCAGGAAGGAGCAATGGCAGGCCTTCATCAATCATATAACTGAGAATTGCAAAGGCAGGGATGCTGGACATCAGTGGAGTCTGTGTGCTTGCAGATGGACAAATAGGGGCCTCCCACCTACAAATCAAATTGGCAAATGTAGCCTTGGGGATGAGTTTGTAAGACCATGCATGAGAACACAGAAAATAGGAGGAAGAGGCCATTCAACTCCTTGAGCCTGCAATACCGTTTAATGCCATCATGGTCTTCATACCATTTCCCTGCCTGCCCCCAATAACCCTCAATTCCCTTGTAGATCAATAATATGTCTAATTCAACATCAAATATATTCAATGTCTTAGTCTCCGCTGGTCCCTGCGGTAGAGAATTTGAAAGATAAATGGCTTTTGAAGAAGAGGTTCCTCAATCTAACCTTAAATGGGAGACACCTTATTTTGAAACTGTGCCCTTTATTTAGATACATCCACAAAACTTCTACCCTGTCAAGCCCTCTCAGAATCTTATATATTTCAATGAGATCACCTCTCATTCTCCTGCTCAACCTTACCTCACAAGGCAACATCTATAGGCCAAGAATCAACCTAGTGAATCTTCTCTGAAGTCCGTCTGGAGCACGTGAAGCCCTCATTAAATAAGGAGGTTAAAAGCATGCACAACATTCTAACTGTCCAGTTATAAATGCCCTGTCCAGTTATACAAAAACTTACCTACTTTTATACTCCACCTCCCTCATTGTTCATTAAGTCTACTTGGGACACTTTCTTAGAACAATACATTGTACCAAGGAACAGGCTATTTGAGATCTGGTAATGTGTAATGAGACAGGATTAATTAATGATCTCATAGCGAAGGATCCTCCAGGGAAGAGTTATCAGAACTTAGAATTTCATACTCAGTTCGAAGGTGAGAAACGCGAGTCTGAAACTAGTGCCTTAAACTTAAATAAAGGCAATTACAGACATGAAGACAGAATTGGCTAAAGAAGATTGAGAAAACAGGTTAAAGGTAAGATAGTAGGTAAGTGACGACACAAGGATATTTTATAATAGTCTATTGACAAATAAAGAATCTATGAGAAGGATGAACAATCTGTGGCTATGAAATTTAAGGATGGTACCAAATTCAAAGAAAAGGTGCACAGTTCTTCAAGGATTAATGGTCGCCTAGAAGATTGAGAGAGTTTTAGAAACCAGCAAAGAATGACTAAAAAACAAAGAAGAAGAATTAGAACAGGAGAGTAAACTAGGAAGAAATATAAAATCTTGGGAAACAAGGAAATGGCAGCGCTTTAAACCATATGTATTTTGTATTTTCATGCATGGTAGTAGAAGACACTAAAATCATCTCAATAATAATAGAAAATCAAGGGGCACACACGAAGGAGGAATTTAAAACAATTACCAAGAATAGTGAAAAATTTATGGAAAAGCTAATGACTGACAATTCTCCTGGACCTGATGGCATGCGTCCTAGGGTCTTAAAAGAAGTGGTTGCATAGATTGCAGATGCTGTGGATCTTCCAAATTGCTGTATATTCTGCAAAGGTCCTAACCATTTGGAAAACTCCAATTGTAACACTGCTATTCATGAAAGGAGGGATACACAAAACAGGAAACTTGGTAGCTTAATGTTTGTCATTAGGAAAATGGAATCCATTCTTAAGGAAGTAGCAGGGGATTGAAAGAGAATCATAGAATTTACAGTGCAGAAGGAGACCATTTGGCCCATCAAGTCTACACTGGCCCTTTGAAAGAGCACCCCACTTAAGCCCACACCTCCACTCTATCCCCATCAAACTTTTTTGGACTCTAAGGGCAATTTAGCATTGCCAATCTACCTAACCTGCAAATCTTTGAACTGTGGGAGGAAACCGGAGCACTCGGAGGAAACCCACACAGACATGGTGAGAACGTGCAGACTCCGCACAGACAGTGACCCAAGCAGGTAATCGAACCCAGATCCCTGGCGCTGTGAAGCAACAATGCTAACTGTGCTACCGTGGCGCCCGTTCCGTGCCAACTGGGATATCTAGAAAATCATAATATAATCAAGCAGAGTCAATGTGGTTTTACAAAAGGGAAACTGTGTTTGACAAAGTTATTACACTGCAGATATAACAAGCACGGTAAATAAAGGGAACTGGTAGATGCAGTGCATTTGGATTTTGAAAAGACACTCATAAGGTGTCACATTAGAGGTTGCTACGCAAATTAAGAGCTCATGATGTTTGGATAGTATATTAACATGGATAACATTGGCTAATGACCAGGAACGACCAGGAAAAAAAATTGGGTAAGTGGGTTATTTTCAGTTTAAAAACTATAGCTAATAGGGTGCCATGGAGATCCGTGCTGAAGCCTAAACTATTTATAATCTATAATAATTATTTGGATGAAGGGACCAAATGTATTGTCAAATTTGCTGACGATGCCAAACAAAGGTGGAAAACCAAGTTGTGAGGACAGAGAAAATCTGCAAAGATATTTTGATACATTAAATGAGTTGGTAAAAACTGGGTGGCACGGTAGCACAGTGGATAGCACTGTTGCTACACGGCACCAGGGACCCAGGTTCGATCCCCAGCTTGGGTCACTGTCTGTGCGGAGTCTGCATGTTCTCCCCGTGACTACGTGGGTTTATTCCGGGTGCTCCAGTTTCCTCCCACAAGTCCTGAAAGACGTGCTTGTTTGGTGAATTGGACATTCTGAATTCTCTCTCTGTGACCCGAACAGGCGCCGGAGTGTGGTGGCAAGGGGATTTTCACTGTAACTTCATTGCAGTGTTAATGTAAGTCTACTTGTGATACTAATAAGGATTATTAGATTATTATTATTATAATTTGATTGAAGTATAATGTGGGAAACATGTTATCCACCTTGGTAGGAAGAATAGAAAGACAGCATATCATTTAAATGGGGAGACTGAAGAATGTTTGTGGTACAGAGGGATCTTCGTGTCTTCATATATGAATCACAAAAAATTTAGCATACAGCTATACCAAGTAATTAGATAGGAAAGTATTGGCCTTTATTGCAGGGGGATGGAGTGTATAAAAGTAGGAAAGTCTTGTTAAACTGTACAGAGCATTGGTGAGACCATACCTAGAGTACTGTGACAGTTTTGATGTTATTTAAGGAGGGAGGTACTTGCGCTACAGGTGGTTCAGAGAAGGCTCACTAGGGTAATTTCTGGGATGAAGGAGATGTCTTGAGGGAAGGCTGAGTAGGTTGGGGCGTATACTCATTGGATTTTAGAAGGACAGGGGATCTTGTTGAATCATGTAAGATTCTGAGGGGCTTGGCCAGGGAAGATGCTGAGAGGGCATTTCCAACTGTGGCGGAATCTAGAACATGGGGGCACAGTTTCAAAATACGGAGTCTCCCATTTCATCCAGAGCTGAGGAGGAATTGTTTTCCTTGAAGAGGGTTGTTAATCCTTGGAATTTTCTACCCGGAGAGCAGTAGAGACTGGGTCATCGAATGTATTCGAGGTTGAGTATGGAGATTTTTCATTGACAAGGGAGTCAAGGGATATGGAGGTGAGGGGCAGACAGGAAAGTAGAATTAAGGCCACAATCAGATTAGCCATGACCTTATTGAATGGTGGAGACATGAAGGGCTAAATGGCCTGTTTATGCTCCTATTTTTCATAGAATTTACAGTGCAGAAGGAGGCCATTCGGCCCATCGAGTCTGCACCAGCTCTTGGAAAGAGCACTACACCCAAGGTCAACACCTCCACCCTATCCCCATAACCCAGTAACCCCACCCAACACTAAGGGCAATTTTGGACACTAAGGGCAATTTATCATGGCCAATCCACCTAACCTGCACATCTTTGGACTGTGGGAGGAAACCGGAGCACCCGGGGGAAACCCACGCACACACGGGGAGGATGTTCAGACTCCGCACAGACAGTGACCCAAGCCAGAATCGAACCTGGGACCCTGGAGCTGTGAAGCAATTGTGCTATCCACAATGCTACTGTGCTTACATTCACCTGCCTGATGACAGAATTGAATATTACACAGCTATATGGCTTACAATACTCATTCACATTGGCTGAAAGCAGTGAGTGAAATAGAATAATCTAAACAATGATCCCTTAACAATTTATCTTGACAGTTGTAATCCATGGTTTTACTCTACCACAGAGTATTTAAGCATTCTGAATGAATTAGTGTAAGAGGATGACACATCTCCAAAAATCTGTCCTGGGTCCACCCATGTCGACGCTACCACCAAGAAAGCAAACAGCGCTTTTACTTCCTCAGGAAACTAAGGAAACCCGGCATGTCCACACTGACTCTTACCAATTTTTACAGATGCACCATAGTGAGCATCCTATCTGGCTGCATCACAGCCTAGTATGGCAACTGCTTGGCCCAAGACCGCAAGAAACTTAAGAGAGTTGTGAACACAGTCCAGTCCATCACACAAACCCGCCTCCCATCCATTGACTCTATCTACACCTCCCGCTGCTTTGGGAAAGCGGGCAGCATAATCAAAGACCCCTCCCATCTGACTTTCACTCTTTTCACTCTTCCAACTTCTTCCATCGGGTAGGAAGTCTGAGAACACGCACAAACAGATTCAAAACAGCTTCTTCCCTGCTGTTACCAGACTCCTAAATGACCCTCTTATGGACTGACCCGATTAATACTACACTCCTGTATGCTTCACCCGATGCCGTCAAATATGTATTTACATTGTGTACCTTGTGTTGCCCTATTATGTATGTATTTTCTTTTTTTTTCATGTACTAAATGATCTGTTTGAGCTGTTCACAGAAAAATACTTTTCAGTGTATCTCGGTACACGTGGCAATAAACAAATCAAATCAAATGACTCCTTAGAGGATGAGATCACTCACTCATTCTGAAGATGCATCATCATATGATTAATGTACCATCTCAGATACTCAGTTCGGTGGGACAAGGATAATAGTCTGGTTTACACCTGGTGACTCTCACATCACATCACAAGTGCAGGTAGTAGAGAGAGGGACAGGAGTGGACATTCTAAGCTCTGCTCAGCTGGATACAGATGCTGATCTTAGAGCCATTGATGAAGAAGGTACTTCTGGAGCAGCAGCAAAGAATGTACAATATACAAGCAGACTAGCAGAGAAATTGACGAAGCCTGTCTCAAACATGGGTGCTATGATCGCACAGGAATTTGCAATGGTGTTTTTGTCCATGGAAAGTTGGCACCTGCTTGGTGCATGAAATGCTGCAACGTCTGCACTGAGTGCTGCTGGAATTTGGTGAAACAGAGAGTTAGGTGAACAAGGGACAAGGTGATCAGTCCCTTCGTTTCTCTGATTGGTGAGTAGGATTGGCGAGTACTTCTGCTCTTTAAAATAAAAGGTCGTAGGGAATTTGGAACATATGGGGAAGAGGGACTTTAAGTAACTCTTACAGTATAGATAAGATATTTTATCTATACTGTAAGAGTTACATAAAGTCCCTCTTCCCCTTATGTTCCAAATTCCCTACGACCTTACTTTTATTTTAAAGAGCAGAAGTACTCGCCAATCCGAGCAACGGAAATCAGAGAGAGAGTGCAAATCTGGTAAGGAGCAGATGAGCAGAGCAACAGGAGAACATAAAAGGAGCAGCCCAGCCTCCCTTCACTCAATCCAGAGGGGGCTCCTGAGGTGATGTCAGGATTTGAAAGTGACATGGGGCAAGTGTAAGATGGTGATTGGGTGAGTACAGATGGTGGGTATTTATATTACTATTATAGCTTATAGTTTGTAAAGTCTTTATTTTGCGGTTTATAGTTTGTAACGGTTATATTCTATATCAACAATGTCAAAGGAAGAAGGGCCATAAAGTACTTGATATTATTTGATTTTAAGA
The DNA here is from genome assembly GCF_047496885.1 of Scyliorhinus torazame. Classification (NCBI taxonomy): domain Eukaryota; kingdom Metazoa; phylum Chordata; class Chondrichthyes; order Carcharhiniformes; family Scyliorhinidae; genus Scyliorhinus; species Scyliorhinus torazame. The sequence goes on along the minus strand of NC_092709.1, from coordinate 216,181,147 downwards.
GTCCTTTAAAGGTTTAATCCAAAGTGATAAATCATGGCAGGAGAGCTCAAAACTGTACTTTGCTCCTCCTGCACTACGTGGAAAGCCAGGCAGATTTCCAGTACCCTGAGCCAGCACGTGTGCAGCTCCTGGAAGCCTGGGTTTCAGGACTGGAATGGCAGCTGGTGACAGTGAATTATCCGTGAGGTAGTGAGTATCATGGATAGCACATAGAGAGGTGGTCACACCACAGGCTAAATGTCCACAGGCAGGAAGGGAATGGGTGACCACCAGGCAGAGCAAGAGGAGTAGTCAGGCAGTGCACGAATCCCCTGTGGCTATCACCCTGCAAAACAGATATACCGCTTTGGATACTGCTGAGGGGAATGGCCTCTCAGGGGAAAGCAGCAACCGCCAATTGCATTGCACCATGGTTGGCTCGCCTGCACAGAGGTGGAATGAAAAGTATGGGGATGCAATAGTTGTAGGGGATTAAATTGTAAGGGGAATAGATAGACTTTTATGTGGCCACAAATAAGACTCCAGGATGGTACATTGCCTCCCTGGTGCTAGGGTCAAAGATGTCTCAGAGTGGATACAGGACATTCTGGAGAGTGAGCCAGAGGCATGGTAGAAACAATATAGGTTTAAAAAAAAAGGGACGAGATCCTAAAAGCAGAATATAAGGAGTTCGGAATTAGGGCCTCAAAGATAGTGATCTCAGGATTACTACCAGTGCCACGTGCTAGTCAGAGCAGAAATAGCAGGATATATCGGATGAATATGTGGATGGAAAGATGGAGCAAGGGGAGGTTTCCAGATTCCTAGGACATTGGAACCTGTTCTGGGGGAGGTGGGACCAGTACAAACTGGACGAGTGATAGCTGTGCAGGACCGGGACTCATGTCCGAGGGGAGTATTTTCTTGTGTGGTTGGGGTGATCTAAACTAGAATCACAAACAAACAGGCAGAGGTCATTGTACATATTGGTACTAACGACATAGGCAGGAAGGGGCATGAGGTCCTGCAGCAGGAGTTCAGGGAGCTAGGCAGAAAGTTAAAAGACAGGACCTCTAGGGTTGTAATCTCGGGATTACTCCCTGTGCCACGTGCCAGTGAGGCTAGAAATAGGAAGATAGAGCAGCTAAACACGTGGCTAAACAGCTGGTGTAGGAGGGAGGGTTTCCGTTATCTGGACCACTGGGAGCTCTTCCGGGGCAGGTGTGACCTATATAAGGACGGGTTGCATCTAAACCGGAGAGGCATAAATATCCTGGCCGCGAGGTTTGCTAGTGTCACACGGGAGGGTTTAAACTAGTATGGCAGGGGGGTGGGCACGGGAGCAATAGGTCAGAAGGTGAGAGCATTGAGGGAGAACTAGGGAATAGGGACAGTGGGGCTCTGAGGCAGAGCAGACAGGGAGAAGTTGCTGAACACAGCGGGTCTGGTGGCCTGAAGTGCATATGTTTTAATGCAAGAAGTATTACGGGTAAGGCAGATGAACTTAAGAGCTTGGATTAGTACTTGGAACTATGATGTTGTTGCCATTACAGAGACCTGGTTGAGGGAAGGGCAGGATCGGCAGCTAAACGTTCCAGGATTTAGATGTTTCAGGCAGGATAGAGGGGGATGTAAAAGGGGACACGGAGTTGCGCTACTGGTTCGGGAGAATATCACAGATGTACTGCGGGAGGACACATCAGAGGGCAGTGAGGCTATATGGGTAGAGATCAGGAATAAGAAGGGTGCAGTCACAATGTTAGGGGTTTACTACAGGCCTCCCAACAGCCAGCGGGAGATAGAGGAGCAGATAGGTAGACAGATTTTGGAAAAGAGTAAAAACAACAGGGTTGTGGTGATGGGAGTCTTCAACTTCCCCAATATTGACTGGGACTCACTTAGTGCTAGGGGCTTAGACGGGGCGGAGTTTGTAAGGAGCATCCAGGAGGGCTTCTTGAAACAATATGTAGACAGTCCAACTAGGGAAGGGGCGGTACTGGACCTGGTATTGGGGAATGAGCCTGGCCAGGTGGTAGAAGTTTCAGTAGGGGAGCATTTCGGTAACAGTGACCACAATTCAATAAGTTTTAAAGTGCTGGTGGACAAGGATAAGAGTGGTCCTAGGATGAATGTGCTAAATTGGGGGAAGGCTAATTATAACAATATTAGGCGGGAACTGAAGAACATAGATTGGGGGCGGATGTTTGAGGGCAAATCAACATCTGACATGTGGGAGGCTTTCAAGTGTCAGTTGAAAGGAATTCAGGACCGGCATGTTCCTGTCAGGAAGAAGGATAAATACGGCAATTTTTGGGAACCTTGGATAACGAGAGATATTGTAGGCCTCATCAAAAAGGAGGCATTTGTCAGGGCTAAAAGGCTGGGAACAGACGAAGCCTGCGTGGAATATAAGGAAAGTAGGAAGGAACTTAAGCAAGGGGTCCGGAGGGCTAGAAGGGGTCACGAAAAGTCATTGGCAAATAGGGTTAAGGAAAATCCCAAGGCTTTTTACACGTACATAAAAAGCAAGAGGGTAGCCAGGGAAAGGGTTGGCCCACTGAAGGATAGGCAAGGGAATCTATGTGTGGAGCCAGAGGAAATGGGCGAGGTACTAAATGAATACTTTGCATCAGTATTCACCAAAGAGAAGAAATTGGTAGATGTTGAGTCTGGAGAAGGGTGTGTAGATAGCCTGGGTCACATTGAGATCCAAAAAGACGAGGTGTTGGGTGTCTTAAAAAATATTAAGGTAGATAAGTCCCCAGGGCCTGATGGGATCTACCCCAGAATACTGAAGGAGGCTGGAGAGGAAATTGCTGAGGCCTTGACAGAAATCTTTGGATCCTCACTGTCTTCAGGGGATGTCCCGGAGGACTGGAGAATAGCCAATGTTGTTCCTCTGTTTAAGAAGGGTAGCAAGGATAATCCAGGGAACTACAGGCCGGTGAGCCTTACTTCAGTGGTAGGGAAATTACTGGAGAGAATTCTTCGAGACAGGATCTACTCCCATTTGGAAGCAAATGGACGTATTAGTGAGAGGCAGCATGGTTTTGTGAAGGGGAGGTCGTGTCTCACTAACTTGATAGAGTTTTTCGAGGAGGTCACTAAGATGATTGATGCAGATAGGGCAGTGGATGTTGTCTATATGGACTTCAGTAAGGCCTTTGACAAGGTCCCTCATGGTAGACTAGTACAAAAGGTGAAGTCACACGGGATCAGGGGTGAGCTGGCAAGGTGGATACAGAACTGGCTAGGTCATAGAAGGCAGAGAGTAGCAATGGAAGGATGCTTTTCTAATTAGAGGGCTGTGACCAGTGGTGTTCCACAGGGATCAGTGCTGGGACCTTTGCTCTTTGTATTATATATAAATGATTTGGAGGAAAATGTAACTGGTCAGATTAGTAAGTTTGCAGACGACACAAAGGTTGGTGGAATTGCGGATAGCGATGAGGACTGTCAGAGGATACAGCAGGATTTAGATTGTTTGGAGACTTGGGCGGAAAGATGGCAGATGGAGTTTAATCCGGACAAATGTGAGGTAATGCATTTTGGAAGGTCTAATGCAGGTAGGGAATATACAGTGAATGGTGGAACCCTCAAGAGTATTGAAAGTCAAAGAGATCTAGGAGTACAGGTCCACAGGTCATTGAAAGGGGCAACACATGTGGAGAAGGTAGTCAAGAAGGCATACGGCATGCTTGCCTTCATTGGCTGGGGCATGGAGTATAAGAATTGGCAAGTCATGTTGCAGCTGTATAGAACCTTAGTTAGGCCACACTTGGAGTATAGTGTTCAATTCTGGTCACCACACTACCAGAAGGATGTGGAGGCTTTAGAGAGGGTGCAGAAGAGATTTACCAGAATGTTGCCTGGTATGGAGGGCATTAGCTATGAGGAGCGGTTGAATAAACTCGGTTTGTTCTCACTGGAACGAAGGAGGTTGAGGGGAGACCTGATAGAGGTCTACAAAATTATGAGGGGCATAGACAGAGTGGATAGTCAAAGCTTTTCCCCAGGGTAGAGGGGTCAATTACTAGTGGGCATAGGTTTAAGGTGAGAGGGGCAAGGTTTAGAGTAGATGTACGAGGCAAGTTTTTTACGCAGAGGGTAGTGGGTGCCTGGAACTCGCTACCGGAGGAGGTGGTGGAAGCAGGGACAATAGTGACATTTAAGGGGCATCTTGACAAATACATGAATAGGATGGGAATAGAGGGATACGGACCCAGGAAGTGTAGAAGATTATAGTTTAGTCGGGCAGCATGGTCGGCACGGGTTTGGAGGGCCGAAGGGCCTGTTCCTGTGCTGTACATTTCTTTGTTCTTTGTTCAAGAATGGCAATCGGAACCTAAGCAGGGTGACAAGGAAAAGAGAAACAAGGACTGTAATGAAAGAAAGAATAGTAAATTGCAAAAATGGTAGACAGGGTAATCAAGGGCGAAAGACAACTGGGGTAAAGTACAAAGGAAAGTTAGGATGATTAAAAATGACAAAAAGGCAAGCCTGTGGGCATATTGAGGTGAATGGATATGAACTCATAGCCAATACGGATGCATGGCTACAAGGAGATCAAAACTGATAACTTAATATTCAGGGATATTTTTCCTTTCGGAAGGACAGGAGGGAAGGAAAAGGTAGTGGGTAGCACTGTTAATAAGAGATGAAATGAGAACAGTTGTGAGAGACAACCTAGACTTCGATGATGTAGAGCAGTGTTTTTCAAACTTGCCCGGGACCCATTTCTACCAACCGGCCATCCTTCGGGACACACACCAGCTGACCTTCGCGACCCATGCTGGCCGACCTGTATGACCTACACCGGCCAACTTTCACGACCCACCATTGTCACATACCTTCAATGTGTCAGATGAGCCTGCTTGGTCCTCACGATGTCAAGGGCTGCAGCAGTTCAAGAAGGCAACTCACCACCACCTTCTGAAGGCAACTCAGGATGGGATGAATAAAAAAACCCTTGCTTTGTTATTCAATGTTACATTTCTGATCATGACCTCCGCTGAAGATTTATGATATCGCTGCATCTGCTGATAAAAATAAAGAGGTTTGTCCTCAAACTCGCCATATTTAGTCTTCAAATGTCTTTGAAGTTTTGAGGGTTTTAAACTTTCATTTGCCAGTGCTTTCCTGCATATAACACCCATGAACTTTGAATCCTGATGATTTGCAGTGGAAGAATTAATAACCCATACCACAAATAATCATCTTTATGCTGCTTTGTTCCTGTTTTTAGCTTTTTCTCCATGGGTTGTTCACCAGAGGCCCAGAAGATCACACCAGCACTGCTGGCAGGTGCAAAATGGAAGAATCTCTCTTGCGCCCAGAACTTGCGACGTCAGCGTATGGGACCTGCTCTCTGCCACCCTTTCCGGTGGGAAGACTTCGGCGTTTGCTGAAAAAAACTGTCCCTGGACAGTGCCCTGATGTCCGGAGGAGGCGAGTCCATCCCGCTGGGCTCCAGGCCAGCGCACTGTTTGATCCAGCACGCATGTGTGAGATGGCCAGCAATCTTAAAAAGTCTGTCGCGGCCGGTATTTTTAAAAGCCGGTCGCGGCCTTTGGTCATCCCCCCTGCAATCGGGAACACCGCGACCGAGCGCCACGACCCTCCCGAAACCTTCCTGTGACCCAAGTTTAAAAACCCCTGATGTAGAGACCATTGGGTGGAGGTAAAAAACAGCAATGGAAAGAAGACATTGGTAGGAGTAGGGTATTGACCCCCCAAACAGTAACCACACTGTAGGAAAGGGTATAAATCAATAAGTAATAGGAGTATGTAAAAATAATAGAACAATAATTATGGGTGACGTTAATCTTCATATTGATTGGGTTAATCAAGTTTGAAAGGGCAGCTATGACAACAAATTCATAGAGTGCTTTAGGGATTGTTTCCTGGAGCAATATGTTATGGAACCAATCACGGAGCAGGCTATCTTGGATATGGTAATGGGTCATGAGGCAGGTTTAATAAGTGAGCTCAGAGTAAAAGATCCCCTAGGAAGTAGTGATCATAACATGAAGGAATTTAATATTCAGTTTGAGAGTGAGAATTTTAGAATCAAAAAACTTTTCGACTTCTGTCTTGGATATATTCACTGACTGAGCAACTATACGAAAGAAGAAACTCATTCAGGGGTCCTATCAAATTTGGACAGTCAGAAACCTGACAAAGGGAAGCATGTTTGTCTTTGATTTTGAAGAAGAGTGAAAATAAAGCACTTCTTGAAGATATTAGAGGGAGTTCTAAAACCAAAGATGCAAACCTTGTCATGATATCCACATTAACATATCATGGTGCAATCACACACACACACTGATGGACAGGTAGTTGGACCAACCAACACACACACATCGCAGCCAATCACCAGTGAGAGCACACGCACTATAAAACAGGGAACACCACAGATCCCGCTCATTTTCTACCAGGAGATAGCTCACAGCACAGAGCTCACAGCGTGCCACTCAGACATACACCATGTGCTGAGTGCCTCACTAAGATAGTGCTAGGTCTGGGTCCACAGGTTAGCTGGTGAAGTACAAACCACAGCCAGAAGTTAATAGTTATTATTGTACAGAATAATAAAACAGAGTTGTACCATCTACAACCGTGTTGGTTTGTTTGTGTATCGGAACACCCAACACGACATGATACCAGATCTGGAAACTCGCCAGCGACTGTGAGACCCACCTGCACTTCTTCAGAAACCTGCCATCCTGCGCCATGGAAACCATCAGCCCGCCGCAGCCGCTCTGGATCGCTGGAAATCTTGCCGTCAACTGGAAGCTGTTTAAACAGCGCTTCCAACTCTTCCTAGAAGCCACAGACAGGGAGAATGCATCGGACACCAGGAAGATCGCCCTCCTCCTCTCCACGGCGGGGCAACACGCCATCCACATCTACAACTCCCTGGCATTCGCAGAAGGCGAGGACAAGACGCAGTACAAGATGGTCCTTCTAAAATTTGAGGAACACTTCAGCATGGAAGTTAATGAGAGCTTCGAGAGGTACCTCTTCCAGCAGCGCCTGCAGGGTAAGGGTGAGCCTTTTCAATCTTATTTGACACACCTCCGTATCCTCGTGCAGTCCTGCGGCTATGAGGCCACCTCCGACTCCATGATTCGGGATCAGATAGTTTTTGGGGTCACCTCGGACACCCTACGCCAGCAGCTCCTCAAAATAAAGCACCTCATCCTAGCCACCGCCATCGAGACCTGCGTCCTCCACGAAAACACGACCAGTCGGTACTCCCAATTCTAGGCGGCCGAATCGGCACGGCAGGGGTCCTACGAGGCCGAGCAGGTCCAGTCGATCGAGTTCCTCCCGGCCCGCGGCACGGACGAGGGCGGCCATTTCGCGCAGTTTCCGAGGCCTCCCGCGCTTGTACGCGCCAAAAGAGGGGTTGTCGACGCAGAGGGACGGGATGCGCAGGCGCGCTCTATGCAGGACCGCACCACCACCGCGGTGGCGCAATGAACGCCATGACGTCACGTCGTGCGGCAACTGTGGATCCACACACTTAAAGCGGCACTGTCCGGCCAAAGCGCAACAATGCCTCTGCTGTGGCAGGATGGGCCACTACGCTGCCTGCGGTCGAGCAGCTCAACCTGCCAACTCTCCGCAATTCCGCCAGCCTCGCAGGGACATGTGGGCCATTCAGCCCCCATACACCGAGTCATACCCTGACGACGTGCAGACCGGTGATACCGACGACCGGGAACCCTTCCGCGTTGCGGTAATAAACAAGAACTGGATGTCCCCAAGTCGGACCCAGCAGCCGATGCCAGTGCACAGCATTAATCCGGGCGATGAATGGTGTACCACCCTAACGGTCAACCAAGCACCAATCACATTCCGCTTTGACACTGGTACCTCCGCCAATCTCATTGCATGGTCAACCTTCCACACCTTGAAGGTTAAACCACCGATTCTGCCATCCCACTGTCAGCTGGTTGATTATAACGGAAACGTTATCCCGGCCATGGGGTCCTGCCAGCACGAGGTTGCACACAATTCACATACAGCCACACTGTCTTTTGAGATAGTTGGATCCTCAAAGGACTCTCTGTTAGGCGCACAGGCGTGCAAGATCCTCCACCTCGTTCAGCGGGTACACACGGAGTCCAGAAGGCACGTCCGATTTCCCGGACGCAGACTTTAGGGCGCAGCTCCACTCGCTCCTCGCCCACAACCAGGAGGTTTTCGAGGGCATGGGCACACTGCCCTACACTTACAGAATACGGATCAAACCGGACGCCACCCCGGTAATTCACGCACCTCGTAGAGTCCCAGCACCACTCAAGGACCGCCTCAAGCAGCAGCTGCAGGACCTGCAGGACCAAGGATTGCTTTCCCGGGTCACGGAGCCAACGCCATGGGTCAGCTCCATGGTGTGCGTAAAAAAGCCCTCCGGCGAGCTCCGGATCTGCATCGACTCGAAAGACCTGAACAACAACATCATGAGGGAACACTACCCCATACCCAAACGGGAAGAAATCACGAGCAAAATGGCCCGGGCTAAAATTTTCAAAGGGTTTTTGGCAGATTCAACTGGATCAGTCCAGCAGGAAGCTGTGCACTTTCAACACTCCCTTTGGCAGATACTGCTACAATAGGATGCCGTTTGGCATCATCTCGGCATCCGAGGTGTTTCATCGCATTATGGAACAGATGATGTAGGGCATCGAAGGGGTACGAGTCTATGTTGACGACGTCATCATCTGGTCCACCACACCACAGGAGCACATCAGTCGTCTCCAGCGTGTCTTTGCACGGATACGAGATCAGGGCCTGCGCCTCAACCGAGCCAAGTGCTCTTTTGGCCAAACTGAGCTAAAGTTTCTGGGGGACCACATATCCCGGTCAGGGGTGCGGCCGGATGCCGACAAAGTGGCAGCTATCGCAGCCATGCCGCAGCCGGCAGACAAGAAGGCAGTGTTACGCTTCCTCGGGATGGTCAACTTCCTGGGGAAGTTTATTCCCAACCTTGCCTCGCACACAATGGCTTTTCGCCACCTGGTCAAGAAGACAACGGAATTCCAGTGGCTGCCCGCACACCAGAAGGAATGGGAGGAGCTCAAGATCAAGCTCACCACTGCCCCGGTATTGGCGTTCTTCGACACCACTCGGGACCCAAAGATCTCAACTGATGCCAGCCAGTCCGGCAATGGGGCGGTACTCCTGCAACGGGACGACACTGCATTATGGGCCCCGGTCGCCTATGCCTCACGGGCCATGACCCCCACAGAACAGCGCTTTGCGCAGATTGAAAAGGAGTGCCTGGGTTTGTTGACCGGCATCGACAAATTCCACGATTATGTGTATGGTCTTCCACAGTTCACTGTGGAGACCGACCATTGCCCCCGGTCGGAATCATTCAGAAGGACCTCAACGATGTGACCCATCGCCTCCAGTGCATTCTGCTCAAGCTCCGGAGGTACGACTTCCAACTTGAACACACCACCCGAATCGGAGGGGTTCGTTTGTCAGGTCGACGCACAAGTAGCCTTCACATCGGCCAATCTGCCGGCTACTGATGCACGTCTGGCCCACATTCGCCGTGAGACTGCGGCTGACCCCCTTCTACAACGTGTGATGCGCCACATGACGGAAGGGTGGCTCAAGGGCAGTGCCCACAATTTTAAAATGTCCGGGACGACTTGGCCGTCATTGATGGTGTCCTCCTAAAGTTGGACCGGATTGTGATCCCACACAGCATGCACCGGCTTGTCTTCGAACAATTGCATGAAGGCCATCTCGGAGTTGAAAAATGCAGGCAGAGGGCCCGAGAAGCTGTGTACTGGCCGGGCATCAGCGACGACATCGCTAACATGGTGCTCAACTGCCCCACCTTCCAAAGGTTTCAGCCGGCGCAACCCCCTGAGACACTTCAGCCCCATGAGTTGGTCACGTCCCCCTGGGCAAAGGTGGGTGTGGACCTCTTTCATGCGCTCGGCAGGGACTACGTCATTATAATTGACTATTTTTCAAATTATCCGGAGGTCATACGCCTGCACGACTTGACATCATCAGCTGTCATCAGAGCATGTAAAGAAACCTTCGCTTGCCATGGCATTCCGCTTACCGCCATGTCAGACAATGGGCCCTGTTTTGAGAGCCAGAATGGTCTTCTTTTGCCGCTTCATACGACTTCACACACGCGACGTCCAGCCCTTTGCATCCCCAGTCGAATGGCAAGGCGGAAAAGGGCATCCATATCGTGAAGCGGCTCCTCTGCAAGGCTGCTGATGCCGGATCGGACTTCTGTTTAGCCCTGCTGGCCTATCGCTCAGCCCCACTGTCCACAGGCCTCTCACCAGCCCAGCTGTTGATGGGTCACACCCTCAGGACCACTGTGCCATCCATTCATGTTCCTAAACCCGACCATTCTCCAGTACTGCAAAGGATGCGACAGCAGCGTGCTCAGCAGAAGGTGGCACATGACGCTCGGGCAACTGATCTTCCTGCCCTGGTGCCTGGAGACAACGTCCGCATACACCTACCGGAGGGTGGCTGGTCAGCAACCGCCGAGGTTCTCCGCCGCGTGGCTCCCCGCTCGTTCCTGGTTCGCCTGCCTAATGGCTCCATTCGCCGGCGTAATCGGCGGGCCCTTCGGCTGCTTCCGCGCTCGCTACGTGATCATGCACCGATGCCACGCCCTCCTGCTGTCCCCGATGTCGACTTCGTTGAGCTTCCTGCCACTCTGCCTATCCCTCTCTCGCCCGTGCCCAGGCCCATTCCTCAGCCGGTGGATCCTGACCCACCCTTGAGGCGGTCAACCCGAATTCGTCGCCCACCGAATAGACTGGACTTATGAGCCTGTTTGTACATTGGACTCACTGAATTGTTTTACAATACTGTTAACGTGTTTCTTTCTTATCGTTCCAGAAGTTCTCTTTCGATATTTGCTGATTGCACTTGTTTTGTTTGCGGTACAACCTCGTTGCTCTGTTGCACCTGGCACCTTCCTCTGTATATAGTTTAGCCTCATGTACATGCTGTAAATATTGCGCACACATACTCAGATGCACTCAGTACACACCAATATTTATTACCATGTAGGCACATATCCTTGTGAAAAGGGGATATCATGATATCCACATTAACATATCATGGTGCAATCACACACACACTGATGGACAGGTAGTTGGACCAACCAACACACACACAACATTGCAGCCAATCACCAGTGAGAGCACACGCACTATAAAACAGGGAACACCACAGTTCCCGCTCATTCTACCAGGAGATAGCTCAGAGCACAGAGCTCACAGCGTGCCACTCAGACATACACCATGTGCTGAGTGCCTCACTAAGATAGTGCTAGGGCTGGATCCACAGGTTAGCTGGTGAAGTACGAACCACAGCCAGAAGTTAATAGTTATTATTGTACAGAATAATAAATCATAGTTGTACCATCTACAACCGTGTTGGTTCGTTTGTGTATCGGAACACCCAACACGACAAACCTGTCAGCAGAAGAACAGAAAGAAGATCTAATAGAGATACTGAAAAAATATAGACAGATTTGTAGGGTAACACCAAGCTGCAATACGTTAGCTAGTCATGATGTAGACATAGGAAACTCCAAACCAATGAAGGAATATCCGTCTCAACTGAAGCCATGGAGACTGACTCAGACTAAAATATATTTCATGTTGGATAAGCTGCAGAAATAATCGAAAACGCTGTGATCCACAGAATGCCAAAGTAGAATTTGGGAGATTGAAGGCCATCTTAATAAGTGAACTGGTCCAGACCATTTGAAATGGCCACAGACGCCAGTGACCTGGGGTAGGCGCAGTGCTACTTTGAGATGGCGATGCAGGAATAAAGAGACCAGTGGGATATTTTTCAAAAAAACTAAGTCCGTGCCAAAAAAAGTATGTTGTCATTGAAAAGGAAGCCTGAAGCATGGCTACTAGCCCTTCAGCATGTTGACGTATATATCCGGCATGACAATAAACAAAGTTTAGTTCATAGGGACCATAATTCACTTGCGTTTATGGAAAGGTTTAAAACTTGGAATGCAAGATTATTCCGCTGGAGTTTATTATTACAACAGTTCAATGTTAAAATTGTACACGGCCCCGGAAAGGGTAATGTGATAGCGGATGCTTTGTTACAGACTTGTCACTGACTAGTTACCAATGTAGAGACTGGGAAGGGTACTTATATGATGGGGATGGATGAATGGATAGGTATTTGTAATTTATGTCTTGCATACCTCAATGAAACATCTGTGCCCTCACGTTTCATTCCTTTTAGGGAGGGAGATATGTAAGGGCCCTTCCTGTTGATTCCCTTATTTCCCATTTCTTTATTTTGCTGTTATCATTTAGATACATGGATACTTAATGGACATGTATCTTTAAGTTGAGCTGGAGCTGAAAGGAACTCAAAAGGTACAAAAGAGAACACTGTGCTAGCCTTTGGACAGCAGAACGCAGATATTTTGGCACCCAAGAAATCGGTGGGACTCGGTTTGATTGGTTGGCTGGTGGTCAATGAATTGGCCAAAAGGGCGTATTCTGCCCGGTAACAGGCAGTAATTGGATCCTGCTCGAGTGAGATAATTGTTTTCAGAGAACTAAGGAAGGACAGTTGAGTCCTGGATGCTTAAGAGGAAAGGACCTGCTCTTTCTGTTCCCCCAGAAAAGCTGACTAGCTGTAAGGAACATCAATAAATCTAGTGAAAATCATTACTGATTGAAGGCTGAAACCTCAAATTGAAATGTTTACGGTTGGGAGAAGACAACCAAAAGACTCTTAACCTTTTTACTTTTATCATTATTTTACACCCCTCTTTCCCCCGTGTTTGTCTGTCATGTGTGTGTGTATAGACCAGGCAGTCAAACTCGGGGGCGCGACCCGCGGGTGGGTGTCAGGAATGTCGCGGAGCCGTGTGTTGCGGCAATCCCGATCGCACAAATCTGCGCGCAACAGCCGGCTGTTAATAACGGCGGCAGCATGCGGCCTTCAAAATGGCTGCGAACATGTAAAAAATAATGTGGCCCCACTGCGCATGCGTGCCAGATCATCGGTGCACATGCGCAAAACTATGCGCATGCGCGCCGATGATCGGGCATGCATGCGCAGTGCGGTCGCTTTTTTTTTATATAAAGGGTCGCAGCTTTTTGTTTTACAAGTTCGAGCGGTTTTATTCATTTATTTTATTCATTTAATTTTTATTTTTTTCATTTATTTTATTCATTATATATATATTTATTTTTACAAGTTCGGGGGGGATTTTATTTGATAAAATTTTACAGGAAACAAATGCAGAACTTTGGACAGATGGAGACTCCATACTTTCCGACACTGGAAGGTTTCAACTTCATCCAACAGGTTCCATTGGATGAGCGTGTAATAGGGCCAAAGGGACCCAAAACCATTTCCTCCATTTTTGTCAGCAGCAAACAAGGTTTGAGAAAATGGTGGGTCGCGCAGGTCGGCCGGCGTGGGTCGCGCAGGTCGGCCGGCGTGGGTCGCGCAGGTCGGCCGGCGTGGGTCGCGCAGGTCGGCCGGCGTGGGTCGCGCAGGTCGGCCGGCGTGGGTCGCGCAGGTCGGCCGGCGTGGGCCGCCAAGGTCGGCCGGCGTGGGCCGCCAAGGTCGGCCGGCGTGGGCCGCGAAGGTCGGCCGGCGTGGGCCGCGAAGGTCGGCCGGCGTGGGCCGCCAAGGTCGGCCGGCGTGGGCCGCCAAGGTCGGCCGGCGTGGGCCGCCAAGGTCGGCCGGCGTGGGCCGCGAAGGTCGGCCGGCGTGGGCCGCGAAGGTCGGCCGGCGTGGGCCGCGAAGGTCGGCCGGCGTGGGCCGCGAAGGTCGGCCGGCGTGGGTCGCGAAGGTCGGCCGGCGTGGGTCGCGAAGGTCGGCCGGCGTGGGTCGCGAAGGTCGGCCGGCGTGGGTCGCGAAGGTCGGCCGGCGTGGGTCGCGAAGGTCGGCCGGCGTGGGTCGCGAAGGTCGGCCGGCGTGGGTCGCGAAGGTTGGCCGGTTGGTAAATATGGGTCCCCAGAAAAAAAGTTTGAAGAACACTGGTATAGACGGTGGGGTGAGTTGGGGGGAGGGGGGGGGGGGAAAGAGTGTGAGTGGTTAGGAATTAAACAATAGTTAACATATTCTTTTAAAAATATATATTTTATTGATGCATTTATGTATATACACATCAAACACAACCATACATCAAAACAAGCAAACAGAGGGTAGCAGTGGAAGAGTGCATTTCTGAATGGAGGGCTGTGACTAGTGGCGTTCCTCAGGGTCAGTGCTGGGACCTTTGCGGTTTACATATATATATATATATGATTTGGAGGAAAATGTAACTGGTTTGATTAGTAAGTTTGCAGACGACACAAAAGTTGGTGGAATTGCGGATAGCGATGAGGACCGTCAGAGGAAACAGCAGGATATGGATCGGTTGGAGATTTGGGTGGAGAGATGGTAGATGGAGTTTAATCCAGACAAGTTTGAGGTAACGCATTTTCGTATGTCTAATACAGATGGGAAATATACAGTAAATGGCAGAACCCTCAAGAGTGTTGATAGACAGAGGGATCTGGGTGTACAGCTGCACAGGTACTGAAAGTGGCAACACAGATGGAGAAGGTAGTCAAGAAGGTATACGGCATGCTTGCCTTCACCGGCTGAGGCATTGAGTTTAAAAATTTGCGAGTCATGTTTCAGCTTTATCGAACCTTAGTTAGGCCACACTTGGAATGTAGTGTTCAATTCTGGTCGCCACACCACCAGAAGGATGTGGAGGCTTTGGAGAGGGTACAGAAAAGATTTACCAGGATGGCGCCTGGTATGGAGGGCACTAGCTATGAGGAGAGGTTGGAGAAACTTGGTTTGTTCTCACTGGAATGACGGAGGTTGAGGGGTGACCTGATAAAAGTCTACAAGATTATGAGAATTGAGTGGATAGTCAGAAGCTTTTTCCCAGGGTGGAAGAGTCAATTACTAGAGGGCATAGGTTTAAGGTGCGAGGGGCAAGGTTTAAAGGAGATGTACGAGGCAAGTTTTTTTTACACAGATGGTGGTGGGAGCTTGGAACCGCTGCCGGGGGCTTTCAAGGAGCGTCTTGCCAAATACATGAATAGGTTGATGTGGAGATGCCGTCGTTGGACTGGAGTTGGCACAGTAAGAAGTCTTACAAAACAAGGTGAAAGTCCAACAGGTTTGTTTCAAATCACTAGCTTTTGGAGCACAGCTCTTCCCAAGGTGAATGAGGAATGAGGAATTGACCAGAGGATGGAGCTGCGCTCTGAAAGCTAGTGATTTGAAACAAACCTGTTGGACTTTAACCTGGTGTTGTAAGACGTCGTACTATGAATAGGATGAGAATAGAGGGATATGGCCCCCGGAAGAGATGGAGTTTTTAGTTCAGACGGGCAGCATGGTCGGTGCAGGCTTGGGGGGCCAAAGGGCCTGTTCCTGTGCTGTAATTTTCTTTGTACCAAAAACCATGCCCAAAATATCTTAGAATCCCGCTATTTGGCTCATCGAGTATACACCGCCCCTTTGAACGAGCACCCTACCAGAGCCCACTCCCCCGCCCTATCCCTGAAAGGCTATAACCCTACCTAACCTGCACATCTTTGGACTGTGTGAGGAAACCCACACAGTCATGGAGAGAATGTGCAATTTCCACAGTTACCCAAGGTTGGAATTGAATCAGGGTCTCTGGCACAATGAGGCAGCAGTGTAACCACTGTGCCACCCCATCGGTTTAATATTTGTTTAACATTGCTGTCATTTCCTTATTTTCTATTATAATTTCACTTATCTCTGCCTCTAATGCATCTGCGTTTACTTTCACATATCTCTTCCGACTTACATATCTATAGAAGCATCTCTCACTGGTTTACTCCAATATTCTTTTCTTGTTGCTTATAAATTTCTTTGTGCTCCTTTTCAGGCTTACCAGTCTTCTTGACAATTTTATATGCCTGTTCCTTTCATCTAGTACTATCCTTCAATATCCTTATTAGCCAATGTTGAATCACTTTTTCTGTTTTTTGTGCCTTAAAGGCATGTATATTTGATGCAAATGATGTATTAATTCACCAAATGTTGGCTATTTTTGCTTACCCATATATCTTCTAATGTCATTATTTACCCATATATCTTTTAATGTCATTTCCCAATCTTCCGCATAACTCATACCTACGCAATTTTCTTTAAATTTAAGACCCTAGTTTCAGACTTAACTAAATCACTTTCAGACTCAATATAAAATACTAAATCCAAAAGTAAAGACAGAATACGCTGTAAATACTCAGGTCAGGCAGCATCTGTGGAGAGAGAAAGAATCAACATTTTGAGTTGAAAATGACTTCTTCAGATCCAATCCAAAATAGCCTGGTTCCTCGACATACAATAATAATAATCTTTATTACTGTCACAAGTAAGCTTACATTAACACTGCAATTAAGTTACTGTGAAAATCCCCTAGTTGCCACATTCCGGCGCCTGTTACTGAGGGAGAATTCAGAATGTCCAAATTACCTAACAGCACATTTTCGGGACTTGTGGGTGGAAACCGGAGCACCTGGAGGAAACCCATGCAGACACGGGGAGAACGTGCAGGCTCCGCACAGAATTTAATACTAATCTAGAGATATACATTTTACAAACTTGTCCTCAACACGATTATTGCAATTTGGCTTGCCTGGTCTGTGTGAAGATTATTTTGGTTTGCCCAGTCTGTATGAAGATTAAAGTCCCTCATGATTACTGTGTTACCTCGTTACACATGTGCCTCTAATTTCCTGATTTAAATCCTGTTCTACATTAGAACTACTGTAATGGGATCTATAAACAACTCCCACCAATGTTTCTTGCCCATTGCTGCTTTTGAGCTCCACTGAAAATGATTCTGCTACTTGATTTTCTGAGGTAGGATCCTTTCTCTCTACTATCTTTATCCCATCTTCTATTATCAGCCTACTCCTCCTCCTTTTTCTTATCTCTACTAAAAGCTAAATAGGCTGAGGTATTGTCACTTTGCAAACACTTTGGTGTTGTTGTTGAGGTTAGGTTTTATTACAGTATGGCCATTTATTTTTTAACATGGAATTATCATGGTTATTTAAACTGTATATTACAAAGCTATTTCTATCCCCACAGTAACCGTTCTAATTCCATTAAATAAACAAGAAAGATTCCACAGAGTAGCAACCAGCTCAAAGTACACCATAATGTGCATCAAATTATATTTATTTTTCAGCATGGTTTCCATCTTGGGAGTTCTACCCCTGCTGTAAAGTAACCACATAAACAACATTTATAACATAAGAAACAGTGGTGATAAAATCATTACACTTATCCATAACATTGAAGTCAGATCTAACTGGCACAGGCCAATAAGAAAGAAAAATTAAAAACAACTGTGAGACAGGAATGTCAGGACAAGCAATCCAAAATACTTCATAACTTTTTAAATATAAAGCTTTAACTAAAAACTATGAGTTCAAGGAATAAGTTTGTTGAGTTATTGAAAGAAATTTTAATTGCACTCAGGCCAGAAGAGAATGTTTATGAGATGGTGGGCCTGAAGAATGTGCTGGAGACCAATGGGAAATCTTCTTGGGTGCATAGCAACATGAACAACAGCTTCAATGTGAACTACAATAAGGAAGTAAGGAAGGAAGCAATTGCTCAATTGAGATAAAGGTTTTTTGAGAGGGAATAGACAAGAAAAACAAACAAAAAGTAAATATTGAAAATTCAACAGATAAGAAAACATTTATTACCAAAATAATACATTTATAGATACCGTGACAGGGAAGGACAAAGTTACTTGCATCTTAAGCACGTTTTATAAAATTGTAGGTACAAAGCATTGTACGCTTTCTATTGTTTTTTTAAAATATTTTTATTCAACATTTTTACACAAACAGTCCCCGAACAAACCCCAACCCCTTGGCAGAAACCAGGTGTCCAAAGTGCAAAATGAACAATCCCCATCTCTGGTGGAACCCCTTATCTGCCCCTCTCAGATTAAATTTTACCTTTTTCAAGGTCAAAATCTCCAACAGGTCCCCAGCCACGCCGATGCACTAGGGAGAGAAGCTCACCTCCACCCCAACAGAACCCACATGCGAACGATCAACAAGGCGAAGGCTAGGGCGTCTGTTCCCGCTTGCAACTCCAGCAGGTCCAACACCTTGAATATGGCCTCTAGGGGACCCGGCTCCAATTTCATACGGAGAACCTTGAACATGGTGCTAAAAAATGACCCTCAATGTGTCTCCAACTTCGAGGAGGAACAGAACAGATGGACATGATTTGCTGGGCCCATTCCACACCGCTCGCAACTATCCTCCACCCCCTCAAACAGGCGGCTCATCCTTGCCTTCGTTAAGTGTGCCTTATACACCATTTTTAGCTGAATCAACCCCAGCCTCGCACATGAGGCATTGACCCTTCGCAGCACTTCGCATCATAATCCTTCCTCCACACTGCTGCCTCATGGCGCCGAGGTCCTAGGTTCCATCCTGGCTCTGGGTCACTGTCAGTGTGGAGTTTGCACATTCTCCCCGTGCTTGCGTGGGTTTCGCCCCCTCAACCCAAAGAAGTGCAGGGTAGGTGGATTGGCCATGCTAAATTGCCCCTTTATTGGAAAAAATGAATTGGGTACACTAAATGTATATTGAAAATAAATTCCTCCAGCCCCATCCCACTTCCTCCCACTTAGCCTTAATCCCTTCCATAGACTCCTTATCCTTCTCCATAATCCTACCATAAATCGCTGAGACAACCCCACTCTCCAAACCCCCCACTGACAGCACCTTTTCCAGCAACTAGGAGGGCGGTGCCACGGGGAAATTCGGAAAAGCCTTTCTTGCGAAATTCCGCACCTGCAGACCTAAAGCCTTCCTCACACTGCAGCCATACTTTACCCCCAACTCCTTTAAACATGTGAATCTCTCTTCCAGAAACAGATCCTTCATCTCTTTCACCCCTTTCTCCTCCCATCCCCGGAACCTCAAATCCATCCTCCCCGGCTCAAGCCCATGATTGCCTCTTATCAGCGTAACCCTCGACACCATCCCCAACTTGAAGTGATGTCGGAATTGCCCCCAGATCTTCAGCGTGGCCACCACTACCGGATTCCCAGAATACTTCCCTGGGGCTAGCAGCAGCGGTGCCTTTGCCAGCATCTGCAACCCTGACCTCTTACGGACCCCGCCTCCATCCGCACCCACAAAGCTTCCGACTCCTTCCTCCAGTCCCGCACTTTTTCCGCGTTCACTGCCCAGTAATAGTGCAACAGATTCAGACGAGCCAAGCCCCCCAACTGCCGACCCTTTTGGAGCACCGCCTTTCTTATCCTCGCCACCTTCCCTGCCCACACAAATGACAAGACCAGCCTATCCACCCCTTGAAAAAATGCCTTTTCCAAAAAGACTGCTGGACAGCGGAACAAGAAAAGAACAAGAACTGCACCCGGCCAATCAACGACAAAGGGAGACTATCCCACCTCCCCAGATCCTCCTTCACCTTCCCTACCAGGCTCGTGAAATTTAGCTTACGGAGTCGTGCCGAGTCCCATGCTACCTGCATCCCCAAGTACCTGAAGTGAGTTGCTGCTATCCTAAATGGCAACCTCTCCATTCCTGCCCCTCCACCTGAAGGAGACACGACAAAACATTCACTCTTCCTTAAATTCAATTTATACCCCACAAATGCCCCAAATTTCTCTAACAACTTCATTATATCCCTCACCAAAGAACCTGGGTCCATGGTATACAGCAGTAAATCGTCTGCGTACAGAGATACCCTAAGCTCCAACTCCCCCCCCCTCACTATCCCCTCCATACGCCCAACCCCCTCAGCGCAATCGCCAAGGGCTCAATCACCAACGTGAGCAAGAGGGAGGACATGGGCACCCCTGTCTCATTCCGCAGAATAGTGGGAAGTACTCCGACTGTGTCTCATTCGTCCACACACAAGCTGTCATATCCTTGTATAGCAATTTTACTCAAGCCACAAACTTAGGCCCAATCCCAAAACTGCAAACAGATACCTCCACTCCACGCTGTCAAATGCTTTCTTCACATCCACCACCACAACCTAACTCCCTCCCCTCTGACGGAGAAAGCACCACGTTCAGCAGCCGCTGCATGTTCGACAACAGCTGCCTGCTCTTAATGAATCCCATCCCAGTAATTTCATTGAAGCCTACTTGTGACAATAAGCGATTATTATCGGAGCCTCATCCACCACCTTTGGAAGACACCCCTCAAGTCTCACCGCCAGCACCTTCACCAGTACCTTGGCATCCACATTCCGGAGGGAAATATGCCTATACGGCCCACTCTCCACCGGTCCTTCTCCTTTTTCAGTAACAATGAAATAGATGCCTGCCTCAGTCTCAGGTAACCTCTCCTTCACCATCATATCCTCAAACATTTCCACCATCAGCGGCACCAACTTATCCTTAAACACTTTATAAAACTCCACTGGGAACCCATCCGGCCCCGGTACCTTACATGACTGCATCTTCCTTATTGCTACCCTCACTTCCTCAAACCTTAATGGCTCCGCCAACTGGCCCTTTCCACCTCTCCCACTCCCAGCAACTCCAGTCGCTCCAAAAACTCCCTCATCCCTGACTCCGGGCAGCTCCAATGTTATATAACCCCCTATAAAAGTCCTCAAACACCCTTTTCACCTGCGTGGGAGCCAACTCCACTCCTCCTGTCCCATCCCTAATCCGCACAATCGCCCTTCCCGCTACCTACTGACGGCTGGCCCACCAACGTTTACTATTGTTAAAGTATGAAATAGCCTTGGTTTATTTGAATCATATGATGCATTACTTCTGTAAATTAGTTGCATTCATACAAACTGCTGTCATATTTACAGTGCTGTATGTTTAAACTAAGCATTTATAAACTGCTGGCATCGATTATGGGATTTGCTAATCTAATGGTAAAGATGCCCTCAATTATGTGGAGATTCATTGTCACGACAGCACAAAATATCAGAATAGTGATGCTAAATTTGGCATTTTGTTTATTTCTAGCGTCAGACTGCTCATTCCATTCTGACACAGTTGGTAAGGTGGTTAGCAGTTGCTGTGAATGATGTTTTGATTATTTATTGAAAATTTCAGGAAAGCTGAGCACCGGAATGTTTTTCAGTCATGTGATCATTAGCCGTTGAAGTCGAAAGACAACAAAATACAGTTCTCAATAACTTTATTATTCTTTAAAATGACACATGATACAGTATTCTGCAAAAAATTTTAAACCAACAGAGCTATGTCTTTGTGAAAGTAAAAGTGTACTGCTTAATTCCAACATACAGAATTGAAGCTATGAAAGTCTATTTAAATATTATTCTTATATTAACCAGCACTTCGCTGAACTGCTTTTGAATCACTGATGTAAGTACTATATTTATTGTAATTGTGATAATAGTAGCCCATTCTAAATTTGAACACTATATATAATGCTGCAAGATTTTTCAGTACTACAAACTAATTGAAAGTATACAGGCTATGTTTTTTTTCACACCTACAAATGAAATACACAGCATTCGCGATCTCAATACAATAAATAGGTGAAACATAAATGGAATGTAACTTATGTTGGAAGGAAAATAACAAGGTAATTAAAGTATGCTTTGCTTCGATACCATCACAATCATTTTATAATGAACTCAGACATTATACATTGACAGCTTTCACTCAGATATAAAACAGCATCAGTGACTTGTCAATATTCTCCTTTAAATTAATTTCAACACTTCTGCCTTTCCTGATTTGAGTATATATAAATTACTGTATACATAGAATTACTGTCTACCACACAGAGACTTACCAACTGGTCTGCCATTATTTATATTCCATATGACCAGCCTTGCACCTATCTTCATCTAAACCGATTAGCACATTCTTTTATTTCCTTCTCTTTCATATGCTCATTTTATAGTTTCTCCTTAAATGTATCTATGCTATCCACTTCAACAGACTGACCAATAAATAAATTGTATATATTGGAATACATAAAAATAATAGTTCAAGCTATAAAAATAATTAGAAGTGTTTATAAAAGTCTGTAGGTCTAGTCTCATCAACACAAACCAGATACATCTTATGATGAGTGTTCAAAAGCACATTTTGTCTACACCTGTAATGATATACCATGCTAGCTGGAAACATTGAGGTATTTAATAATAGGTAAATATGGTGCTCATGTTCTAGTGAAATTTTGGACTACATTATTATCTTTGACTACTCATTTCAGATAATGTACTGGAAAGTTTTTCAACTGTGAAGCACAGGCATAACATATAGAAAAAGCTTGTAACCAATCACACATGCTTGTCATGTCTATTAAGTTAAGGAAACATTCACATCAAAATTCAAAGCTGAACAACTTGAGTAGTGTACTAAATAGTTACCACAATGTAGTGAAAAGTACCTACTAATCATACAGTTCAAATAAGGTTAGTTGTGGGTTTTTTTTTTGTTGCATAAAACTACCTTACCAGGAAACATTCAACCGTAAGTCGAGGTTTTTATGCTATTTTTCAGACCATCAAAAGAAGCATGTTTTACATTTCTTTCAAAGCTGCTCAAAAAGTTGTTCATTTCCTGACACACACGTTCGTAGAAACCTTTGCTATCGGACCAGTTGAACATCTGTGTTGGAAAGATGAGAAAAATAAATAAGATTAAGTAATACTTGAGCAGCACGGTGGTGCAGTGGGTTAGCCCTGCTGCCTCACGGCGGCGAGGTCCCAGGTTCGATCACGGCTCTGGGTCACTGTCCGTGTGGAGCTTCCACATTCTCCCCGTGTTTGCGTGGGTTTCGCCCCCACAACCCAAAGATGTGCAGGGTAGGTGGATTGGCCACACTAAATTGCCCCATAGTTGGAAAAAAATGAATTGGATACTCTAAATTTTTTTTTTTTTAAAAGAAGATTAAGTAATACTAGAGTAATCTCTAGATTTCGCCATTGTCTAGGACTATAAACTGGAGATTTTGCAAAACCCTGTTGCCTGTAACCTAACTCGTACCAAATGCTGTTCACCATCATTCCTGTGCTTGCTGGCCTACATTGGCTTCCCGTACAGCAACACCTCGATTTTAAAATGCTCACGTTTGTTTTCAAATTCTTCCATGGTTTCTCCCTTCCACATCTCTGTAGCCTCCTCCAAGCCAATAACCCCTTGAGATTTCTGCATTCCCCCAATTCTGGCGTCTTGGGCATCACAGATTTTAATTACTCTATAATACACCTGTGCCTTCATCTGCCTCACCATAAGTTCTGGAATTATTTCACTAAGCCTTTTTGCCTCTCTACCCTTCTCCTGCTTTTAAAAAGCTCCTTCATACCTACCATTTTAACAAAGTTTTTGGCACCTTTCCTATCATCTCCTTACTTGACTGGGAATGAAATTATACCCCCGTGAAGCATTTTGGAATATTTTACTATACAAATGCAGGTTGTTGTTTTTAAAGATGTTTACATCAGTCCTTTTATTTTTTGTTTGATCAATTGAGGCTAGCACAATTAAAGAGTAATGAGCAACAAAATAGATTTTTAAAAAATTGTTCATGGGATGTGAGCTTCACTGGCATGGTCAACATTTATTTCCCATTCCTAACTATATCTGAAAAATTGGTGTTGAACCATCTTCATGAACTGTTGCAGTCCAGTAAATATCCATTTACCATATTAGGCAGCAAAAGATATTCTGATGATCCACAACTGTTTTATTGTGGTACCAAAGTTCCATACAAATATCGGTTCCCACTTTTCCCTTCTGGATCCTCTTCCTGCCCAGAAGCATCCCCAACTAGGGAAAAACCCAACTCTTAAATCTGGGGCGGAATTTAAAGTTAATTTTTGGCGGGTTTATCAGGGAGTGTCTGCCACCTCTGCCGATGAGTTCCCCACCTCTGTCAAACGTCACTTAGTCACTTTTGGTCCTGGGGTGTTTCTCACTGATTTAGCCCACAGGCTGGATTCTCCGTTTCTGAGACTAAGTGTTGACGCCAAATGAGAATCCGTGCACTTTCACAACAAAAGAATCGGCGCCAAACCCGCACTGATTCTGTTCCCGGTGAGGGGCTAGCTCTGGCACCGCGTGGAACATCATCGGACCACATGGAAAACGGTGAGGGAATCGCTGGGTCCGTGATGGACACTCGTAGGGCTGCAGCCGTGCTTAAACAATACACCAACCATACACACACTGATCGGGGCCTGAAAGATGGGACAGGTTGTGCTGGAGTGCCCATACAGCCGATGGGTTGGCTGGGGCCAGAGGGCACACAGGGGGGTGCCCCAGGGGAGGTCACCTATATGACCTAGGGCACCAGGTTTAAAGCGGACTGTCAGCAGTATGCGTAGCTGCATGGCTGCTGTGCCGGCTGCGGTAATGGACCCCACAGCTCACACCTCCTGGCCACCCCGAACTAGTCCCCCCAGCCCTGGCAGAAGTCCCCCGGCGGGCAGCATGGCTGTCGGCGAAGTATGGTGGTGCTGGAAACTGTCCATATGCTCTCTCTCTCTCCCTCCACAGCCACTACACCAGGTGCACCATTTGTGAGAGCACACGTGGACCTCGCCATCGGGAACTCAGCCCATCGGAGGGGGAGAATCATGGGCAGGCTCACTAATGATATGTGAATGGTGATTAAAGTACGCACGTGTGCATCACATTGACTTGTTTGAGGAGGCGGAGCATCGCAATTCGGCATCAAACTGGCGCCTACCGCGATTTTGGCGTCAGGAGCTATTCTCTGCTCAATCTCACGCCCCGATTTTGACGTCAACCAATAGAGAATCCCACCCAGAGTGTTTTTCCAGCACTGGGGAACTGAATTCACCAGGATGCCATTTTGAAAGGGTTCCCCGACCTCTACGTGAGCTCGCGCCCATAAGCTTCAGTGAACATCACCTGCTCTCAATTCATTCTGAAGCAAGGTCTTGTTGGGTTTACCCACAATGCTTTTTGGGAGAAAGCTTCAGGATTTTGACCCAGCGGCTGTGAAGTAACGGTGATACAGTTCCAAGGCAGGATGATGCATGTCTTGGAGGGGAACTTGCAGGTGATGGTATTCCGATGAATTTTGTTCTTCAAAACATAGAGGTCAAAGGTTTGAAAGAAGCTTTGGTGACAAGCTGCAGTACACCATATAGGCAGCACACACTACTGTCATAGTATGCTATAGGTGGAGCACTGGGGCTGCCATAGACACCACATCATATCTGGAAAGTTTCCTCCAAAGACCCCGAGATCCACCATGAGAATTCAATAGCATGACAAGAATCATAAACAGTGAAGTCCTTTAACATGCCGGTCTCAACAGCTTGGGAGTCCAGTCTCCAGAAATTTCAACTTATTTAGCCAAATATGGGCTGGATTTCATGAGGAGCCATATTCCTCCGCTGTGAAATATCGCTGGGACAACCTTAATTGATGCAGAGTGAAACGTCCACAACATGTGGGAGGAACCTCCGCCTGAAGAGAGCGGCTGTCAGATGGTTTTGTAGTCACAGCAGTGCTGGATTGAGTAGTGGCCACTGCTGGAACCAAAAGCAGTCCCCAAAAGAAATGTCATGAATCACAAACGAAGGGTAAGTCCAAAGTGTTTAGATGGGCAAGCCAACCAGGCCCTTGCAAGGGGGTGGAGGAAGTGTGTAAGGCTGTGTTTTAGAGGCTAGATGGGAAGTTTAAAAGAGAGTGAGGTACCTTGGATGTACACAGGGAACCCTAATAAGGTATCCCCTCTTCAGCCCATTCAGTGAAAGCTGCCACACGTATTCCAGTAGAGGCAGAATGAATGGGGGGGGGGGGGGGGTGGTGGTGAGAGACCCCCAGTTAGGATAGTCACATGGAACATGAGAGGGCTAGGAGGTCTGGTCAAGGGTGGTTGCGCAACTTAAAAGTTTGAAAGCCGATGTGGTAATGCTGCAGGAGACTCACTTGAGGGTGAAGGACCAGGAAAGACTTAAAAAGGGCTGGGTTAGTCAAATGTTTCACTCTGGATTTGACGGAAGGGCTCGAGGGGTAGCGGTGCTGGTCAGCGAAAGGGTACGCTTCCAGATAGAGAAGGTGGTGGCAGATCAGGGGGGTAGATATGTGATTGTGACAGGGACGCTGGAGGGGAGATTAGTAGCGCTGTTAAGTGTATACGGTCCCAATTGGGACGATGTGGGATTCGCGAAGGTGTTTGGGGCCATCCCCGACTTGGACACACACAAACTGATTGTGGGGGGGGGACTGGAACTTGGTGCAGAAACCAAGGTTGGGCAGATCACGGCCGCACTCGCTGGTCTCATCAGGGGGGGACGAAGGCGCTGGCTGGGCTAATGGTGGAAATGGGAGGGGTGGACCCTTGGAGGTTCCTGCACCTAAGGGAACGGGAGTACTCGTTTTCCTCAGCAGTCCATAAGGTATACTCGTTGATCGGCTTCTTTGTGGTGGGGAAGGATTTGCTGGCTGGGGTTAAGGGATCGGAATACTCGGTAATTGCAGTGTCAGATCATGCTCCGCATTGGGTGGATATGGTACTGGAGAAGGGGGCGGCGCAGAGGTCGGGGTGGAAACTGGATGTGAGGCTTTTGGGGAACCAGGTGTTCTGTGAGAAAATTTAAAAGGTAATTAAGGAATATGTAGATTTCAACTGTACGGGTGAGGTGTCGAAGGCAGTTGTCTGGGAGGCTCTAAATAAAGAACAAAGAACAAAGAAATGTACAGCACAGGAACAGGCCCTTCGGCCCTCCAAGCCCGTGCCGACCATACTGCCCGACTAAACTACAATCTTCTACACTTCCTGGGTCCGTATCCTTCTATTCCCATCCTATTCATATATTTGTCAAGATGCCCCTTAAATGTCCCTATCGTCCCTGCTTCCACTACCTCCTCCGGTAGTGAGTTCCAGGCACCCACTACCCTCTGCGTAAAAAACTTGCCTCGTACATCTACTCTAAACCTTGCCCCTCTCACCTTAAACCTATGCCCACTAGTAATTGACCCCTCTACCCTGGGGAAAAGCCTCTGACTATCCACTCTGTCTATTCCCCTCATAATTTTGTATACCTCTATCAGGTCGCCCCTCAACCTCCTTCGTTCCAGTGAGAACAAACCGAGTTTATTCAATCGCTCCTCATAGCTTATGCCCTCCATACCAGGCAACATTCTGGTAAATCTCTTCTGCACCCTCTCTAAAGCCTCCACATCCTTCTGGTAGTGTGGCGACCAGAATTGAACACTATACTCCAAGTGTGGCCTAACTAAGGTTCTATACAGCTGCAACATGACTTGCCAATTCTTATACTCAGTGCCCCGGCCAATGAAGTATGCCTTCTTGACTACCTTCTCCACCTGTGTTGCCCCTTTCAATGACCTGTGGACCTGTACTCCTAGATCTCTTTGACTTTCAATACTCTTGAGGGTTCTACCATTCACTGTATATTCCCTAACTGCATTAGACCTTCCAAAATGCATTACCTCACATTTGTCCGGATTAAACTCCATCTGCCATCTCTCCGCCCAAGTCTCCAGACAATCTAAATCCTGCTGTATCCTCAGACAGTCCTCATCGCTATCCGCAATTCCACCAACCTTTGTGTCATCTGCAAACTTACTAATCAGACCAGTTACATTTTCCTCCAAATCATTTATATATACTACAAACAGCAAAGGTCCCAACACTGATCCCTGTGGAACACCACTGGTCACAGCCCTCCAATTAGAAAAGCATCCCTCCATTGCTACCCTCTGCCTTCTATGGCCTAGCCAGTTCTGTATCCACCTTGCCAGTTCACCCCTGATCCCGTGTGACTTCACCTTTTGTACTAGTCTACCATGAGGGACCTTGTCAAAGGCCTTACTGAAGTCCATATAGACAACATCTACTGCCCTACCTGCATCAATCATCTTAGTGACCTCCTCGAAAAACTCTATCAAGTTAGTGAGACACGACCTCCCCTTCACAAAACCGTGCTGCCTCTCACTAATACGTCCATTTGCTTCCAAATGGGAGTAGATCCTGTCTCGAAGAATTCTCTCCAGTAATTTCCCTACCACTGAAGTAAGGCTCACCGGCCTGTAGTTCCCGGGATTATCCTTGCTACCCTTCTTAAACAGAGGAACAACATTGGCTATTCTCCAGTCCTCCGGGACATCCCCTGAAGACAGCGAGGATCCAAAGATTTCTGTCAAGGCCACAGCAATTTCCTCTCCAGCCTCCTTCAGTATTCTGGGGTAGATCCCATCAGGCCCTGGGGACTTATCTACCTTAATATTTTTTAAGACACCCAACACCTCGTCTTTTTGGATCACAATGTGACCCAGGCTATCTACACCCCCTTCTCCAGACTCAACATCTACCAATTCCTTCTCTTTGGTGAATACTGATGCAAAGTATTTATTTAGTACCTCGCCCATTTCCTCTGGCTCCGCACATAGATTCCCTTGCCTATCCTTCAGTGGGCCAACCCTTTCCCTGGCTACCCTCGTGCTTTTTATGTACGTGTAAAAAGCCTTGGGATTTTCCTGAACCCTATTTGCCAATGACTTTTCATGACCCCTTCTAGCCCTCCTGACTCCTTGCTTAAGTTCCTTCCTACTTTCCTTATATGCCACACAGGCTTCGTCTGTTCCCAGCCTTTTAGCCCTGACAAATGCCTCCTTTTTCTTTTTGACGAGGCCTACAATATCACTCGTCATCCAAGGTTCCCGAAAATTGCCGTATTTATCTTTCTTCCTCACAGGAACATGCCTGTCCTGTATTCCTTTCAACTGACACTTGAAAGCCTCCCACATGTCAGATGTTGATTTGCCCTCAAACATCCGCCCCCAATCTATGTTCTTCAGTTCTCGCCTAATATTGTTATAATTAGCCTTCCCCCAATTTAGCACATTCATCCTCGGACCACTCTTATCCTTGTCCACCAGTACTTTAAAACTTACTGAATTGTGGTCACTGTTACCAAAATGCTCCCCTACTGAAACATCTACCACCTGGCCGGGCTCATTCCCCAATACCAGGTCCAGTACCGCCCCTTCCCTAGTTGGACTGTTTACATATTGTTTTAAGAAGCCCTCCTGGATGCTCCTTACAAACTCCGCCCCGTCTAAGCCCCTGGCACTAAGTGAGTCCCAGTCAATATTGGGGAAGTTGAAGTCTCCCATCACCACAACCCTGTTGTTTTTACTCTTTTCCAAAATCTGTCTACCTATCTGCTCCTCTATCTCCCGCTGGCTGTTGGGAGGCCTGTAGTATACCCCCAACATTGTGACTGCACCCTTCTTATTCCTGATCTCTACCCATATAGCCTCACTGCCCTCTGAGGTGTCCTCTCGCAGTACAGCTGTGATATTCTCCCGAACAAGTAGCGCAACTCCGCCTCCCCTTTTACATCCCTCTCTATCCCGCCTGAAACATCTAAATCCCGGAACGTTTAGCTGCCAATCCTGCCCTTCCCTCAACCAGGTCTCTGTAATGGCAACAACATCATAGTTCCAAGTAGTAATCCAAGCTCTAAGTTCATCTGCCTTACCCGTAATGCTCCTTGCATTAAAACATATGCACTTCAGGCCACCAGACCCGCTGTGTTCAGCAACTTCTCCCCGTCTGCTCTGCCTCAGAGCCACACTGTCCCTATTCCCTAGTTCTCCCTCAATGCTCTCACCTTCTGACCTATTGCTCCCGTGCCCACCCCCCTGCCATACTAGTTTAAACCCTCCCGTGTGACACTCGCAAACCTCGCGGCCAGGATATTTATGCCTCTCCGGTTTAGATGCAACCCGTCCATCTTATACAGGTCACACCTGTCCCGGAAGAGCTCCCAGTGGTCCAGATAACGGAAACCCTCCCTCCTACACCAGCTGTTTAGCCACGTGTTTGTCTGCTCTATCTTCCTATTTCTAGCCTCACTGGCACGTGGCACAGGGAGTAATCCCGAGATTACAACCCTTGAGGTCCTGTCTTTTAACTTTCTGCCTAGCTCCCTGAACTCCTGCTGCAGGACCTCATGCCCCTTCCTGCCTATGTCGTTAGTACCAATATGTACAACGACCTCTGCCTGTTTGCCCTCCCCCTTCAGGATTCCCTCTACCCGTTCGGAGACATCCTGGACCCTGGCACCAGGGAGGCAACATACCATCCTGGAGTCTCTTTCACGTCCACAGAAGCGCCTATCTGTGCCCCTGACTATAGAGTCCCCTATTACTATTACTCTTCTGCGCTTTGACCCTCCCTTCTGAACATCAGAGCCAGCCGTGGTGCCACTGCTCTGGCTGCTGCTGTTTTCCCCTGATAGGCTATCCCCCCCGACAGTATCCAAAGGGGTATATCTGTTCGAGAGGGGGACAACCACAGGGGATTCCTGCACTGACTGCCTGCCCTTTCTGGTGGTCACCCATTTCTCTGCCTGCACCTTGGGTGTGACCACATTTACATAACTGCGATCTATGACGCTTTCCGCCACCTGCATGCTCCTAAGTGCATCCAATTGCTGCTCCAACCGAACCATGCGGTCTGTGAGGAGCTGCAGTTGGGTACACTTTCTGCAGATGAAGCCATCCGGGACGCTGGAAGCCTCCCGGACCTGCCACATCTCACAGTCAGAGCACAGCACCCCTCTAACTGACATTGCGTCAATTAATTAAAATTTGTCTTTTTTTTTTTTTAATACTTTTTTTTTTTTAAATTGCAAAGTTACTGTCAACTATCTGTTTCCTAGCACTAGATTTCTAATAGAAATGCGATAGCTAACTATAATACTCTCCGATCTCTGGCTTAGATATCCTCTAAATTATAATTAAGTTATAATGTTTAATTAGTTCCCAAATACTCAATTTTTTTTTTTAAAATTTAGGTTAGAATCCCAACCAGCCACTCAGGTCACAGCTTTTCTGTGATGTCACTTCAGTTTCCCCCCGACACACAATTTGAAAAAAGGTATAAAAGTAAAAATCACTTACTTACCTTCTGAGTGTCTGAGATGTTCTCAGGTTCTCTCGCTGACAGAGACTGCTCCTCCACCTCCGATCCTTGACCTGCACAATGCTAATAATATAATAATATAATATGGCACTTACCTTACACCAATGGGTCTTATTATTAGGTTAGAGGAGGAGGGCGGGTGGGAGACACTACACGTGTAGTGTCTCGGGTTTCCTCTCCACCAGAATTTATTGGTTGGGGGGGGGGGGGGGGGGGGGGGGGGGGACGGGGGGGGGGGGGGGGACTTGCCAGAGGTCGAACTTCCGGTTCCCGCCTTATATAAAAACAAATAAAACAGAAAAGAAGAACAGACACGGGACCAGGCAAGGGTTTTTAAATACACTACTCACCTCCCAGAAGGCCCCTGCGCACCGCTGCCGCCGAAATCCGAAGGGCTGCTCCTGTAAAGGTAAGGTTTTTAAATACACTACTCACCTCCCAGAAGGCCCCTGCGCACCGCTGCCGCCGAAATCCGAAGGGCTGCTCCTGTAAAGGTAAGGTTTTTAAATACACTACTCACCTCCCAGAAGGCCCCTGCGCACCGCTGCCGCCGAAATCCGAAGGGCTGCTCCTGTAAAGGTAAGGTTTTTAAATACACTACTCACCTCCCAGAAGGCGGTGGTGAGGGGTGAGGTAATTTTGTTTAAGGCCAGGGTGGACAAAGAGGAGAGGTTGGAGCAGCAGAGGGTAATAGATGAGATGTTGGAGGTAGATAGGAGTTATGCAGAAGATGGGGACCCAGCGAAGCTGGAAAAGAGGAAGGAACGACAGGCGAGCTTCGACCGACTGTCTACCAGGAAGGTAGTTCGCTAACAAGGGGTACAGTTTATGAACATGGAGATAAGGTATGTTAGCAGGTCAGTTCCGGAGGGAAGCAGCGGCAAGGGAATTTTTGCAGGTGAGGGATAGGGCAGGGAAGTTGGTGGTGGCTCCGGAGCTGAATAACAAGGTTTTTGAGGAGTTTTATGAGAGGTTGTACAGGTCAGAGCCGGGGGAGACCGTGAGATGCAGGAAGTACCGGAGTGGGCTGGAGTACCCGAGGCTAGAGGAGGGGGACAGGGCTACATTAGAAGGAGCAACAGTGGAGCAGGAGATAAAGGATGCGATTGGGAGGATGCAGTCGGGGAAGGTGGCAGGGCCGGATGGGTTTCCGGTGGAATATTATAAAAAATTCAAGGATAAGCTGGCACCCCTGATGGTGGGGATGTTTGGAGAGGCGCTAGGGAAAGGGGGTGTTGCCACAAAACTTGGGACAGGCATCCATTTCACTGTTGCTAAAAAAAGATAAGGATCCAACGGAGTGTGGGTCGTATAGGCTCATATCACTTCTGAATGTGGACGCAAAAGCATTGGCGAAGGTACTGGCGGGTAGGCTGGAGGAGTGCCTCCCGAAGGTGATAGGTGAGGATCAGAAGGGGTTCGTGAGAGGGAGGCAGCTCTTTTCAAACATTAGGAGAGTTTTGAACGTCGTTATGGTACCGACGGAAGGGAAGGAAACAGAGGTGGTTGTGGCATTGGACGCCGAGAAGACGTTTGACCGGTTAGAATGGGGGTACTTGATGGCAGTTCTGGAGCGGTTTGGGATTGGACCAAGATTTGTGAACTGGGTAAAGCTACTATATAAGGAGCCGAAGGCGAGTGTCCACACAAACATCATCAGCTCGAGTTACTTTTCTCTCCACCATTGCTGATTATTGTTTATTGTTGGTGGGTGTAAATTTGGGAGAAAATGTGAAAAAGGAGAATAAAAATATTTTTTTAGAAAACGGATTGTGGCCTCAATTCTACTTTCCTGTTTACCCCCATAACCTTTGGCTCCCTTGTGAATCAAGAATCTGTCTAACTCAGCCTTAAAAATACTCAATGATCATTTCTCTAGTGCTCTATGGGGAAGGGAATTCCACAGACTATTGATCTTCTGGAGCGAAAACAGTTCTCCTTTTAAATGGGAAGACCTTTTATTTTAAAACTATGTCTCCTAGTTCTAGGACGCTCGCAGCGTCAAGAAACACAATGTTATAAAATGGTACCCAGGTTAGATACAGGGCCTCAGTGGGGTATGCGCAGCCGAGCTGCCCTCAGCCACGTTTTGTGCATGAGAAGCTTCACTCACCAGAACTCAGTGTAGCGAAAGATCTGGACTGTCATTTTTAAATGGCGTCCCAATCTCTGGGGCCCCTGAAGCAATCCCTGACACCCCTCCCCAGCCCCAACACACTGTGAGAGGTTCCCAGGGCCCCCGGCACCCCCCCAATACCACGCAGGGCACCCTGGCCCGATCACTGCAGTGCCAGGGTTCCAGACTGGCAGTGCCAGGTGCCTAGGTGGCACTAGCAGTGTCAGGGGCACCACCCTGCCCAAAGTGTGCGCACCTGGGGGCCTCCGGGTCCCCGGGAGTCCCCCAGGTGAGACAGTGGCATAGAGGTATTATCGCTGGACTAGTAATCCAGAGTCAAGCTCTGAGGACCTGTGTTCGAATCCGGCCATGGCTGATGATGGAATTTGAATTCAATAAAAATCTGGAAATAAAAATCTAAAAGGTGACCATGAAACCATTGTCGATTGTCGTAAAAACCCATCTGGTTCACTAATGTTTTTTATGGAAGGGAATCGGTCATCCTTACCTGGTCTGCCCTACATGTCACTGCAGATCCACAGCAATGTGGTTGTCTCTTAAGTGTGCTTTGGGCCAGGGCTCAGAAACTCCAAAGTATATTATGAAGTCCACCTGACCTACAACCTTTATTTTGAATTTGGCTAGGACGAGCACAAGAGTTTTCCCTTCAGATGTGATTCAACAATTTTCCTACACACTTTAATCAAAACAAGCTTTATTCCAAGAACTTAGTTAACATATATATACATATATAAACAGACATCGAGATCTTTTATCAATTAGAAACATAAAGACACCACCCAGCTACAGTAATCAATGTATAACACTTAAAAAATGCCCCCTTAACTGTTCCAATTTAAAAACAAAATCCACTAAATCTAAACCCCCTATTCAAAGGAGTGGCCCAGCACAATGTATTCTCACTTGACTAAGACTGGTCATGGTCCCTATGATTCTGATCCGGTTTTCAACCAGCAGATTCAAATTCCTTCCGAAAAGCAATTATATCTCCAAAGCCACCACCAAAGTGATTTTTACTGGAACAAATATTTGAAATGAAAATAGATAGAGACAGGCCGAAACACTTCTTTCTCCGGTCTATATTCCACAGCAGTCAAAACTGAAAATGAAACTAAAAAACCTCACACCCACAAAATGACATCACTGAAGTCATGTGATAAGACAAAAACCTTTCTTAAAGGGACACTCCCATGACAAGTGCCCTCAGGGATGGGCAATAAATGTTGGCCCAGCCAACGACAATCACATCCCATGAACACATTTTATAAAACTGCCTATTGGAAATCCAAGTGCACCATATCTACAGATTTTACTTAATCCACATTGATTGATACTTCGTCAAAAGTAAAACATAATTTCCCTTCCAGAAAACCATGCTGACTCTGGAGGATTGCATTAAGATTTTCCAAGTGCCCTGCTATAACCTTCTTAATAACAGGCTACAGCATTTTCCCTACGGTAGATGTTAAGCCAACTGGCCCATAGTTCCGGCTTCTTGTCTCTCTCCTATCTTGAATGAAGTTACATTCGCCATTTTCCAATCATAGAATTCCTACAGTGCAGAAGGAGGCCATTTGGCCCATCAAATATGCACCCACCCTCTGAAAGAGCATCCTACCTAGGTCCATTCCCCTGCCCTATCCCAATAACCTCACCTAACCTGCACATCTTTGGACGTTAAGGAGAAATGTTAGCATGGCCAATCCACTTAACCTGCAAATCTTTGGACTGTGGGAGGAAACTGGAGTACCTGGAAGAAACCCAAGTAGACACGGGGAGAAAGTGCAAACTCCACACAGACAGTTACCTAATGTCGGAATTGAACCTGGGTCCCTTGTGCTGTGAGGCAGCAGTGCTAACCAGTGCCACTGTGCCGCCAATCTGATGGGATGTTTCCAAAATCTAGGGAACTTTGGAAAATTACATCCAAAGCATCTAATATCTCAGCAGCCACTTATTTTAAGACCCGAGGATGCAGGCCATTAGGTCCTAGAGACTTGTCAGCTATTCGTTTTAATAATTTTCTCAGTATTCTTTCCCTGGTGATTGCAATTATTCATGTTCCTCCCTCCCTTTCACTTATTGACTTAAAAATATTTATTTGATGTTATGTGTCTTCTATTGTGAAGACAAACACAAAATATCTGTTCAACGCTTCTGACATTTATAGCCCATTAAAGGTTTTACTTAAAGGGGCAAGTCATGGCAGGAGAGCTCACAGCCGTGATGTGCTCCTCCTGCTCTATGTGGTAATCCAGGAACATTTCCAGTGCCTGGTGCCAAAACGTGCAAAGGAAGTGTCTTCAGCTGCTACTCCTGGAAGACCAGCTTCCGAGCTAGAGTGGTGGCTGGGGACACTGTGGCGGATCCGCGAAGTGGGGAGTATCGTGGATAGCACAAATATCGAGGTGGTCACACTGCAGGCTAAGACTCCACAGCCAGGAAGGGAATGGGTAGCCACCAGGCAGAGCATGAGGACTAGGCAAGCAGTGCAGGAATCTCCTCTGGCCATTCCCCTGCTAAACCGATATACCACTCTGGATACTGTTGGGGGGGGGGGGGGAATGGCCTCTGTGTGGGAATGTAATAGTCATAGGGGATTCAATTGTAAGAGGCATAAATAGGCGCATCTGTGGTTGAAAACGTGATCCCAGAATGGTATGTTGCCTCTCTGGTGCTAGGGTGAAAGATGTCTCAGAATGGCTACAGAACATTCTGGAGGCTTTGGGGGGGGTGGTGGGGGAGTGCACATCCAGTCGTCCTGGTACATATTGGTACAAACGACAGGTTAAGAAAGCGATGATGTCCTAAAAGCAGAATATAGGGAATTAGGAAGTAATTTGAAAAGTAAGATCTCAAAGGTAGTGATCTCACCATTGCTACCAGCACCATGTGCTAGTCAGAGTACAAATAGAGATAAAAGGTAAAGTGGCCACAGTATTATCAGTGGACTAGTAATCCAGAGACCTAGAGTACTGCTCTAGAGTCCCAGGTTCAAATCCCGCCACTGAAGATGGTGAAATTAGAATCCAATTGAAAAAAATCTGGAATTAAAAGTCTAGTGATGACCATGAAACTACTGTCGATTGTCATGAAAACCCATCTGGTTCACTAATGCCCTTTAGGGACGAAAATCTGCTGTCCTTACCTGGTCCGACCTATATATGACTCCAGACCCACAGCAATGTGGTTGATGCTCAACTGCCTTTCAAGGCCAATTAGGAATGGGCAAAAAATGCCTGCGACACCCACATCCCATGAATGAATAAAAAAATAAATTGAAATTGAAAACACTATTTTTAGACCCACACTTCTCACCCCAAGGAGAATTCAAAATTAAATTATGCTATGATCACTGCTACATAGAGGCTCCTTAACTCTTGAGGTCATTGATTAATCCTTGTTCCCTAAGAAATTGTTCCAAACCCACACCATGAA
Source organism: Scyliorhinus torazame (assembly GCF_047496885.1). Classification (NCBI taxonomy): domain Eukaryota; kingdom Metazoa; phylum Chordata; class Chondrichthyes; order Carcharhiniformes; family Scyliorhinidae; genus Scyliorhinus; species Scyliorhinus torazame. The sequence continues at coordinate 216,144,610 of NC_092709.1, read as the reverse complement.
ATAATCTTCCAGGCTACTGTTTCCAATCTCATTTGTCTAATCTAGATGTAGATTGAAGGCCCCCATTATTTCTTGCTATATCCTCTGTCCGACAGTGTAGCTACTATTGAGGGGCCTATAAGCTACTCCCACCAGTGACTTCTTTTGTTTGCTATTTCAAAGAATACAAAGACACCCTAAAAAAGAGCTTCTGCATTGCAGACCACTGTGCTTGGGAAAAATACAGCAGCCCATATGGAGAACACTGAACATGATCATCTACGCCAAGCTCACAACATCCAACAATGCCCAGAGAAAGGCCAACGGTAGTGCAGCTGCCGATGCTCGGCTAAGCACCAACATGAATTGCTATTTCTGTGGACGTCCATGCTATTTAACAATCCCTCCTTCAACTCGAAAACAATTCATCAACTGACTACTCCCTATCCCCACCCCCCACTTTTAGCTGCTGATTGAGGCTAATTCCTTAAAGTGAGATATGACCGGCACCATTGCTTGTGAAACCTCTCCTCATTCCCTCTTCAGCTACATTTAACCTTCTCTAACTCAGAAACTCCATTAAGTCTTCCACACATACTAAGGCACATGGTGAAGCAACTGATCTCCAACCCAATAGGCTGTGCCTCCCCGCCACCAGCGAGGTTAAGGCTAAGACATCTGCTCCCACCTCTGTATGGAGCTCCAGCAAGTCTGATACCCTGAATATGGCCCCCAGGGGACTGGATTCTAGATCCAACTGTAACACTGTCAACACATGGTGCTAAAGAAGGTTCCCCAGAACTTCCTAAGTTTTAGGCATGACCAAAACATGTGCACATGATTGGCTGGTCCCTCTCGCACCTTTCACAAAGGTCCTCAGCCCCTTTAAACAGGCGACTCATTCTCGACCTCGTCAAATTTGTTCTGTGAACTACCTTCAATTGTATTTGTGCCAACCTCGTGCACGAGGTTGATGCATTTACCTTCCATAAAATTTCATACCACAGCCCTTCCTCCAACACCTCCCCAATTCCTCTTCCCATTTGGCCTTCACCCCATCCAGGGATTCTGATCTGCTTCCATAATTTTCCCATAAATAGCCGAGGTAACTCCCCCCTCTATTCCCAACACCATCAACACTTCTTCCAGAAAAGAAGGGGGCAACACTAGGGAAGGTCTCCTTTACGAAAGCCCGTACCTGCATATATCTTCGGGAGCTTGTTTTTCTCCCTCAATTCTTCAAACGTTGCCAAACGTCTTTCCAGGAACAAGTCCTTCAACATGATCACACCTTTTTCCTCCCAATCTTGGAACCTAGCTTCTATTTGAGCAGGTTCAACAGATAGTTTTCTCGGACTGGCATCAGTTTCGACCCTTCCCCCTAAATTAAAATGTTTGCAAAACTGATTCTATATCATCAATGCTGCCACCACAACCGGGCTCTTCGAGTATTTCCACGACGCCCCAAACTCTTACTTGCCCCTTCCTCCATCTGCACCCACACAAATCTGGTACCCTATCCCAGCACCAAACCTTCTCGGCATTCACACTATTAATAATGCATAAGATTCGGCAAGGCACGGTCGCCCAATTGTCGCCCACTCAGAAGCAATGATTTACGAAACCTAGGGACGGCCTCTTTAATCATGAGAGGACCCACAGAAGACAGTGAAGTCACTTACAACTTGCGTGTCCACCAAAGAGTCTATCAATGGACAGAGTGAATATTTAATGTGCTGGATTGAGGTGGTTTTGGCATTGATTATGTTGTTTAACGCAACACAAGTGTTGCACTCATACATGGAAATCAAGAATATCCCATCACATCCTGATTTGTGCTTTGTGGCTGGCAGACAGGCTGTGGCGAGTCAGGAGGCGAGATACTCCCTGCAGAATTCATAGCCTCTGACCTACACATGTAGCCACAGTTAATCCAGTTTAGTTTCTGGTCAGTAGTAACTTCAGGTTGCTGATGGGGGGGGGGGATCTTCACTGTGGTCATGTCACTGATGTCAAGGGAACGTGGTTAGACGTTTCTTTGAGATGGCCATTGCCTGGAACTTGTGAGAGGTGAATGCTACTTCCTACTTATCAGCACCAGTCTGAATAGGCCTTGCTGTATGTGAGCACAGACTGCATCCTTAGCTGAGGATATGTGCATGGAACTGAGTAAAGTAAAGTTGCCATAGCCCCTATGACCATCGGCTGCTTTACCCTTTAAGGAGAGAGCTGACTGTTGATGATTTAACCTGAGGATCACAACACCTTAAGCAAGGGGCAAGGTTGAGAAGGTGGGGCCTTCATGAATGACCTCAGCCAGTACAGGAATTGAACCCACGCTGTTGGCCTCACTCTGCATCATGAACCAGCTGCTCAGCCAGCTGATCGAAACCGACCCCCGAGTATTGTACACCCCCATCAGCAAACACCCCCAATTTTGACCTTATGATGAAGAACAGGTCAGTGACGATACAGCTGAAGATGGCTGGGCTCAGCTGTGTCTACAGCATGTTACTTTCACAGTTTAGCACACATGCAGTCCTGTGTTGTAGCGTCACCAATTGGACACCTCATTTTAAGATATGTCTGGTGTTGCTCCTGGTGTGATCTAAACTTTTAATTGAACCAGGTTTGGTCTCCTTGTTTGATGGCAACACTAGAGTGAGCGATATGCTGAGTCAGGAGGTTACATATTGGTGTGGAATACAATTCTGCTGCTGCTGCTATTGGCCCACAGCATCTCCTCGATGCCCAGTTTTGAACTGCTGGATCAATTTTCAATCGATGTCATTTAGCATGGTGATAGTACCACACAATACCATAGAGGGTGCTTTCAGTCTAGAAACAGGACTTCATCTTCAGATGCAGTGGTCACTCCTAATAATGCTTTCAAGGACACATACAATCGGCAACAGGTAGATTGGTGAGGATGTAGTCAAGTATGTTTTTCCCTCCAGTTGATTCTCTCATCATTTGTTGTAGGCCCAGTCTGGCAGCTATGTCCTTCAGGTTCAGCCAACTCAGTCAGTAATGTTGCTATTGAGTCCCTTTTGGTGATGAATATTGAATTTCCCCACCCTGAACAACTTTTGTGCCATTGCTACCCTCAGTGCTTCTTTCAAGTGGTGTTGAACATGGAGGAGTACTGATTCATCAGTTGAGGGAAGATGGTAGATGGTCATCCAGAAGGTTTTCCTTGATCATATTTGACCTGATATCATGAGACTCCATGAGGTCCAGAGTAAATGTTAAGGATTCTCTGGGTTCACTCCCACCTGACTGTTTATCTTGGCTGCCACCTCTGGTGGTTCTGTTCTGCTGGTGGGGCAGGACACTTATCCAGGGATGGTGATGGAGCAGTCTGGGGAATTAGCTGACAGGCATGACTGTATGAGTACAAATAAGTCAGACGCTTGATTAAACTGTGGGACAGTTTTCCAATTTTACGACATTTTACAATCAAAATGTAACCAAACAAAAAAGCTTGGTGAGAAGAACACTGCATAAGTTGTTCATATTTTGAAAGCAAAAGTTTAAGTTATTTTACAAGCAACTTGAGGCAAAAAAAGGTAGTAACAATGCATTGGGTTGCTGTGGGCGGCACAGTATCACAGTGGTTAGCTTTGTTGTTTCACAGTGCCAGAGTCCCGGGTTCGATTCCCGCTTGGGTCACTGTCTGTGTGGAGTCTGCACGTTCTCCCCGTGTCTGTGCGGGTTTCCTCTGGGTGCTCCGGTTTCCTCCCACAAGTCCCGAAAGACGTGTTTGTTAGGTGAATTGGACAATCTGAATCCTCCCTCAGAGTACCCGAACAGGCACTATGGTGACTAGAGGATTTTCACAATAACTTCATTGCAGTGTTAATGTGTGCCAACTTCGGACATAATAATCTTGTAAAGATTATTATGATTAGGTAAGAATCCAGTCCAGAGATCTGTGAAGATGGTCTGCAACTTGCAAAGCTCTGTTATCCTCATTGATCCAGTAAAGTTAAATGTGCCATTGGGTTCCAAAATATGTTCGGCAGGGTGCAGTTCTCTCTTCTCCATTCCCTAGAAGAATCCCCATCTTCAGTCCTGTAGTCTTCCTCATTTCCTTCTTGCCATTAAAAGCACAACAAAATATTTAAGCACATCAATATTGTGGCCCTTCTTTGTTCCATATATTTGTCAGATATACTAAAATATCACCAATGGTAGTCAATGCGGCTGAATGGTAAAAATGGTTTGGACAATGAAGGCATCATGTCGAAACATTTACTTATGTTATGCGTCCCACCAAATCTTGCAAATTACATCTCATAAGTAGCAAGAAGAATTGAGAAGTGCACACAATCTTAATATAAAGTTAAAATACAAAAACCAAAGTATGTGAGTTTTTAAAAAAAAGATTTTAAATTGGCATTTTTCAGTTTATACAAAATAACAACTCAATCTATATAGCCTCTGGTATTTGGTATTTACATATAGTGACGTTTCGTATTAACAGAAATTGTTTTACATATATTCCCTCCTTCTGCACCCCTTCCCGCTCTGCCCCCCCCCCCCCCCCGCCGCCGCATTGGTAGCCTGCTTCTTCCCTAGTACCAACTTCCATCCTGGGTGTTACACATTGTGCTCCGCTCCTTTCTGTTGTGGTTTTGGTTGTTCACCTTGCGGGGTCGGCTTGGGGGGGGGGGGGGGGTCTTCCTGCCCCCTCCACTTCCTTTTTCCCCTTGTTTCACTCTGTAACTCCATTGGATTCCCTCCTTTCCCCTTCCCCCTCTGCTTCTCTCCATTGTGTGTGCTCTTATTTGTTTTCCTCCATCCCTCCTCCACACCCCCCTCTCTTCTTAATCGCTGTTTGCTTTCAACCAGTCTTGGAACAGGCTGATAAATAGCCCCCATGCTTTGTGGAAGCCCTCACTGGCCCTTGGATGATGTACTTGATCTTCTCCAAGTGGAAAAATTCCGATAGGTCTGCCAGCCAGTTTGCAGCTGTGGGTGGTGCTGCTGATTGCCAGCTGAGCAGGATTCTCTGGCATGTGATGAAGGAAGCAAAAGCCAGGCCCTCCTCCCCATATGTAGTTCTGCCTGGTCCAATACCCCGAAGACTGACACTCTTGGGCATGGCTCCACCCTCACCCCCACAACTTTGGACTTTGCCATGAAGAAGGCTGTCGAGAACATTAGAAGTCTGGGGCTGGCCCAGGACATGTGGGCACGGTTGGCCGGGCCTCCCTGGCATCGTTCACATTTATCCTTCACCTCTGGGAAGAACCTGTTCATTTGGGTCCTGGTTAGGTGAGTTGTGTGCACCACTTTAAACTGCATGAGACTTAGCCTAGTGCAGGAGGAGGAGGTGGAGTTGGCTCTACTCAAGTGCTTCGCTCCAGAGTCCCCAACCCACTTCCGTCCCCAGTTCATCCTCCCATTTTCACCTGGCTCTGTCCAGTGATATTCTTGCCCTTTCCAGCAACCATCCGTATATGTCCCCAGAGTTCACCCCTCCTTAATGTCTGTGTTTATTAGCTCTCCCTGTAATGTGCCTCTCGAGGCCTTGGGATACTTTGTCCGCTCCTTGCGGAGAAAGTATTTAATTTGAAGGTGCCTATGTTCCTGTCTTGTCGGTAGCTCCAGGTCTTCTATCAGTTCGCCCAAGGTCGCGAGTCAGTCCCCTATGTAAAAGTCCATGATGCTTGCAAGAGGACTCCTCCAGCCTAACCCATTCCGTATTGGGTTCTCGTATCCATCCCCTCACTCTCTCTTCGGCTGTGGCTGCCCAGTCGTAGTATTGCAGGTTCAGTAGGGCCAGGGCATCCAGGTTTTTCCTCCTTTGCCGTGTCGACTTAGGGTCTTCCCCCTGCCCCCCCACGCAAATGCCATGCTCATTTGCCTATCTTATGGAAAAAGGCGTTGGGAATGAAGAGTGATATGGATCTGAACAGGAAGAGGATCCTTGGCAGTATGTTCATTTTGATCGTCTGCACCCTCCCCGCCAGGGAAAGGACCTTTTTCAGTTCCTCCGCCAGACTGGTCAGATTCCACATGTGGATCAGTGTCCAGTCATGGGCAATCTGGATCCCCAAGTAGGGGAATTTTCTTTGGGCTAGTTTGAATGAATGCTCCTCTAGCTCTGCCCCTCCCGTGTTCGGGCTCACTGGGAATGCCTCGCACTTGCCCAGGTTGAGTTTGTAGCCCGTGAAGGCTCCAAACTCTTCTAGGAGCTTCATGATTGCTTTCAGGCGGGGCAGCATGGTGGCGCAGTGGGTTAGCCCTGTTGCCTCACGGCGCCGGGGTCCCAGGTTTGATCCCGGCTCTGGGTAACTGTCCATGTGGAGTTTGCACATTCTCCCCGTGTTTGCGAGGGTTTCGCCCCACAACCCAAAGATGTGCAGGCTAGGTGGATTGGCCATGCTAAATTGCCCCTTAATTGGAAAGAATGAATTGGGTACTCTAAATTTTTTTTTTTTTTTTTAAAAAGATTGCTTTCAGGCCGTTCTGTGGTGCCGAGACGTAGAGAAGCAGGTCATCCGCATAAAGTGAAACTGTGCTCTCTGCCTCCTCTTTGAATACCTTTCCAGCTTTTCGCATCTAGCAGAGCGATCACCAGGGGTTCGATTGCCAGGCGAACAGGAGCTAGGGCAGTGGGCATCCCTGCTTTGTGCCTCTGTGCAGCTGGAAATATTCAGAGCTGGTGGTGTTGGTCCGAACACTCACCTTGGGGACATTGTACAAGAGTTTCATCAATAAGGTGAATCCCGGCCCTAGCCCAAACCGCACCTGTACCTCAATGAGGTACTTCAATTCCACTCTGTCAAAGGCCTTTTCTGCATCCAGGGAGACGATCACCTCTGGTGTTCTCTCCCCAGATGGGGTCATTATTACATACAGAAGCTGCCTGATGTTTGCAGTTAGCTGCCTACCCTTGACAAAACCTGTCTGGTCCTCTGTGACCACCTCCGGTACACAGTTCTCCAGTCTCTTGGCCAGGACCTTCGTGAGTATCTTCGCGTCCACATTGAGCAGCGAAATGGGTCTGTGAGATCCACAATCCGTTGGGTCTTTGTCTTTTTTGGGTATCGGTGATATTGTGGCCTGTGTTCGAGTTGGAGGCAGGGTGCCCCTTGCTAGCGAGTCTGCGAACATGTCCCGTAGGTGTGAGGCCAGGGCTGGTGCCAATTTTTTATAGAAGTCGGCTGGACTCCGGGCACCTTCCCCACCTGCATGGAGCTGATGATATCTCCCAGTCCTATTGGTGCTTCCAGCTCCCCTCGCCTATCGTCCCCCACGACTGGCATGTTCAATCTATCGAGGAATGGTTTAATCCCCACCTCTCCATCAGGGGGTTCGGAGGTGTACAGTTCTCGGTAAAAGGCCTAAAATTCTTGGTTGACCTCTTTCTGTTCGGCCACCAGTCTGCCTCTGTTATTCTTCACCTATGCCATCTCCCTCGTGGCCGCCTGCTTTCTCAGCTGGTGAGCCAGTAGAATGCTGGTCTTTTCTCCGTGTTCATAGGAGGTCCCCTGTGTTTGATGGAGTTGGTGCACTGCTTTCCTGGTGGATAGCAGGTAAAAGTGCATTTTTAGCTTTTTCCGTTTTGCCAGAAACTCCACTGTTGGGGCCTCGGAGTACGTTCCGTTGATCTCCACAATGGAGTCGATCAGCTGTTGCCTGACCGCCCTCACTTCCCTGTCTCCACGCGTCTTGGAGGCTATAATCTCACCCCTAATCACTGCCTTCAGTGCCTCCCACAACATGGAAGATGAGACGTCCACGTTCTGGTTATCAGTAAAGTACTCCCCTCTGGCTAGTGATGTTTACTGCCAGAAAGCCTGATCAGCCAAGAGGTCAGTGTCCAACCTCCACATGGGGCGTTGGGCATGGCCTGTCTCCAACCTCACATCCATGTAATGTGGAGCGTGGTCAGAGATGACTATCTTGGAGTATTCCACTCTTACTATTCCTGGAAGCACCGATTTTCCCACTGCAAAGAAGTCTATCTGTGAATATACTTTGTGCACCGGCGAAAAGAATGAGAATTCCTTCTCTCCGGGGTGTAGGAACCGCCATGGGTCCATTGCCCCCATTTGTTCAATGAATGCTCCCAGTTCCCTAGCCATGCCTGTCCTTTTCCCTGATCTGGGGCTCGATCGGTCCGCCTGTGGGTCCTGTACACAGTTGGAGTCGCCCCCCCCCCCCCCCACACGATCAGTTGGTGTGTGACAATGTTGGGGATTTCCGCTAGTCTTTGTTATGAAATCGGTCACCCCAGTTGGGAGCGTACACATTTATCAGAACAACTGGTGCCCCGTCAAGGACTCCGCTGACCATAATGTACCGTCCCCCTGGGTCCGTGACCGTCCTTATCACTGTAAACATCGTCCTCTTACTAATCAGTATAGCTACTCCCCTAGCCTCGTCCCGTTATATGAAAGGTACGTCTGTACCACCCAGCCCTCCCTTACCCGCAGTCGGTCCTTCTCCCTCAGGTGTGTCTCCTGCAGGAAGACAATGTCGGCTTTCAAACTTCTCAAATGGGCGAACACTCTGGATCTTTTCACTGGACCATTAAATCCCCTGATGTTCCAGCTGATAATCCTGGTGGGGGGTGATGAACGATCAATGACTACTAAAGCGAGGTTGTAGTCCAACTGAAGGGTTTAGAACAAAGAAAATTACAGCACAGGAACAGGCCCTTCGGCCCTCCCAGCCTGCGCCGAACCAGATCCTTTAATAAGCTAGATGTTTCCCCCAGCAGCTCAGGTACAGAAAGAAGGCTGCTGGGGCGGGACGGGCTCTTACACCCCGCCTTGCAGGGCGGAGCTGCCATACAGCTTGACCAATGGTAAACATACAATATCTACCAATGGTGTTCCAGCATTACTAGGTACCGTAATACCTCTACACAGACTACCACATTCACCCCGTTAAAAAAAAGAGTCCGGCGGGGCTGGTGGCTTGGGTTACAACATGGTAATGTGGTAGAAGTTAAGGTTATGGAGGTACCGTAATACCTCCGTACAGCGTTTTGTCTTATTGTCGTAACTATTTACAATTTCACAATTAACTATATACACTTTAAGATGAAGCAATCAGTCGATCGGAGGCCCTGGTCGTCCTCTGTGATCGTCGAAGCTTTGGTGGTGACGCCGGTGGAGGCTCGGACGTTTGTAACTCCGGGAGCGTGGCCTCGATCTCTGTGGCAGCTTCTACAGCCCTAGACGGCGCTGGTGGGGAAGCCGATTGACCTGGGAAGGCAGCGTCTGCGAGGTGCGTCGGTGGGAGGGTCTACACAGGGCCGGCGGAAGAACCGATCCTTCTGGGAAGGGGGCGGCTGTAAAGTGCACCGGTGGGAGGGAGGGTGGGACTGGTGGCTGGGGTGTGCGTGGGGATCCGGCGGGTGCCAGGTCTCGTAGGGAGACCGTATCTTGCCGGCCGTCGGGGTACGCCACGTAGGCGTACTGGGGGTTAGCATGGAGAAGATGGACCCTCTCGACCAACAGGTCCGACTTGTGCGGCCGCATGTGTTTTCGGAGCAGAATGTGTCCGGGAGCTGCCAGCCAGTTCGGGAGCGAGGTCCCAGAGGAGGACTTTGTGTGAAGATAAGGAGACGTTTGTGAGGTGTTTGGTTGGTCGTGGTACAAAGCAGTGACCGGATTGAGTGGAGGGCATCCGGGAGGACTTCCTGCCATCGGGAGACTGGGAGATTCCTGGACCGTAGGGCCAGTAGGACGGTCTTTCAGACCGTTCCGTTCTCCCTCTCTACCTGTCTGTTACCCCGGGGGTTGTAACTGGTCGTCCTGCTCGAGGCAATGCCCTTGCTGAGCAGGAATTGACGCAGTTCGTCGCTCATAAAGGAGGACCCCCTATCACTATGTATGTAAGCGGGTAACCCGAACAGAGTAGAAATGCTATGGAGGGTTTAGGAGAGTGGTCCAAGAAATGGCTGATGAAATTCAACGTGGGCAAGTGCGAGGTCTTGCACTTTGGAAAAAAGAATAGAGGCATGAACTATTTTCTAAACGGTGACAAAATTCATAACGCTGAAGTGCAAAGGGACTTGGGAGGCCTAGTCCAGGATTCTCTAAAGGTAAACTTGCAGGTTGAGTCCGTAATTAAGAAAGCAAATGCAATGTTGTCATTTATCTCAAGAGGCTTGGAATATAAAAGCAGGGATGTACTTCTGAAGCTTTATAAAGCAATAATTAGGCCCCATTTAGAATACTGTGAGCAATTTTGGGCCCCACACCTCAGGAAGGACATACTGGCACTGGAGCGGGTCCAGCGGAGATTCACACGGATGATCCCAGGAATGGTAGGCCTAACATACGATGAAAGTCTGAGGATCCTGGGATTATATTCATTGGAGTTTAGGAGGTTGAGGGGAGATCTAATAAAAACTTACAAGATAATGAATGGCTTAGATAGTGTGGACGTAGGGAAGTTGTTTCCATTAGCAGGGGAGACTAGGACCCGGGGGAACAGCCTTAGAATAAAAGGGAGTCACTTTAGAACAGAGATGAGGAGAAATTTCTTCAGCCAGAGAGTGGTGGGTCTGTGGAATTCATTGCCACAGAGGGCGGTGGAGGCCGGGACGTTGAGTGTCTTTAAGACAGAAGTTGATAAATTCTTGATTTCTCGAGGAATTAAGGACTATGGAGAGAGAGCGGGTAAATGGAGTTGAAATCAGCCATGATTGAATGGTGGAGTGGACTCGATGGGCCGAATGGCCTTACTTCCGCTCCTGTCTTATGGTCTTATGGTCTTAGGGCCTTGATGACGGTGGTTGCGGTCATGTCGGGGCAGGGGATGGCGAATGGGAACCGGGAGTACTCGTCAATCACGTTCAGGAAGTACGTGTTGCGGTCAGTGGAGGGGAGGGGGCCTTTGAAGTCCATACTAAGGCGTTCAAAGGGACGGGAAGCCTTCATCAGGTGCGCTTTCTCTGGCCTGTAGAAGTGCGGTTTGCGCAGATTTGGCAATTCCTGGTGGCTGTTCCGACCTCCTCGATGGAGTAGGGTAGGTTGCGGGTCTTGATCAAGTGGAAGAAGATAGTGACCCACGGGTGGCAGAGGTCCTCGTGGAGGACTCGGAAGCAGTCCACTTGTGCGTTGGCACGTGCCGCGGGACAGGGCATCACGAGGCTTGTTTATCTTCCCGGGACGTTACAAGATCTCGTAGTTATAGGTGGAGAGTTCGATCCTCCACCGCAAGATCTTATCGTTTTTTATCTTGCCCCGCTGTGCATTATCGAACATGAAGGCGACCGACCGTTGGTCAGTTAGGAGACTGAATCTCCTGCCGGCCAGGTAATGCCTCCAATGTCGCACAGCTTCTACCATGGCCTGGGACTCCTTTTCGACTGAGGAGTGGCGGATTTCGGAAGCATAGAGGGTACGTGAGAAGAAGGCCACGGGTCTGCCCGCTTGGTTGAGGGTGGCCGTCAGAGGCGTCGCTCTCGACCTGGAAGGGGAGGGACTCGTCGATGACATGCATCATGGCCATTGCAATGTCTGCTTTGATGTGGCTGAAGGCCTGGCGGGCCTCTATCGACAGGGAAAAAACTGTGGATTGGATCAGGGGATGGGCCTTGTCTGCATAGTTGGGGACCCACTGGGCATAGTAAGAAAAAAAGCCTAGGCAGCGCTTCAGTGTCTTGAAGCAGTGAGGGAGGGGGAACTCCATAAGGGGGCGCATGCGTTCAGGGTCGGGGCCTATAACTCCATTTCGCACTACGTAGCCGAGGATGGCTAGGCGGTCGGTGCTAAACACGCATTTATCCTTGTTGTACGCAAGATTAAGCATCTTTGCTGTCTGGAGGAATTTTCGGTGGTTGGTGTCGTGGTCCTGCTGGTCGTGGCCACAGATGGTGACATTATCGAGATACGGGAATGTTGCCTGTAAACCGTACTAGTCAACCATTCGGTCCATCTCGCGCTGGAAGACCGAGACCCCGTTAGTGACACCGAAGGGAACCCTTAAGAAGTGGTAGAGCCGCCCATCTGCCTCGAAGGTAGTGTACTTGCGGTCACTAGTGTGGATGGGGAGCTGGTGGTAGGCGGACTTAAGATCCACTCTGGAGAAGACCTTGTAATGCGCGATCTTGTTTACCTGGTCGGATATGCGGGGGAGAGGGTACGTGTCCAGCTGCGTAAACCTGTTGATGGTCTGACTGTAGTCGATGACCATCCTATGCTTCTCTCCGGTCTTTACCACCACGACTTGAGCTCTCCAGGGACTGTTGCTAGCTTCAATGACTCCTTCCCTCAGTAGCCGTTGGACCTCTGACCTAATAAAGATCTGGTCCTGGGCACTGTACCGTCTGCTCCTGGTGGCTACGGGTTTCCAATCCGGGGTGAGGTTCGCAAAAACAGGGAAGGCGGATCGACCTTGAGGGTTGCGAGGCTGCAGACAGTGAGAGGGGGTATAGGGCTGCCGAATTTGAAAGCTAGACTTTGGAGGTTGCACTGGAAGTCTAACCCTAGGAGTGTGGCCGCGCAGAGGTGGGGAAGGACGTAGAACCGGTAATTTTTAAACTCCCTTCCCTGGACCGTGAGGTTTGCTCCACAAAACCCCTTTATCTCTACTGAGTGGGAATCGGGGGCCAGGGAGATTTTTGATTGACGGGGTGGACGGGGAGAGAACAGCGCCTTACCGTGTCGGGATGTATGAAGCTCTCCGTGCTCCCAGAGTCGATTAAGCAGGACGTCTCGTGCCCGTTGATTAGTACCGGTGTTGCAGTTGAGAGTGCTCGCTGCCGGGACTAGTCCAGGGTCACCGAGGCTAATCGCGGCAGCAGTTGAATGTTCTCGTCGGAGGGTGTGTGGTGAGCCGCGCTGGGGTCCTGGGAGTCTATCCAAGATGGCGGCGCCCATTGGTCGCACATGGCTGGGGGTACACAAAATAGTGGCACCCATCCATCACCCGTGGTGTCCGCGGGACAGGATGGTGGCGCCCTGTGGGCGCACGTGGCCCCTGAGAAGGAAGATGGCGGCACCCGCTGGCCGCACGGGGACCGTGGAGAGGATTGTGGTGGCGGTCCGCATTCGCCACCGGAAACCGCAGCGACTGCCCGGGCCTGGCATACCGCCACAAAGTGGCCCTTTTTACCGCATCCCTTGCAGGTGGATGCACGGGCCGGACAGCGGTGCTGGGGGTGCTTGGCCTGCCCGCAAAAATAGCAGCGCTGCCCCCGGGGTTGCCAGGTCGTCTTGCAGCACAAGCTTGTGGGGGGATGGGCAATGTCTCGGATTCGGCAGCCGGGGGGGGGGGGGGGGGGGGGGTTCCACGCAGTCCAGGGGGCTGCTGCGTGGTCGGGGACGTAAGCGCGGGCGTTTCGGGAGGCCATATCCAGGGAGCTGGCAAGGTCCCGTGCCTCCTTGAGGCCGAGGGTGTCTTTCTCCAGCAATCGCTGGCGGATTTGGGAGGACAGCATACCTTAAAACGAAAGCGTCCCGGATCAAAATTTCTGTGTGGTCGCTCGCCGAAACTTGCGGGCAGCTGCAGTTTCTCCCCAACACCAGGAGCGCACGGTAGAATTCTTCCAGCAATTCCCCATGGATTTGTCGCCTCGTTGCTAGCAGATGTCGGGCGTAGACCTGGTTTACCGGGAGAATATAATGTCCTTTTAGCAGCTCCATTGCTGCATCGCAGTCGTCCGCATCCTCGATGAGGGTGTAAATTTCTGGGCTCACCCTCAAGTGCACGTCTTGCAATTTCTGTTCTCCCGTGGGTGTGTTTTCGGCCGTTCCGAGATATCCGTTAAAACACGCCAGCCAGTGCTTGAAGGTTGCCGCTGAGTTTGCCGCGTGGGGGCTGAGTTGCAGACACTCCGGCTTGATTCGGAGCTCCATCCTTTTAAATCTAGCTTATTAAATTGATGCACGATCAATGACTACTAAAGCGAGGTTGTGGTCCAACTGAAGGCTTTAATAAGCTAGATGTTTCCCCCAGCAGCTCAGGCACAGAAAGAAGGCTACTGGGGCGGCACGGGCTCTTATACCCCACCTTGCAGGGCGGAGCTACCATACAGCCTGACCAATGGGAAACATACAATATCTACCAATGGTGTTCCAGCATTACAAGGTACCGTAATACCTCTAAACAGACTACCACAGGGGGCTTTTCAGTCCCCTCTTTGTGCAGGCTCAACCATACTTACCTGGTGGACTCCGTAGTTTTCCTTTGTTAGGGGGCCGTCCAAAATGACCACGGTCACCATTCTCACCATGAGGTCAGGCCCCTGCCCTCCAGGCTTTCCCTTTGTCCAGGGGGCACCCAACATGGCCACCAACTGTGTCTATACCACGTGGGTGCGCCACTGCCCTCCAGCATCTCCCTTTGTTTAGGGACCCTCCAAAGTGGCTGCTTGTGGTGCCATCCTGTTTCCGCAATTCATTTCTTACCTGCTGAAGCCAATCTGAAAACCAACCCTTTCTTCCCATTCTGTTCCTTTTGTGTTCTTTCCCCCCCTGCCCCTCCTCCCTGCGTCGTCCCCTCCCCATCTCCCGTATGCGTTCCCCTCAGTCACCACATAATAATAATCGTTATTGTCACAGGTAGGCTTACATTAACACTGCAATGAAGTTACTGTGAAAAGCCCCTAGTCGCCACACTCTGGCGCCTGTTCGGGTACACGGAGGGAGAATTCAGAATATCCAATTCACCTAACAGCACATCTTTCGGGACTTGTGGGAGGAAACCGGAGCACCCGGAGGAAACCCACGCAGACACAGGGAGAACGTACAAACTCAACACAGACTGTGACCCAAGCCGGGAATCGGACCTGGGATCCTGGAACTGTGAAGCAACAATGCTACCCACTGTGCTACCGTGCTGCCCGGTACCACTTTCAAATGTACAAGGAATATTAAAAAAATAAATTTAAACTCTACCCAATTTCACTGGTTCATGTCAGATTTCGTTTTAGGCACCATGGGGACCTAAATTAGCACAGATATGGGGGTGGGGGCAAGAAACATTAGAGCTATTTGTTGACTGCACCCAGAGTAGAAACTCTAACTCCATTCTGGCTTACAGTGAGATTTACAGGTCAATAATTAGATTAACATTGGGAATCTTATTAGAGGACTATGTATTGACACCACGAGGTAACAATGTGGATAAAAATAACTACTTAACGGTAGCTTAATTTTCCAACATTCTGAATCTCCAAAGGAATGTTTACATGGAGTTTGTCAATTAAACACATGCATAGATGAGATATCTTACAAGACTGTGGTCTTCACACCAGAAAGAACAAGGGTGGCCAGAAACACAAGCTCAACACCACCTGTAAGTTCCTCTCCAATTCACACACCACCTTGATTTGGCAATATTCCTGATTCTTCATTGTTGTTGGGTTTAAATCCTGGAACATCCTCCTGCAAATCACTGAGTGTGCCTACACCATATGGACTGCAGTTGTTCAAGATGGTGGCTCACCTCCGACTTCTCAAAGGCAACAAAGGATGGCCAGTAAGTGCTTACCTGTGACACCAATATCCCATGAATGAATACAAAAAATACTTACTTTTAAGCTGAGGACAGAAGTTTGAGGAAACAATTTTTTTTACTACTCATTAGGTTTGGTAAAGTGAACTCAGAAACGAATTGTGAAAATGTTTTTGAAGCATAAATGTCTGGTAACATAACAGCTAAAAGCATTGATTGCTTATTTCCAAACTGTAGCATGTCAGTTTGAGCAGAGTCGGAACTTCAACTCCTTTGCTACAAAAAAAATCTATTTCGGAAGCATGCCCCATTTGAGAAAGAATAGGAAGCAGTGTTTCTGTTCCTCATGCTCAATGTGATTACAGCCACAAACTATTAATGAGCAAAAAACTTTTGACAAAATTTCAAGTGTTAATGGCGAGTATTTAAATAACAAACAGCAGCATTTATTCTCAACAAGCCATATAAGTATCTCTTCAATGAAAAGCAAATGATAAGTTCAACATACTTATCTGCTGACAAACTCTTTCTTCAGGCAGACTTTGAAACTTGGATATCCCTGTGTAGACTTGTAGCCCTGTTGGATGCAAGGTAGAAAAGCAAAGAAACAGTGCCAATAAGTAGTAGACAATTTTTAGCTTTAAATGAACTTTGACTTTTAATACCTGAAAAGTTAAAGATACTTTATCTAAATTGCTGACTAAGGAGTAAATATTAGACCAGCAAAAGTCAGCATTAGTAAAAATTGATGCATCTTATTTTCATGTAATTTGAGTTGTGAAATAAATATATAAATGTAAGTTTGTCTTATTTTTGCTATCTTTCAATATAAACACAATGTAAATCACTTAATGAAGTTGCATTTTATTAGAAGAGGATCAAGCCCAACAAATGCTGTGTATTGTATGATTCAAAGGCTATGCGACATTGTATGTACCAATTACTTTTATTATGGCCGCTAACACCAAATTATTATGCTTGTAGGATTATAAGCAATATTACTAGATTATATTTGTTAATCACTGCTTTGATGGTTTATTTAAATGGGTCAATGTAAGCTGGGATACTATCCAATTTTAAAAAAAAACTGTTATAATCAAGTTTTAGGTCAATTTCATTCAATCAGAGCAATGGATTAATGCTTGTTCTCTGGAGTAGGCAAATATCACACTCTTACAACTGGACCAATGAAGAGCTGCTTGGTCAACCCTTCATAATTATATGAACACCATCAGTCCTGTGGCATTGCCTGCATTGGAGAGCTGCCAGCGTCAGATTGGTTGGCAGCTCTAGGGAGGCATAATTTTCACCTCAGGCTTTTTGATTCAAGGTAGGCCCACCGCTGGTCACTTAAGTGCCTGATTGGAAGTGATGTGGCTCATGCTGGGCCACCAACCGGTGGTCAAGATCCTCACTGCTTGGAATAAATTATGTTCCATGTCTCTTCATCTGTTTGATAGTTTTCCTCATACTAATTTCCCTCCTGGCCCCCACAATCTCCATTCCCCAAACTCTCTATTTCTACGCACGTTTTACAGTTTCTCCACCTCTGAAATGGTGTTGTTCACTAATTTATCTAGTGGGTAACTTTTAACTTTCCCAATCAGAATACATTTATTTCTTCTCACTCCTGCCCAAATCTTGAGATTCAAAAACATTTGACGGGTTCAGACCTATTTATTAAAAGAAACATATGACTGAGAGCGAGATTTGACATTCATAGTACTATTTGTAAGCCCTGTTTCCCATAGAATTCCTATAGGAAGGAGGCAATTCAGCCCATCGGGTGTGCACCGATCCTCTGAAAGAGCACCCTACCTAGGCCCACTCCCCCACCCTATCCCTGCAACTCTGTAATCCAATCTAATTTACACATCTTTGGGCACCAAAGGGAAATTTAGCATGGCCAATTCACCTAACCTGCACATCTTTGTACTGTGGAAGGAAACTGGAGTACCCAGAAGAAATCTACGCAGGCAAAGAGAGAATGTGCAAACTCCACTCCATTCAAACCCGGGTCCCTGGCGCTGTGAGGCAGCAGTCCTAACCACTCTGCCGCCCCACCCTCCCAAGCAGAAAATGAGACCTCAAAGTATAAAGTGATGGCCTTTCACTTGTAAGTTGCAGTCTGTTGTCTTGGTGAATTTTCATATCAGCTGGAAAGGCAATGGTTGGGCCTCGGCGGGGGAGGGCGGGTCACGTTGAATGGGTGAGTTAGGCCAGGCTGGGAGAAGGGATCTTCTGACCTTATGATGGAGGGAAAGTCATTGATGAAACAGGTGAAGATGGTTAGACCAAGGATACTCCCTTGAGCAACTCCTGCAGTGACGTCCTGCAGCTGAGATGACGGACCTTCAACAACCACAATCATCTTCATCTGTGCTAGGTATGATTCCAAAGCGCAGAATTTTCCACTGATTCCCATCGACTCCAATTTTGCTGGGACTTCTTGATGCTACACTTGGTCAAATGCGGCCTTGACATCAAGGACAGTCACTCTCACCTCTGGAGTTCAGCACTTTTGCCCATGTTTGAATGAAGGCTGTAATGAGGTCAAGAAATGAGTGGCCCTGGCGGAACGCAAACTGAGCATCATAGAACATAGAACGATACAGTGCAGTACAGGCCCTTCGGCCCACGATGTTGCACCGACATGGGAAGTCAAAAAAACAAAAGCCATCTAACCTACACTATGCCATTATCATCCATATGCTTATCCAATAAACTTTTAAATGCCCTCAATGTTGGCGAGTTCACTACTGTTCCAGGTAGGGCATTCCACGGCCTCACCACTCTTTGCGTAAAGAACCTATCTCTGACCTCTGTCCGATATCTATTACCCCTCAGTTTAAGGCTATGTCCCCTCGTGCTAACCATTTCTATCCGCGGGAGAAGGCTCTCACTGTCCACCCTATCTAACCCCCTGATCATTTTGTATGCCTCTATTAAGTCTCCTCTTAACCTCCTTCTCTCTAACGAAAACAACCTCAAGTCCATCAGCCTTTCCTCATAAGATTTTCCCTCCATACCAGGCAACATCCTGGTAAATCTCCTCTGCACCCGTTCCAAAGCTTCCACGTCCTTCCTATAATGAGGTGACCAGAACTGTACGCAATACTCCAAATGCGGCCGTACCAGAGTTTTGTACAGCTGCAACATGACCTCATTACTCCGGAACTCAATCCCTCTACCAATAAAGGCCAATACTCCATAGGCCTTCTTCACAACCCTATCAACCTGGGTGGCAACTTTCAGGGATCTATGTACATGGACACCGAGATCCCTCTGCTCATCCACACTTCCAAGAATTTTACCATTAGCCAAATATTCCACATTCCTGTTATTCCTTCCAAAGTGAATCACCTCACACTTCTCTACATTAAACTCCATTTGCCACCTCTCAGCCCAGCTCTGCAGCTTATCTATGTCCCTCTGTAACCTGCAACATCCTTCTGCACTGTCGACAACACCACCGACTTTAGTGTCGTCTGCAAATTTACTCACCCACCCTTCTGCGCCCTCCTCTAGGTCATTTATAAAAATGACAAACAGCAACGGCCCCAGAACAGATCCTTGTGGTACGCCACTTGTAACTGAACTCCATTCTGAACATTTCCCATCAACCACCACCCTCTGTCTTCTTTCAGCTAGCCAATTTCTGATCCACATCTCTAAATCACCCTCAATCCCCAGCCTCCGTAGTTAGGTTATTGCTAAGCAACAGCCACTTAATTGCGCTGTTGATGGCCCCCTCCATCACTTAATTGATGATCAGTTGTAGATTGATGGGGTGGTATTTGGCCGGTTTTGATTTTTCCTGCTTTTTATGTACATGACATACCTGGGCAATTTTGCACATTGCCGGGTCAATGACAGTGCTATGGCTGTACTAGAACAGCTTAGAAAGTTCTGGAGCACAAATCTTGAGTATTATTGCCAGAATATTGTCAGGGCCCATATTTATGTACAATCTCAGCAGGTCTGACAGCATTTGTGGAGGAAGAAGGGAGCTAATGTTTCGAGTCTGGATGACTTATTTGTGAAAACTTCAGTTCTCGTTCTTTGTGGCCATGAACCTTGCGACGTCACCAGCGAGGGGCAGGGAAAATCAAGAAATGCGATCGCTCCAGAGAGAATCTCGTTTCCTAATTTTCTCTGGATTTTCCACCCACGTCACCATTCTCTCGGACAGCAAACATGGGCTGAAAAATGCCCCCGTGTTTTAACAGCACATGCAGTTTTGATTTTGAATCTTCCAGTTTCTTCCCAAGAAGAAGGTGATAAATATTAAACATAGTCTTCAGGTATGCAGCTTTTGGAAGATCTTTGTCTACTTTCTGAAGACATCATTTTAATTTGGGGATTTAGAGAACACATTGAGACTGTGGCATGTTGTTAGACACATACAGGAGGCACACAGTGTGTGATTAACAACAGAAAGGCCTGCACGCGGTGTACACAGACACTGTTCTTGCCCAAACAACCATCCAATCAAAAACCAAAGAGAAAATGCTGGAAAATCTCAGCAGGTCTGGCAGCATCTGTAGGGAGAGAAAAGAGCTAATGTTTCAAGTCCATTTGACCGTTTGTCAGAGCTATAAGACAGAGAAAGTGGGAAATATTTATGCTGTGGAGTGAGAATGAAAGATGAGTCATAGCCACAGAAACCCAGGGGAAACTGAATCAAATTGAAGAAGTTTAAAATCATTTTAAAATGCTCAGAAATAAAGGCGTCAAAATAGCCAAGAGTGTCAAGGGCA
This sequence comes from Scyliorhinus torazame, assembly GCF_047496885.1. Taxonomy (NCBI): domain Eukaryota; kingdom Metazoa; phylum Chordata; class Chondrichthyes; order Carcharhiniformes; family Scyliorhinidae; genus Scyliorhinus; species Scyliorhinus torazame. Next base: position 216,124,439 of record NC_092709.1, on the reverse strand, counting down.
GTGGAGCAGAGCAATTCTTGAAGTTCATATTCTGAATAACTGCAATAAGATCAAAGAAAAATACAATTTCCAGGTATATAAACATACAAACATACTTTTCACAGTAACTTCATTGCAGTGTTAATGTAAGCCTACTTGTGACAATAAAGATTATTATAAAGATTATTATTATAATTCTTTCCCAAGTGCTTCAAACACAAGAATGCATGCGTTATTCAAATAATTTTTTTAATAACCTATCTGTTATAACATTGACAGGCATTTTAAACCAGTACTCCCCAGAAGATGGCAGCAAAGTTTTCCAAAATTGCACTAACATTTTTGGTAAGAACTGTGCAAAGGTTCCGGCAACCGGTCAACGAGCGATGCCTGTAATTAGCTAGATTTACCCTTGTCCGTTTAATCATTTTGATACTTTGTGATGCAAGTTACTGTTAGTGCAAGATGGAAACAATGTGACACATTCAACAGGGCAAGCAGTTGTGCATCTTAGCCAATCAGATTGAAGGATCGTGAAATGAACAGTTGAAAGTCTGATCAGGAGTGGGTGTTAAGAGTGGGTGTATTTGGTGGAACATTAGGTACAGAAAGAGAACTAAAGAATCAGAAAGAAAGATTGGATTAAGGGAGAGAAAAAAACAGGCAAAGAAAGTAATTATTTTTTCTGAAAGAATGAAACTTTCCACTTAGAGTAGTTAATTTTCAGTATCAGAAGGGTTGGCTGGTTGTAACTGGGGCTTATCATAGCATTGAAAGGGTACCTGAAAGTGACTTTATTTAACTTTCTGTCATGAGTTTACTTCTTATCTGCATACAGGAACCTCACGCTGTTCAAAGCATTTAAACAGGTAGCTAGACAATGAAGTGTTTTTGTGAAGCTAATGGTGAAGCAGCACATCTCCGGCAGAAAATTCATTTACATATTTACTAAGGCATCTGTCCTCGCTCGAAGTTGCAGTGGCATTTTCACATAAATTATCTAGAGCTTTATTAGTCACCCTTTTTGGGCTCATCAGTATCATTTGCAGCAGCATCTCCTGTAAGAGTTTATTACTTTGGCATCCATGATTTTATGGTCAATGTCAAAGAGACAGCATTCATTGCTGACTTTGAAGAAAGCTACTCACAAAGATTTGGTGATCACTGATTTCACCTGAGCCAATGCGACTTTCAATCTGGAGTCATCTATAGGGAATCCAGTAACAGTGATCTCAGTAACTGGGCTGAGGAGCCAATCAGGCCAATGAGTTCTAATACAGCAAACCCAGAAGTTCAAAATAAGCAGCACACATTATAATACTGGAAGAAATGAAAGTTTAGGGCATACATGTAGAATTAAAGTAGAAGCTGAAATAACATAAACTTTTAAAAAGTAAACAAAAATTAATTATTTAAAAAATAATGGCTTTTTAAAATCATGGAATAAATATCCTGGAAAATTAGGTTTGTAGTGCCCGAGAAGTTGGCCAACAGTATAACAGACCTAGTATGCCATTAAAACTCACATTCAGGAAGGCCTAACATCTTCCAACAGGTTGTACAGTATAAATAGTGCATAAAATGTTAAAATTCATGTCAATCCACTGATTCCGTGTTGATTGCATCTACAAAAACTGCAACAGCACATCCTGTGGAGGAAACAGGGCAACACTGACAGCAGCTTCTGGCTTTCCACATTTAATTGTGCATGTTAATTTTACACAGTAATGATGGCAAGTGCCAAGATTTTCACCATCATTAAAACTGCAAATTGCGCACCATTACCACAGAATGTGAAGAAGCAACTATTACACCTGACATCATTACTAATCTGAAATATCTTGACGGCTTACTGCACCACTGATATGATGTTCAATGATACAGACATGCAAGTTTGGTGAATGTGCAAGGGAGCAACATAAAGGGCAGGATTCTCCGATCCTGGGGCTAAGTGTTGACGCCGTCGTAAACGCCGGAGGGTTTTACGATGGCGTCATCTGGCCCCTAGGATCAGCGATCCTGCGCCGCACAGGGGGCCAGCATGTCACTTGGGAGCCTCACGCTGCTCCAGCTGCCGATACGGGCGTCAGCACAGGCGGCGCGGGTCCCCGCAGGTGCGCCATGGCCGGAGCGAGTTCGCGCATGCGCGTGGGTTGCTGTCTCCCGACGCAACATGGCGGAGACCTACAGGGGCCCGACGCGGAGGAACATAGGCCCCCACCGGGATAAGCCCACCGGCCGATTGGTGGGCCCCGATCGCAGGCCAAGCCACCGTGGAGCAGCCCCCTCTCCTTCCCCCCCCCGGAGTCGGAATCCCCCTCCCCCCCCCCCCCCCAAACCAGGCCGCCCCCCGCCGCATGAACGCTGACGTTCCGCCGGGTTGGACCACATGAGAACGACACCGGCGGGACTCGGTCTAACTCGGCGGGCACTCGGCCCATCGTGTGGGCAGAATCGCTGGGGGGGGCCGCATTGAGCTGCTCCCGACCGGCGGTGCAGCGACCGCGCGATTCTCCGGTCGCTGGAGAATTGGCGGACCGGCGTCAGAGCGCCGCCGCATGATTTGCATCCCCCTGGAGATTCTCCGACCCGGCGCGAGGTCGGAGAATCCCGCCCAAAATCGTCTTTGGAGCACAATGGAATTTGGGGCTTCAAGCCCACAAGATAATTTTTATACTGTGATTTTGGTGTGATCTGGACAGTTTTGAGTGAGGCGGTACATGGATGGCATTTTCAGATTTGACCAATACTTGATGGTATGAATTTAGGAAGCAACATTTCAGAGTGTATCAAGCAAATGAAGTGTAAACTATATTACCATGGTATCAACTTACAATACACTTTGGGTTTGATATACTGTTCTTCTTTCAGGGGTGGGCGGTGTTCATTGATACAAATATTTTCAGATTGATGATTCAACTCAGTTTACCCTCTTAAAGCCCTATAATAGGCAGGGTGTGCGTTTGGGTGAAGTTGATAAATACAACCAATTTCCTGGTTTATATTATAAAATGTTATGTTCACAAATGCACAACTATGGATACCACGAAAAATGAATCGACAGCACTACAGTAATACTGACCAGAGTATATAACCATATCCAAGTACGTGACCCAGGTACATAATCATACCCAGATTCTCCACCTACCCTCTCTTTCAATACTGACATCACCATTCCTCAAAGAAATCTTGCCCTTGGTCAGTCAATCCTCCCTAATTACTGCTGATTTGTAACCTTCTTTTCTTCGCAACAATCCTGAAAATGCCATCCATGTACCACCTCACTCAAAACTGTCCAGATCACACCACAATCACAGTATAAAAATTATCTTATGGGCTTGAAGTCCCAATAACATTCTCTGTGATCTCTGTGCATTACATCTTCAAGCTCTCCAATGTTTGATATGGCCAATCATTTTGCTTCATCACCACTGCTTTGATGTCTTATGCCATACTAGTGTTCTTGCGCTGCTCCGTTCACACCTGTCATACGAACATAAGAAATCAGAGGAGTAGGCCATTAGGCCCCTTGGCCTGCTCTGCCATTCAATAAGATCAAGGCAAATCTTTGCCCTCAATTCCACTGTCCTGATTGATTCCTATGCCCTTTGATTTATTTGGAGTCTGGTCAGCTTCTCCAGGATTCTGGGTTCATGGCCCCCTAGTCTGGATTTGGGAACTTTGCAAAAGGCAAGTTCAAAAGGTTTTACCTTTGCCACTTCCGTGCCAACATTCCCCCACCAAAAACCCACCCCAACTGGCCCCTCATACCCTCCAAGCCAACTCAAATTCCTTCCACTGCAGTTGCACCATGAATATAACCAATGAACCGTTTAATAACAATGGCAAATGTGGATCAGCGCAGAGAGAAAAACACGCTTTCACAAATCTTCTTTTGGGAAAAAAAAACTCTATAAAAATGTCCATGAGATATACAATTAAACTATCAATAACAGAAGCTTTAAACACTTCACACCTCTTAATATTTTTCAAATAAATATTAAGACATTGACAAAAGAGATCACAGAAAGAAGTTAAAGATGTTGATAAAGCCAAGTCAACAATTCACTTCAGTTGTCAAAACAGAATCCCTTACTGAGCTAATGCGCTTATTGTCCTGGGTCAACAGCCAAGCCTCATTAAGTGCGAGGGAAACCAGGGAATTATAGACCAGTTAGCTTAACATCTATGTCAGGAAACTGCTAGAATCTATGATTAGGGATTAGGCGACTAAATTCCTTGAAAGTTTTCAGCCAATCAGAGAGCCAACGGTAGGTCATGCTTGACGAATCTTACTGAACATTTTGCGAATGTGACGAAAGTAGCAGACTGGGGAATTTCTATGGATGCCACTTATATGAACTAACAGAACGCATTTAATAATGTCCTTTAGAGGAGGCCAAAGCTGAATTTCCTTGAATTGAAGGGAAGTTATTGACCTGGTTAAGAGATTAGCTGATCGGGAGGAGACAGAGAGTGAAGATAATGGGCAGACACTTTGATTGGTAAGATTGACTGGTGGTGTCCTGAAAGGATCTGTGTTAGAGCCTCAAATATTTCCGGTATTCATTAACAGCTCAGATGAGAAGATATTGAACCATATAGCCAAATTTGCTGATGGCACCAATAGGCAATATTGTAATGTAATGAATGTAGGAATTTCAGCTATATTGGATTATACGTATTTGGTGAAGTGGGTTAGAGTGTGTTTGATTGCTGAAGTCATGTTTTTTAAAAAAATCTTGGTTTGAAAGACAACAAAGGTTTTCGGAGCCAGAGGTGCAATTAACCATTGTAAAAGCTTGGGCTAATATAATTTTGTTTTGATTAAGGAGACTCCCTTGGAAGTTAATTACATTTCAGCTTGGTGAGACGATGGGCGCGATACAATGGAGAAGTGTGGTTGCGAGCGGGAATTACGGCAAGCTTCCCGACACTCAGCCCAGCGAGGCCATAAACACTATAAAATGTTAATTGGCCCACCTAACGAGGCCCCATGGGCTTCATGTCGTAAATGATGATCTGCCCGCTGATATGCCAGGACTGCGCTCGCCAGCCCCCACTAACGAGGGGGAGCAGCACTTAAACCGTTCCTAGACAGGCAACCTCACACAGCTCCCAGCCATGCCACTGAGGAGACCAGCCTATGCTTTATGGGAAGCAGACGGGATGCCCTGTTCCCCCGAGGGTCTGCCGCAGGGCAGCCAGTGCCACCTGGGAGGAAGTGGCAGCGGGCGTCAGCTCAGAGAGCGTTACCAGGAGGACCTTCACCCAGTGCCATAAGAAGGTCAACGACCTCCACCGGCTGCATTGGTGGGTTGCCATCAGCCCTCTGGCACTGGCCCTGCCTGCCACCTCAAACCCCCAACCCCCGAGCATGTGCCTGGCACCACTCCTGCCCAGCACCATTGTGTACCCTGGCTCACCAATTTCTAGCAGTGCCACCCATGCCGCTCCCCTCACTCCCAATTCACCTCACCCCATCACCCGCCCCATACTCCCCTTTCCCCTCCTCCCACTCCCACAACGAACGGCGCCTACGGCTCACAGTGCCCATTCTGTGTCTCCTCCCTGCAGGAGAAGTTGGAATACAACAGACAGGAGAGGGTCCAGACGGGCGGCGGTGTGCCTGACATCAGAGCCCTCACCCCCTATGAGGAAGGGGTCCTGGAGGTCACGTACGGCACAGAGGCGAGGATCCACTGGTCCCCACCCAGATGACCTGACACACGCGAGTTGTTAATGCCATGCAGAATGACCCATCCCTCCCACTGACCACATGTCCATTACCCCGCATGATCCTCATCCGACAGTGCCGGCGCCTCGGAGGGGAGCTCCGAGGAGACCACCATATTCGCAGCACAGCTGTCATTGAGCTGGATTCCTCAAAATGCCATTTAATGCCTTCACCGCTCTGGTGGTGCACTGCCATCTGCAATACACCCCCTGGAGGACCCGCCTCGCTTTGTGGTGGTCTCCTGTGCCCTCCACTACCTGGCACAGCAGTGGGGCGACGTACTGGAGGAGGAACATGCGGCCACCTCCGAGCAGGAGACGGACCAGGAGGGGCTGGAGTATGAGCTTGGGAGAACCCACAGGACTAGCCGGAGGCTGGAGGACAGGTGGCACTGGCGAGGGTCCAGCAAGTCCAGAGGTCGAGGGAGGCCCTCATCCTCGCCTGCTTCACATTGGACATGTCTTCATCGGTAATCACACCCCATCCACCCCCATCACCACCTTGTCCTACCCTTCCAGTATCTGAGCAACATAACTCCAAGGTGATGGGACTGTGTCAGCTCTGTCAGCCCGTCACCGCCGAAGGCAGGAGGGTGATGATAATCTTCAGAGAGTTGGTGCTCCTCAATCTATGCCATAGTCTGACTCCTGCTTGTTACGGAGTGCTTGCTCACACCCATCGCCTGCACGTTGTATGCCTGGAGGTTGGGGAGGGGTGGTGGGGAGAGGCGTCCAGGACCTCCATGCCCAGAAGCTGGGGCAGGAAATTGGGATTGGTGCTCAGCCTGCATTGCTGAAGAAATTGGCAGAGGCGTCATATTTCTCAAGAGCAACTTTTTTAATGCCATACATTGGTATCTCCAACTGTCTCAATCTCTTGATGGTGCTGCCACACCTTCCCAACCCCTCCCTCATCACACCCTCCCGTCCCTTACCCCAAAACCTCTCCCCCCATGCCCCTTCAGTGATTCTCGACCTGCTTAGCTTTCCGTGCACCACCACTGCGCCTCGTTGTGTCCCCAGGATGCACAGCAGAGGTGAAGGCAACCTGCTTCCAACCGCATCCCGTGGCCTTCAATGCCCCTGGCGGGCATCCTCTGGGGGCCCTGGGGCCAAGGGACCCAGCCTACTTACTAGAGGCGCATGCCCCGTCATGCAACCCTGTAATTAAATAATTTAGACTTGAAAATGTGCTTGTTCAATCTCATGAAGAACCATGGCAGAAATTGAGGGAGAACTGTCTCAAGGTGAGACAAGCTTGAGCGATAAAGGGCCTACTCTTATTCTTATGTTCCTGTAGAACTGTCACCAGGTCCTCGGAGCCAAGCTCCAGGGATTGACTCCCCTGACCACCTGCTCCTATTCCTTTCTGACTGCTTTACTGAGGGCCTCCTGCAAGAACATGGCAATTCACTTCCTTGACTAAGGCCTCCAGCACTCTATCTGTGATCCGAGGTGCCCTCTCTCTGACCTGACTCTACATTTCCTCTAATTGCAAGAGTGCCAGCCAGCAGCAGCCTCTTTATATGGGGCGAAGCTTCCCTTTGATTCACAACCCTTTGAGTGAAGTTATTTCTCCTCATTTCATTCCCTTCATGGATCTGCCAAGTAACAGTGAAACAAATTTAGCAAGGCATGATAGGATATGATCTGTCCAGCAACAGATAGAAATCTGCCTAGCGACAGTAATAGCCAGCATTTAAATGCCATGCTGAGATGCGACTTTCCCAGTAACAAAATTAGCACACATCTTGGCAGAATCAGATGTCGATCACCAAATTAGTAGAAAGAGCTTACCTAGAGTCAAAGAATTTGAGAGAGGCAGACAGCCAAATAGAGAATGAAGAATCAAAGGGGATAAATAGTATAATTGCCAGAACACACAGAAGCAGACAGGCCAGTTTACATCCAACAGCCTGAGAGGTGAATCCACAACTCTCAGCCAGGAGGCTAGTTTTATATCCAAGTCTGAGAGCAGAAAACTTCATAAAGGCAGTTTAAATATCTTTGTTGGACAGGAAAAGACACTTCCCAGACTTGATCATCAGCCCTGTATTTTGTGGTAGCTATATTCAAGATTTGATTTATAGATTTATTTAATTTAAATGTTGTTTGGGGAAAGGAGAGTCTTAAAGAGTTAAAGGATCTTAGACATATTTTGGAACAAGGTTCGACATAAATTGTATGTGTTTAGTATTCATATACTTAATTGTACTTGGGTATTGTAATCCTGTTAGTGTGTAGATGTCTTGTCTTTAATTTAATAAATAGTCTTTAATAATAGTTAAACAATGATTGGGTTGGTTATTCTCACTGGGGTTTCATGTGACTCCTCGCACCATTCCAAAAACAAAACCTAATATCCCCACGAACTGGTGTTCCAAGTTGGGCTGCCCTCGCAGATACCATCAGCGTGGTTCGTGTCAGAAAATTGGGGGCTTGAGCCTGAATTTTAAAAAAGCTTAATTCCTTGGGGGGTAGGAAATTTTTGATTTTTAAACAAAACAAGAGTGAGGAACAAGTGGAATCAAGTGAAAATGTGTTATTTAAAGCAAGAAGGCTGCAAAAAGGGCTCTTTCTCCAGCTCGATCTTATGTGGAAGTAGACAATGTAACCATTGCAAGTTTGAAAAATGTGCCTAAAAGCAAACTGATGGAACTGACAGCTAAATTGGATGCAGTCTTATCTACAGGGGCTAAGGAGGCTGAGATAATTGAAAGCATAGCTATGCATTTAAAAACACGATTGGCTGTACCCAATATTTCAAGAAGTAAGGAAATTGAATTAGCTAGGCTTCAATTCCAAAGAGACATAGAAATTAAGAAGTTAGAAATGCAGGTAAAAGAGAGGGAGTGAGAGGAAAGAGAGCAGAAACAAGAGGAAAGAGAGATGAAAGAGAGGAAAAAGAGGAAAGAGAAAGGGAGCATGATTCATAATGGGAGGAAAGAAAAGGGATTTTAAAAGAGAAATGGGGCAAGCCGCATGAGAAGAAAAAGACAAAGAGAAAGAGAGACTTCAAACTTTGCACACAAGCAGCAGAAATCAAAAGGTTAGAGAGATGGCGGAGGAAGGTGGTTCTGGATAGGAAACTAGTCGGGAGATGATCAGATACGTACAAGCTCTCCCAAAATTTGATGAAAAGGATGCAGAGACATTTTTTCTGCTTCTGAGGAAATAGCTAAACAGATGAAATTGCCACAAGACATTTGAACCCTACTTTTACAGACTGAAAGTGTAGGAAGGGCTAGTGAAGTTTCTGTGTCTTTGTTAAGAGGAAAGGTCTGGGGACTATGAGGTAGTGATGAAAGCTATATTGGGTGATCAGGAGCTGAGGCTTACAAACAAAAGATTCAAGCCGTAATAAAACAGTCTGGACAAACACACATTGTATTCAAAAGGGTTAAACAAAGCTAGTCATTTTGATAGGTGGGTGCGAGCTTAAAAGTTGGTGGATGACACAAAAAGAGGTGGGAAGGCAAGTGGTGAGGAGGACACAAAGATTCTACAGATGATATAGGCAGGTCAGGTGAGTGTGCAAAAACTTGGCAGATGGAATATAATGTAGAAAAATGTGAAGTTATGCACTTTTGTAGGATGAATAAAGGAGCTGAATATTATTTAAATGGAGAAAGGCTGCAGAAAACTGCACTACAGAGAGATTGTGTGGGTTTCCTCCGGGTGCTCTGGATTCTTCCAAAGATGTGCAGGTTAAGTGGATTGGCCATGCTAAATTGCCCCTTGGTGTCCAAAGTTTTAGTGGCGTAGCAGGGTTAAGGCGATGGGGCAGGGGAGTGGGCCCAGGTTAGGGTGCTCTTTCTGAAGGTCGGTCCAGACTCAATGGGCCGAATGGCTTCCTTCTGCACTGTAGGGATTCTATGATTTTAATTACATTATTGAATTGAGTTTCAGTGATTGGAGCTCCTGTATCGTCATGGTGCTCAAATCGGTTGGAACCCAGAGACTGTGCGTGGACTACAGGCCGGAGAATACCATAGATAAGAACGATTTGTTTCCTATTCCACATTTGGAAGACTGCATCAAACGCATTGGATGGTCGAAATTTGTCATCAAAATAGACTTGCTAAAGGGCTATCAGCAAATACTTTTCATCAAATCATAAAATTTACAGTGCAGAAGGAGGCCATTCGGCTAATCGGGTCGACACCGGACCCTGAAAGCCCACACCTCCACCCTATCCCTGTAACCCAGCAACCCCACCTAACTTTTGGACACTATGGGGCAATTTAGCATGAACCATCCACCTAACCTGCATACCTTAAGACAGTTGGAGAAAATGTTAGTCGATAGAAAAAAGGCTTTGTTATCGGGAAAATAAACTTCAATTGGGCAGCAATGGGTTTTAATGCTTCAGCCCCTTTCCCAGTTGCATAGAAAGAGGAGGGCTGTGTGGAGTGGCAAATTGCATTAGAATTGCATTGTTTACCATTGATGGATACATAGTTAGATTACAATATTAGCACTGGACTCTGAACGCACGGTTCCTTCACTGCTTGTATTTCTCAATATGCTCCCGCGCAATAATCAGTCTCTGGATCGGAGCAGTGCCTTCATAGATCTGGTAGATTTTAGCATCTCTCATCAGTTTCTCCACAGGCTATTCATTGTCAAACTTGTTGCCTCCAAATATCTGAACGGCAACTGGCAACCTGATTGGCAATGTCCCCTGCAAAGGCATTTGCTATGGAGGCGTAGTAAGTGTTCCTCCGCCCCATGTCCACTTCCCAGGCGCTCTCTGGTAGCTTAGCCGGGCCAATTCCACCTTCAGAGCCATTTCCGCCAGCAGGAAGGAAACCGCCTGATGCTCTGCAAGTAACTTTCCAAAGCATATTTAGTAGCTTCATCCAAAGCTCTCTGGCCTAAACCAACTGCTCCAGCAGCTACCAGTGGTCTGGTTTTATCGAACGCTCCCACTGCAATTTTGATGCCAGCCCCCTCTCCAACGAGGATGTTCTCCTTGGGCACTCGCACATCTTCAAAGACAATGCCTATGGTATCTGAGCATCGCTGACCGATGTTCATCTCCTTTCTTCCAATCTGGATTCCAGGAGAGTCAGCATCCATAATGAAACCAGTGAAGGCCTTGCCGGCAGAGGCTTTAGGGCTGGAAAAAAAAAGTCAGCCTTGCCAAAAGAGAAATACTGGAAAATCTCAGCAGGTCTGGCAGCATCTGTAGGGAGCGAAAAGAGCTAATGTTTCGAGTCCAGATGACCCTTTGTCAAAGCACACAATATGCACACATCAGCGGAGCCTCTGTCATTCGTCCCAAGTACTTCTTCTGCTGTTCCTCATTGCCTGCTAGGATGACTGGCATTTGCTCCAGTGAATTGGCCTCGATTGCAGTCTGAATGCCAGTACAACCGTATCCTATTTCCTCAGTTATGAGACAGGAATCAAAGATGCCTAGCCCCATTCCACCGCAATTCACGGAGATGTGTGTGTTCATCAGACCCAGCTCCCATACTCTCTTCATAAGTGAAACAGGAAGGGCAGCACGGTGGCCTAGTGGTTAGCACAGCTGCCTCACGGCGCTGAGGTCCCAGGTTCGATCCCGGCTCTGGGTCACTGTCCGTGTGGAGTTTGCACATTCTCCCCGTGTCTGCGTGAGTTTCGCCCCCACAACCCAAAAATGTGCAGAGTAGGTGGATTGGGCACACTAAATTGCCCCTTAATTGGAAAAAATAATTGGGCAATCTAAATTTTTTTTTTTTAAATAAGTGAAACAGGATACGCCCCACGCCTGTCATATCGGCAGCTGCAGGAACCATATCCTTACGAGCAAATTTCCGTGTTGTGATCTGGAACTCTTTCTACTCATCTGTGAGTTCAAAATTGAACCCAGGTGCTGCTGGGCTTGCCTTCAATACAGCTGCCGAAGCCCTGATGGTTGACTGAAATCGCAAGCCAACTCGGACACTGACGCTCAGCGCACGCTCAACCTAGAACCACATCGCTGCTTCCACCCGCCGGACAGCCTGGACTTTTAACTGAGAGGGAAAAGATCTCTGCCACAAGAACAATTCAAAGTTACGCCGTTAGGGTTGAAGAACTCCCCCGAAACTTTTCAGAGGCTCACCAACAGTGGTTCAAGAATTGAGTCACTGTATCATATACATTGATGACTTAGTGGTATTCAGCCAGAGTTGGGAAGAACATCTACACCACCTAATGGAACTGTTTGACTGCTTTGAAGAAGTCAATCTTGTGATGAATCTAGCAAAAAGCGCATTTGCTAAGGCCCAAATTTCATATTTGGGATACACAGTGGGACATGGTCAAATGGCCCTAAGAGATGTAAAAATACAGGCCATTTGGGACCTCACAAAACCCACCAATGGAAAGAGATTGTAAAATTTCTGGGCATGAGACGAATTCTACCTTAGATTTATGCCAAACGTTAGCAGTATGGTAGCACCACTCAAAGAGCTCTTAAAGAAGAACCTGCCCTTTAACTGGATGGAGGACTGTCAAATAGCATTCAACCTTTAAAAACGGTGTTGACAACAAACCTAGTGTTAGCAGCACTCAATTACAACAAGCAGTTTAAACTGGCGGTGGATGCTAGCGACGTTGGTTTAGTAACCCTTTTATTGCAAGGAGATGAACTTCGCCTTGAAAAGCTGGTGGGATAGTCTTTAATAATTGTTACACAATTACTGGGCTGATTATTCTCACTGGGGTTCCACGTGGCTCCTCACATTATTCCGAAAAAAAAAACTATACACCCCCCCGCGAACTGGTGTTTCAAGCTGGGATACCCTCGCAGATACCAGCAGCGTGGTTCATGACTGTCTTAAGTGGTTGGCTCTTTATCCAAAGACTGCGTTCCCATGTTATACATACACTGATCAGCAGAAAAATAGCGTCCACCCTATCAAGCCCATTCAGAATTTTGTAGTTTTCATCAGATTACCTCTCATTCTTCCAAACACCAGAAAATATAGGCTCAATTTATTCAGCCTCATCACAGGCCAACCCTCATCCCAGGGATCAATTTAATGAACATTTGCTGTATCACCTCCAATGTAAGTATATCTTTCCTTAAATATGGAGACTAAAACTGGAAAATTAATCATACATTTATATTCTTTTAAATATAGTTTTTCCACATATGGCGGCACGGTGGTCAACACTGCTGCCTCACAGCCCCAGCAACTCAAGTTTGGTTCCTGCCTTGGGTGACTATGTGGAGTTTGCACATTCTTTCCGTGTCTGCGTGGGTTTCCTCCGGGTGCTCCGGGTTCCTCCTACAGTCCAAAGATATTCAGGTTAGGTGGGGTTACAGGGATAGGGCACGGGAGTGAGTCTAGGTACGGTGCTTTTTCAGAGGGTCGGTACTGACTTGATGGGCCAATTGTCCTTCTTCTGCAAGATGTGGAGATGCCGGCGTTGGACTGGGGTGGGCACAGTAAGAAGTCTTACAACACCAGGTTAAAGTCCAACAGGTTTGTTTTGAATCACTAGCCTTCTGCACAGTAGAGATTCTAGGGAGTCAATGTTAAATTGAAACCACTGTCGGAATGTCTTTTGGAATTTATTTTTAAAAAGAGAGCCATTCTACTAAGTATGATTACAAGATCAAACGTAGCTATAAAGTCACTGTATCTCAGTAATGGGACTTTATCAGACAACATAATAAAAAACATTTCAGAGTGATTTTGAATGTCAACAGTGGATGGTCCACTTAAAGAGCCCATACTTTCAAAGAATAAAAGATTTGAAAACAAAATGGTTACTCACCTGACAAAATTTTTTAAAGGTATCCTTGGAAGTTTAAACATTAAATAGAGGTTTGAGATAACACTGGGCTAATCCAGCAGTGCTACTGTTTACCTCAGTTACACGTGCTTGGCATTCCAGTTGTTTTCAAATGCATTAATGATGTAATATGCGTTTTCAGATTGCAAGATTCTAAGGTAATTATCACCTATTAAGCTGTAAAGATAAGCAAATATTCTTTCAAGGCAATTTGCCATTAATCTTTTATAAAAATATATATGCTTACCCTAAATCCTCTGTGCAGTCGATCTTTCATAACACCAATGAATTCTTTGTAACTTAGTTGATCATCTTTGTCCACATCAAAGATTTTGAAAACTGTATTTACCAAGTGTGAAGAAAGCTTAAGGTCTGTGGCCACATACACAGCACGCTTGAATTCATCTGTATATACATGCCAAAAAAAGAATTAAAAATAAGAAATCATCTTTCTTATAAATTACAAAGCTTGAAAACCCAGTGAACAACCTCTTTAAATTTTCTAAATTACAAACATAAATTTAAAAAATAACTTCAATACCAAAAAATAGTATAAAATGAAAATTAACCTTCAAAATTGTATAAATGTTTTGCAAATTTTTTTATTATTTTTTTTAAAACTTAAGAGTACCCAATTATTTTTTTCTCCAATTAAGGGCCAATCCACCTAACCTGCACACCTTTTGGGTTGTGGGGGTGAAACCCACGCAGATATGGGGAGAATATGCAAACCCCACATGGTTGTTTTGCAAATATAATGGTGGATTTAAGAGAAACGCAACCTTTTCAGAAATTATATACACACTACATCCAGGAAAATATGATATGATGAGCAAATTGTTTATGAAAAAATATCTCAGCAATCTGAAATATGACTGTGGTTCCAAGATTTAGTCAAACTTTCAGGAAGAGATAAAACTTAATATTAAATTTTAATTACCGTGGCAATTTTCTACACAAATAGCTAATTTGCACCGCACACCACACAAGATACATTCTTTTATCTAATTTGCATTTCCTCACAATTTGCTACCAAAACTGACATTACTGCAGTGTGAGCCAAATGATGTTATATATTTTCTGGTCAAATCATTATCAACTTCATTACTATTTCATTTTCTATTTACCACATTCAGGCCACTAACCATATAACCTTAAGAACATTTTTTAAAAAATAGTCTGTGTATAATATGAAAAAAATATCAGCACATTTAATAATAATAATAATAATAATAATCTTTATTGTCACAAGTAGGCTTACATTTACACTGCAATGAAGTTACTGTGAACAGCCCCTAGTCGCCACATTCCGGCGCCTGTTCGTGTACACAGAGGGAGAATTCAGAATATCCAATTCACCTAACAGCATTTAGGACAACACAACAGGACTTGTGAAAGGAAACCGGAGCACCCAGAGGAAACCCACACAGACACAGGGAGAACGTGCAGACTGCACACAGACAGTGACCCAAGCCGGGAATCAAACCTGGGACTCTGGAGCTGTGAAGCAGCAGTGCTACCCACTGTGCTATCGTACCGTAATTTCTATAATGTGACTTATTAGAAGTAGCTTTGTAAATAAAATCGCAATTTAGCCAAAAATGGGCTTCAAATGCAGTTTTATATTTTCTAAAACCCTGAGACACCAAAATGAGGTCAAAGTTAACAATTACTTCAGACATCATTGTAAAACTACAAAATAATGCGAAAAGGCATTGCAATTGCCTCACTATTCATTATTTAAAATTATGCTCATAGCTAAAAAATTAACTACGTAAAGCATATTTTGATGAGGAAAGCCTACTTGCAAATAAAATGATAAAGGTTCAAATGAATTGCTGAACAAAATTATTTTTGAGATGTTTGGTAGTACAGAACTTCTACATTGCTGATAAAAGGTTTTTGTCTTGCACTCTTCAGGACACTTCACAAGAATACCAATAATTAAGCGAACAACAATTAATACTTCATAAGCAGAGAGATGATTTTGGCTCTGATGGGTAGAGGCGTTGCCATGGAGAATGCACCAAGCAACAGTTAACTGCCAAGCTTTTGTTCAAATTAAAACCAGGCAGATCTACTTTGATTGATCAAGGCATTGCCATGGAGAATGAACTGGGGAATGGCTGTTCCCCAAGCTTTTGTTTAGTTGAGGAAGATGCAATACCTGGCCATCCTCCTTCGGTCTGCAAAGGACAGGGTCAGGTGTGTGAATATATGGAGTTTCTTGCATAAGTGAGCCACACTGCGAGCCATAAGACCATAAGGTATAGCAGAATTAGGACACTCGGCCAATCGAGTCTGCTCCGCCAGATCTTTCGATCTTTGCTGATATTTTTCTCATACACATTCTCCTGCCTTTTCCCCGTAAACCCTAATCCCCTTACTAATCAAGAACCTATCTATCTCTGTGTTAAAGACAGTGATTTGGCCTCCACAGCCTTCTGCGGCAAAGGTTCCACAGATTCACCACCCTCTGGCTGAAGAAATTCCTCCTCATCTCTGTTTTAAAGGATCGTCCCTTTAGTCTGAGATTGTGTCCTTTGGTTCTAGTTTTTCCTACAAGTGGAAACATCCTCTCCACGTCCACTCTATCCAGACCTCGCAGTATCCTGTAAGTTTCAATAAGATCCCCCATCATGCTTCTAAATTCCAATGAGTACAGACCCAGAGTCCTCAACTGTTCCTCATACGACAAGCTCTTCATTCCCGGGAACATTCTTGTGAACCTCCTCTGGACCCTTTCCAAGGCCAGAACATCCATCCTTAGATACAGAGCCCAAAGTTGCTCACAATACTCACATGGGGTCTCACCAGGGAGCCTTATACAGCCTCAAAAGTACATCCCTGCTCTTGTATTACAGCCCTCGCGACATGAATGCTAACATTGCAGTTGCCTTCCTAACTGCCGACTGAACCTGCAAGTTAACCTTAAGAGAATCTTTAACAAGGACTCCCAAGTCCCTTTGTGCTTCTGATTTCCTAAGTATTTCCCCCATTTAGAAAATAGTCTCTGCCTCCATTCCTCCTTCCAAAGTGCATAACCTTACACTTTTCTACATTGTATTCCATCTGCCACTTCTTTGCCCACTCTCCTAGCCTGTCCAAGTTCTTCTGCAGTCCCCTGCTTTCTCAATATTACCTGTCCCTCGACATATCTTGACTACTAATCCCGACTCCTAATCTTAAATTAATTTTCAGTAATTCTTAGCACAATTAGGATTATTTAGCAAATGTTACCAAACACACAATCGCATCTAATATTAGGTACTATGTTTTGCGTTTTGCAGGCACGGGCTGGTTAGGTATGGTCAGTACTGTGTCTGTTGTGATCAGCCGAGGAGACGTGCTGTTTTATAAGATCTGTCAGTTGCTGGAACAAACAGCCTACATGTCTGGCATCACGTCAGCACTGGAAGCCATATACCATACTACTCATTTGTGAGACAGGCTCTTTGGCTTGATGGTAGCACCCTGCTATTGGAGAATACCACTCGTGTTGATATTGCATGATTATAAGTGTCAAACTGCCAGTTTCAACTGTTGCTCAAAAGTTTGAGACACCTTACTGCTCCAGGGTAATCTGTGATAGACTGGCCCATTCATGAATTTGTGCAATATACAGCGAGCAATAACCTGATCATGGTAGCTGTTATCCTGCAGGATGGCTTCGATGTACACTATTTCAGCATCAAGCGAGCTCATTGAGAAAATGGCTTCGGCCTATTTATGAGGTTGTTGATAAGGCCAATCTTATAGTGTGTGAAATTGTAGGAAAATTATTTTTCTCCATAAGAACTGGGAGGTTCATAAAATTATTTTCCCCCAAATCAAACAAAGTAGTTGACTCTTAAATTCCCTCTGAAATGGCCTAGCAAGCACTCAGTTCAAGGGCAATTAGGGATGGACAAAAATGCTGGCCCAGCCAGAGACACCCATGTCCCATGAACAAATTAAAAAAAAACTGAAATCAATGTACTAGTATTATACAGCTTTACTCACCTTGCCCAATTGATCGATTTGCAAAATTATACATTTGCATTGCAATGGCAAAGTCCTCCAAGTTATTCAGGAATTGAAAAAATGATCTGAATTCATCAAAAGTGATGCCCTAAAACAAAACAATATATAATAATTAATAAGTGAAACATTTTGTGACTCAAGTGGTATATAGGTTTCAATTAACAGGCCTTTAATTGTATCTGATTGGGCACTATATTTGATTTATTGTTGTGCGGTTCCATATCTAACACTTCATGTGTGATATGACCCAGCAATAGAAGGTTAATACTAGACTGGATGATCACTCAGTGAAAAATCTCTGAAGGTCAGTAAACTTTCCACAGATTAGGTCAAAGATTCTTTCACCTGTTCTTTTTAACACAATTCAACTGAAATAAAATTTTGGAAAAAAACACACTCTTTAATGAGTGCCAAGTACTAATTGTTTACTTACAGCGCTCAGGCAACTTTTAGTGTCTATAAACATAGCCCTCTAAGGCAGATCTTTTGACTTTTGACACCAAATAAAAGATTTGCTCATGTTTGTCTGAAAATTTCAACCTTTAGAATATTGCACAACATCAGCCACTACCTTATTTATATGCTTCTGAAGCCAAGAAAGCAAGCTAAAATCTAAGAAAAAATAACTTCTAAAGTAAGTATTTTTGTAATAAAATGGTAAATTCAAAAAAACTGCAAGAATTAAGTAAATAACAGAACCACAGCCAATTAACATCTTCATCCAGCTTTTTTGGTGTGGTTAAGTACCATTGTGAACAGAACACACCAGCTAAGAAGAAGTGCACAATTTTCACACGTGTTAATGACTTTCATATCAAAGAAATATAATTTCTGCTTTATACTTTATTTTCTTCCACAGGAAAAGTTTGAAAATGCAGCATTTTACTCAAGGTAAAGAGAAAAGCAGGGAACATTACATTAAAAAGAAATTTTACATTCTTTGTGCTTTTAGATTTCTTTAAACCAAGCACCATCCCCGATTGAGGGGTCGGCAGACAAATTACTCCTGGACTAGGATATTTGGTCGGTGAGCCCGATCACTGTGGGCTGATGCAGCCTTGGTGTTCACTTCCATCCATGCGGTCGAAAGAACGCAATTTCACATTGGTTGGTCAATTAAGGGTCAGCTAGCCTGAAACATGCTCCCATTGCTTCAGAAAACACTTGCCTATAGAATAATCTGAATGTTGTGATTTTGCCACTTCATCAGGATTAATTTTATTACACAGATTTATGAACCAAGCAGGTGATTGCAAAGAATAATGTTTGAATTCAGTGCTGATTCTTTCAATTTTAAACATTTGGTTTTAAATCAATTCTTCTTCTTCACTTTCCTCTTTTCTTTCACCTTGTTCAATCAGTTTAGACACTCAAATCTTTATGCTGACATCCCGATAGTCACTCTTTCAAGATGTGGTGTAGTTTTATAGGCACAACACAGATGCAGATCTATCCCGCGAGCAGCATGAAGAACCTGGTGAGTCCTTACTATGGGATGCCACAGGAATCAGTCAAATAAACATCCTGGGGCTATCAAGAGAGGTCAAAATTGACATGGGTGAATACTGAACAGTTTGCTGAGAGTCATGCATAAATCATTCCAACCAATGCTGGGAAGTCGACTGAGGCTCTTTTTTGTAAATACATAACGCACAAAATTTGAGCCTTTTATCCTGCCGTGGATCAGGATTGATGAAAAAATGTGAACGCCACCTACCTGGCCAACTGAATCATGTGCCAAGCGTAAAACAGGCGGTGTAAAGTTTGGGACAACTGCATGTTTAATTGGCTTAATTGCCCTTTTAATTGTCAGCTGGCAAGCTTCTGACTCCCACATATGCCCGCTGGCAATTAAAAGGGCAATCAAACCCATTAAAAATGCAATAATATCATGTGAGGGTGACATGATGTTGGGACGCGAGCCTGATGTTGTTTCACTTGAGTTCAGATCAGGCATACTCACGCCCAATAAAATTCTGACCCTGGTTTTCTGTCAATACAGGTGCAGTGCCTCAAAACTGGAAAACTCAAGACCGAAAATATCCGGATTTCAGACCAGGTCAGGAGGCATCAAGGATTGCTCAGAGCATGGGAATAGACTGGTATGCTAGTGGTGAAGGAGATAAGTCAGGTGCCACACTGTGCCAATGTAGCAACCAGCCGAATTATGCAGCTAGGTTTTCTTTTAAATTTACCCAATTAAAAGTGATGCATGGCACTTTCTAAAAAAAAAAATGTCTGGTTTTCAGACAACTCTGGTTTTTGGATAGCCAGATTTGAGACACTATACAAACTGTATAAACCCATTGGGCTGAATTTTCCCAGC
This sequence comes from Scyliorhinus torazame, assembly GCF_047496885.1. Lineage (NCBI taxonomy): Eukaryota > Metazoa > Chordata > Chondrichthyes > Carcharhiniformes > Scyliorhinidae > Scyliorhinus > Scyliorhinus torazame. Next base: position 216,104,599 of record NC_092709.1, on the reverse strand, counting down.
CCTGTGATGGTGGGCTTGGAGGTGGTAGGGCTGGAAAAATAGTGGGAAGCTGCATCCAAACAGGCCTCCTAAGCATTTCCAACTGAAGGGAAGCTTCCATGATGGGTGGAGACCCAGTTCAGCTGTCTGCACCACAGAGATTAAAGATGCGGGTAATTGTTGACTTTGCTGGATTGATATCTCCATGAGGTTATAATAAGTTGGGTTTTTTCATGATCTTTTTGTCAAGGTTCAATATTTATTTTTGCACAAGGTTAAGAGGTGTCAAATGCTTGGGCTTCTGTTGTAGTCTGGTTGATTGACACTTTTATAGCGTTGTAACAACACCAGTTTTTACATTTAAAAAACACCTCTTCATCGTGGTAGGATTCCCGATGAGAACCCAACTAATTGCAATTTGTAAAACTGTGAGGAAAGATGACTGCATCACAGAAGTGATAACACGGACTATTAGGTATCTTTCTGTTAATACAAACATTGATTTAAACACACAATTAACATAATTAGCAATAAACAAATAGCTTTAGAGATAACAGATACAACAGTTTTTAAGTAAAAGAAAAAACTTTATCTTACTCCCTACACGTGCCACTCTATATTTCAATTGAGCAAATCAATATAGTTCAACTAACACCTTATAAATAAAGTTAACAATTAGGTTGACTTGCTTTTCTCTGCGCAGAATCCTTGGAGAGAACCTTTCAGGAATAAACTGAAAGACACTTCTTAACAGACTTAAATCTTATGGCAAACTGAAACTACATACAGACCTGGTTCCTCCTCTTAATTGCATCATCTCTACCCAAAGCATAAGGCATTTTTCTATCTCCTCCTACAAGGGCCGGGATTCTCCGATCCCACAGCCAAGTTCTGACGCCGGCATCAAAAGTGGTGCGAGCCACTCTGGCGCCGATGGGCCTCCGGGACCAGGTATTCACCCCTTTCCAGGGGGCTAATACGGCGCCCGCTGCTCCAGCCGGCAGGCCACGGCCAGCGGGGGTCCACGCATGCGTGCCGCGGCCGGCGCGAGTTCGCGCATGCGTGCCATGGCCAGCGAGAGTTTGCGCATGCGCGTAGGTTCCCGTCTCCGCGCCGGCCCCTGGACAATATGGCAGAGCCCTACAGGGGCCCGGCATGGAGGAACATAGGCCCCCCACGGAAATAGCCCGCCCGCCGATCGGTAGGGTCCGATCGCGGGCCAAGCCACCATGGAGGCCCCTCCCCTGGAGTCAGACCCTCCCACGCCCCACCAGGACGGCCCCCGCAGCCAGAACTCCAAGGTCCCGCCGGGTAGTACCATAGGGAGCCTACGCCGATGGGACTCGGCCGAACTCGGCGGGCACTCGGCCTGTCGAGGCGCGGAGAATCGCCGGGGGGGGCGCTTTCAATGGCCCCCAACCGGCACAGTGGCGATCCCGCGGGCGCCCAAGAATCGACGGCCCGGCATCGGAGCATCGTGCCGCGATTCCCGCGCGCCCCCCACAGATTCTCCGACCCAGCGGGGGATCGGAGAATCCTGGCCCGGAAAGTCCAGGACCTAATTATCCAGGACAAAATACAATACATCGCATGAATTATCTACACCCCAGGACCTCCAAAACAAAACAATATTCCATTAGCCACTTCTCTGTAAACAAATAAATGCTTCTCAAATCTATCATCAGAACGCTTCCCCTGCAAAATCAAGGATTGTCTCTCATTTAGAAGCCTTTAATCACTTTCACAGACATACTGGCGTTAAAAATGCATCTGAAAACCATGGGCTAAATTCTCCGTCGGCGTGATCCTCCCTTTTGTCGGCAGCACACTCCTGCCCGCGGATTTCCCGACGGCGTTGGGGTGCCCACAATAGGAAATGTTGCTCTTTTATAATCAGTGTGTGTTAATGTGTATGGTGGACAAATAATCGCACAAGTATTTTAGTTCAATCAGAGTTCATTTATTAAACACAAAGTTATTTACTTAAGTAATCATGCGTTCATGCACACTAAGACTATAACTATTATGCTTAAACGACATTAACTTAACTTCCAGATGACCAGCAGATAAAGAGTAGATATGGCCTTATCTGTTTTCTAACTTCTGGCGGCTGGAATTCTGGTAGGTTGTCTGTGCTTGATTGTCGTCTTTCGGTAGATGCCGCGGGCCCTTGAACTTGGCTGATGTCAGTAGCTATTGTGAAGTCGGATGTCAGGCGCAAGAGCAAGTCCAAAAGAGAAAGAAATGCAGGCCTGCGCTGCCTTTTAACCGTTGAGTTTTCTCCACCCCTTTTGTGGGTGGTTTCTGGGTCACTGTCAATCAGTTGCTCAGGGCTCCGCCCTCTGATCAGTCACATCCAATCAGGGGCTGCCACATCACTTTTGGGGTGGTCACTCAGTGGCCAAACTGGGGAGTGCTCCGAGCAAGAACTTGGTGCCGCTTCGTCTGGGAGATGTTGTGATGAGCAACATGGTCCTATTGTTCCTTTAATTGCCTTTAATGGACCATTTGCAGGTGTGAGTTTCCACAGTCTGGGCGGCAGTTCGCAAATATATAAACTGCAGCTTGTCTGTGCCCAAGCTTGACCACATTTCCCATCACTCTTTGCGTGAGGCCATTTAAGATGGCCACAGAAACCCCATTGGCCAGCTGGCGGGATGGAGGATCCCGCTGTCAACAGAGCCGCACCCCACCAGAAAATGGGTGCGGCGGGACGGAAAGTCCCACCCCAGGTTTTTTTAATTGTTATGAGCCAGGGTTTAGAGAACCCCAAAGTGTATCATGGAGTTCACCTGACCCACAATTTTAATAGCTTGTGGTATGTGGAGCACATGGCCCACCCTACAGGTGTGGTACAGCAGAAATGGAAAAGTATTTTTTCAAGCAAAACAATGTTTATTCTATGAACTCAAGTTAACCTTTTTTAAACATACAGTGAACATCTTAGCAACCATTAATTCAAAATCAACCTCAAAGGCTACAACACTAAGTAATCCTCAATAACTTCCCAAACAACGCCTAGAAGACAAAAGAAACACCTTTTAACAGAAGTACATTAGGTTTACATTCACTACTGAGAACATTTATAAGTCTGAATGCACCAAATGATCAAGAGATGGTCTTTTCATGGCAGAGAGAACAGCAGTACACCTGCTTTGTCTGGCTTCAGCTCCAACACTGAAAGCAAAACACACCCTGCATCAAACAGCCTAAAACAAAAGTAAAAAGCTGACAGACAGCCCTGCTCCACCCACTCTCTGACATCACTGCAGTAATAAACACCCATTTATTAAAGGTACTCTCACTACAGATACTTATATACACACCCATTTATTTATTTTTAAAAAAATAATTTTTATTAAAGGTTTTCATAAAATATCAATAACAAAATAAGAAAAAAGAACCCAACAGGGTTAAGTACAAAACACAATCTAAAAAAGCAACCCCCAAAACCCCTCCCCCCGTACCTAAATAATAAAATAACATTAACACCCCGACTTAAGACAACAGGTGTATACACCCCCTCAGACCCTTCCAGTGTAAATAACATAAACAAAAATAAAGTAAACCCCCCGCGCTGCTGCTGCCATTGACCAATGTCTAGCGTTCTGCCAGAAAGTCTAAGAACGGTTGCCACCGCCTAAAGAACCCTTGTACCGACCCTCTCAAGGCGAATTTCACCCTCTCCAATTTAATGAACCCTGCCATATCGCTGATCCAGGATTCCACGCTTGGGGGCCTCGTATCTTTCCACTGAAGGAGAATCCTTCGCCGGGCTACCAAGGACGCAAAGGCCAGAATTCCGGCCTCTTTCGCCTCCTGCACTCCCGGCTCCTCTGCCACCCCAAATATTGCGAGCCCCCAGCCCGGTTTGACCCTGGATCCTACCACCCTCGACACCGTCCTCGGTACGCCCTTCCAAAATTCCTCCAGCGCTGGGCATGCCCAGAACATATGGGTGTGATTTGCTGGGCTCCCTGAGCACCTAACACACCTGTCCTCACCCCCAAAGAACCTGCTCATCCTTGTCCCAGTCATGTGTGCCCTGTGCAGCACCTTAAACTGTATGAGGCTGAGCCTCGCGCATGAAGAGGAAGAGTTCACCCTCCCTAGGGCATCTGCCCACGTCCCCTCTTCGATCTCCTCTCCCAACTCCTCCTCCCACTTACCTTTCATACACACCCATTTATAAACACCCATTTCTTAAAGGTACTCTCACATGACATAATAACATTACTGTAACAAATATAAAATATAACAATCTCTTACATTCATCACAATAGTTTTATATGGTTTCACACATGTCACTGTTCCTATGGGATTCATTGGTTCTGTACATAGTGTATACTGGGGGAATGGCGATGGGCTTTGAGTTGGCATGGGCTTATAAAGAGCCATGGGGATGAATGGATTCTTGAATTTGCACTGAGTTGGCATGGAGGGAGCATGTGAAGTGAGCGGGGTGATGAAGGCATAAACTGTAATCTAACTACGGAGATGAAATCTCGGAGAACCAAGGCCGCGTCCAATCTCTGTCGGAGACAGCAGGTCCGACTTCATTTCACACTCCCTTGCCAGAATGAAAATAGTAGAATCACACAAAATTTCCCAACTCAATTTCGGTAATGAAAATCTGGCCCACAGTATCAGGACAGATTATAGTGGCTGGAGCTCTTTTCTCTAGAAACAGACTGCTGAGAGGGGACCTGATTAAAGTATTTAAGATTATGAAAGGGTTTGATAAGGTAGACATAGAGAAATTATTCCAATTGTGGGGTAGTCTGAACCAGAGGTCATAAATATAAGACAGTCACAAGTAAATCAAACAGGAAACACAGGAGACATTTCTTTACCCAGAATGTTCAAAATTTGGAATTTGCTAACATAAGGAGTAATTGAAATAAATAGCAATGAAGCATTTAAGGGGCAACTCGATAAACCCATCAGGAGGAAAGGAACTGAACGATATGTTGACCAGGTTAGATGTAGAGAGGTGGTATGAGGCCCAGGTACAGCATGAATACCAACGTTGACTAATTGGGTCAAATGTACTGTAATTATATGCTAAAAACATATTTACTTAATTGTTGAGCTAACATTAAAACAGCAATTAATTTTCCCAAGTTCCTACTTTGAGGAATACCATGTTCACAGCTATTACCTAATAATTGAGAAAATATTACAGAAACTGTAAAATAAGGAAAAGGAGAGCAAATACAAAAATGAGAAGCAAGGGAGAAAGTCATAAAAACTGGAGAATAGCCAGAGGGGGAAAATGCAGAACTCATTTTTGCATTTTGAAATAAACATTATTTGATGAATGAAATGAAATGAAAATCGCTTATTGTCACAAGTAGGCTTCAAATGAAGTTACTGTGAAAAGCCCCTAGTCGCCACATTCCGGCGCCTGTTTGGGGTGGCTTGATGAATTTTGTTGAGAAAATGGCTTACCTTCCATTTTGACTACCATAACAAATATCTATTTCGGCAGGTGACAAATATTGGGCCACTTTAACTGATTGTCGTACTGATTTAAATTGTACATAATTATAGTCCTGGAAATGAACATGGTAGTTGCTATTCAAATTTGGCATTGTTTACCATAGCATTGCTATGCTATGGTGTGGGTGAGAGAAGTGAAAGTTCTGCTGTTGGGACTAGGGGCAAATGTGAAGGGGGATAGGAAGACCCTCTTAGGCATTCCAGGTTTGTGAGTGAGCAAAGCATTATTATTCAGGTGGCTGAGGACATATAGGTAGAGACAAATAAATGGGCACCCAACTGAGCATGGCCTTCTGGAGGTGAAAAAATTTGGAGAGAGAGAAAGTGAAGTAAAAATCCTGTTGAAGTGATAACTTTAACTCTGGTATTGGAAATGGATTGCCGTTGGATCTTATTACACATAAATACTGCCTCCACCTGATGCAAGGAAGTAAACTATTACTTGCAAATAAAATAAACATTATTCCAAGTTAAATATACAAAACTGTATCTAAGTTCAAATTGAAATTTTGCAATTTACTCAATTAAAAAGGAGCAGTATGCGAAAGACAGTGCTTTAGCAAAATGGGGTTATGAAATTAAAACATAGTTCTAAAGAACTAAAAGCCAAGCTGCCCAGTATACAAAATAAACAGATTTTCTGGTTTCACAAGCTTTACTGTCAACACTGCCAACATGCAGCAGTTTGAAGCAAATAAAATTGTTTGCACATTTTCCAAGATAGATTAACCTGATCCTTTTATAAACAAAAACATAAGGAATATATCCAAAACATCCCACACCTAAAGGATTATTTGTAACACCAGTTCTATTGATTTTCATTGATGCAATTACTTACCACAGATTTTTCTATTGCTCAGATACCCCACCGATAACAGACATCTGTTATCAACAAATGAGGTGATGAGCAATGATACTCTTTACTATTCTTAGCTGCTGAATTCTTTCAAAATATCTCTTCACCCACTGATAAGAACTTCTCATTCATCAATACATTTTTACCAATAACCTAATAATTGTACAATTAAGTCATTGATCTTCTTCGAAAGGAGAAACACTATTTTCTTTTAAAGAGAAACATTTAGACAACTCTGTTTTGAAAGTGATAAAACAGGAGTATCCAATCTTTTTGCGCGAGACACACATTTCAATTTTTATTTCTCAATCACGGGACCAATGAGCAAATTTTGGAAAGAAAAGTATTGGCACAATATTAACCATGATTATTTTAAAAAATCAATATCAATGCAATAAATTGATTATTTTAAAAAGGAATAATGAATAAAAATGATCATTAACAAGTGTCAAGCAACAGAGCTAACCAATTAAACATTTTTTGCCTTTTCGCTTAAAAAGCAGAAATAGCCTTGACTTTCGAACTAGCAAAACCTTCTAAATTCTAGGGAATACAACCCTAATTTGAAGAACCTTGCATTGTAGCTTGCCTAATGGAGTCCAGGTATTCTTCTCGTTTACCTGCGCTCCATTCACTCCATTACCAATATAACTTCCCACGGTGTGGTGCCTTTCTGATAGTACAGTAAGAAGTCTTACAACACAAGGTTAAAGTCCAACAGGTTGTTTGTTTTGAATCACTAGCTTTCGGAGTGCAGCTCCTTCCTCAGGTGAATTCACCCGAGGAAGGAGCTGCGCTCCGGAAGCAGGTGATTCAAAACAAATCTGTTGGACTTTAACCTGGTGTTGTAAGACTTCTTACTGTGCTCACACCAGTCCAACGCTCGCATCTCCACATCATTTCTGATAGTACTCCAGGTGTGGTCTAACCATGGCTTTGTACAGTTGAAGCACGATTTCTACCACCTGGTATTCTGTTCCTTTAGATATGCCGAGTCCCCCATGGTATTTACATCCCGTTATCCCTTAAAGGACTTGCTAGATCATTAATGTCAGAATTATGTTTTTTGGAATTCCTTTGCATGCCAAATCAGAAACGTCCAAAATAAATAAAGGCTATCCAAAATGGCATATCATGAATAAACTTTGCACAACATAATTCACTATAGAGACAGGCTAGGTCCCAAGTCCTGGTCAGCAGAGAAAGTATAGGGACTGGATCTGAATCAAGCAGCTGGATTTAACTGACATTACCTTGAGTTCATCTCACACACTCCAAACTGGCCTCAACATAGTTCATCTTACATCCTCTAAGCTGACCTCGTCAAAGTTCACCTCACACGCACTAAGTTGACCTCAACAAAGTTCATACGAAAGTGAGGGGGTCGAAAACAGGTTGCCTTTCAGCCTGGGTTTTACTCCTCTCCCAGATGCTGTACGGATAGAGTTTTGGGGAGGGAAGCGAAGGAGGGAAAGCGTCTGAGTGTGTGTGTCCGGCTCACTACTGGTCTGAGGGTTCTTGCTCACAGACACACTCACATACACAGACTAATTCATTCCCCTCCCAGGCCTGCGAGGATCAGACATTTTACTGCTGAGGAGGAATTCGGAACAGCGGTGAAGATGCCAAGACGTGTTTCATCACTCTACCCTGTCTGAGACACCAGTGTCCCGGGCAGGGGGTTGGGTAGCTGCTGTTGCTGCGACTGCTATTCCTCAAGATTGTCTCAGTCTATTCCACCATCTTGGCCCTGTGCTCCTTTAAGGGACCAGTAGCTGCGCAAGATGGCAAGAGTGAGAGCACAGCAAAAGGTGGAGAGAGACTCAACATAGACACTCACCTTCACACTGCTCTGCCAATCGCAGACAGGGCCTGTGATTGGAGGAGCAGCTCCTTGCAGATCACTATCTTTCATTTACCCGAGTCTGCGGAACAGATAGAGGGGAATGGCGGACTGTACGTTGGCCAAACCGGTTTTAAGGTATCTCAGTACTTTTGTAATTTGAGACATTCTGAATATAAAGGCTGTACCAGAGAAGCAAAGCAGATTAATACATATATACTATTCTACTTTTGGGCGGCTGGGTGGCGTAGTGGTTTGCACTGCTACCTACATCGCTGAGGACCCAGGTTCAATCCCAGCCCTGGGTCACTGTCTGTGTGGAGTTTGCACATTTTCCCAGTGTCTGCATGGGTTTCACCCCCACAACCCAAAAACGTGCAGGTTAAGTGGATTAGCCACGCTAAATTGCCCCTTAATTGGAAAAAAATAGTTGGGTACTCTAAATTTATTTTTTTTAAAAGAAAAAACTTCTGATAATTAGAAAATAGGTTGACAGCCTTTAAATGAGTACAATTAAATGAATTAGATAATGTGGGCATGCTACAGTTCAACAGATAACCAACCAGCAGCACAGCTAGAAATACTATGCCGTCCATCAATGCAGTTCTTGGCTCACTTTTCCCTTTCCCTTGCGGGGAGGCATGGTGGCACAGTGGTTAGCACTGCTGCCTCACAATGGCACGGACCCGGGTTCAATTCCAGCCTTGGGTCACTGTCTGTGCGGAGTTTGTACATTCTCCCCGTGTCCGCTTAAGTTTCCTCCAGGTCCTCCGGTTTCCTCCCAATGTCCAAAGATGTGTGGGTTAGGTGGATTGGCCATGATAAATTGCCCCGTGTTGATGGATGTGCAGGTTAGGTTATCGGGTTACGGGGATAGGGCGGGATGGACGGGAGAGTGGACCTGGGTAGAGTGCCCTTTCAATGGGCCGGTGCAGACTAGATGGGCCGAATGTCCTCCTTCTGCACTATAGGGATTCTCTTCCATGATTCTACCAGAACTGTTTCACACATTCTCCAAAAGTAAGGCAATATGGCTGGCCCAGTTGAGTTTCTAATCATGGTGATCCCCAGGGTAGGGGATTCAGAGGGCTGAATAGTGTGTTCTTTTCTTCCTAGATTGTCAAGTAATTATCAAACAGACTGGTGAAAGCAAATTAAGTGCAATGCTTAATGTTTAAAATTAATCAGCAATAATCAAAAGTTTATTTTGCTCAAGACAGATTGACAGATGGAGTACTATGGGCTGAATATTACGGGATGGGTGCAGATGGCTCCATCCTCACACTCTGGAGCCAATCCGCTCCATGTTGGCCTGCCCACAGCCATAACAGGCTCTGGGCAAGCTAAACCAGGGCGGAGTGGTACTTCTGCCCATCATCGAGGAGGAAGTCCTGCTCTCAGAAGTTTAGTCGGCAGTTTGTTAATCCCGACAGAGCCAAGAGCGTGTTTGCAGGCACTACCAAAGACTTCAAGAGGAGGAGAAGGCTCATGAATTTCCAGAAACAGAACAGCTCAGTCCGGGGTCTTGGTCAGGGAGAGTAAGGTGCCAGTTTGCAGGTTTAAGGCTGCGGGCAGGTAGGGAGAAAGCATGGAGTTTTATTTTCAGGGGGAGTCGACCCTGAAAAGGGCATCCCTTGAAAATAGAAATCCCCACCCTTGCTTCTCGCCCTTTGAAGAAATTATTTTAAAAATTGGGCTGCCCACTCCTGTCCGACTGCGCACACCAAACTTTTTATCGCATGAGCGGCATCTTATCAGGGTCAATTGGCTTAATAAGAAGTCTAATTGAGTCTTGATTATCAATTTAAAAATGGTGGTCTGGCTGCTGATTTGGGCGCCCGCTCCCTTCCCTGCAATATGGGGGGTGCACTGCAGTAACCCGCCAATTCTCCTTTGACAGAAAATCTGGGATCTATACTGCCCAGAAGGACAAGAGTAGCAGACACATGGGAACATCATCACCTGAAATTTCCCATCCAAGCTGCAAACCATCCTGACTTACAACTATATCACTATTCCCTCAATGTCACGGTGTCAAAAATCTGGAGCTCCCTTCATAACAGTGCCTTGAATTGGTCATACACCACCATTCTATCACCATTTCTGTGTTAAAATCCTGGAACTCTGCACATAACAGCATTGTGGAAGTTCCTTCGCCAGAAGCACTGCAGCAGATCCATAAGGTGGTTCAACACCACCACCTCAAGAGCAACTAGGGATGGGCAATAAATGCTGGCCTTGACAACGATTCCCATATCCAGAGCTCAAATTGTGTTTAAAAAGCTCACTGAATATATCATCAATAGTTCTGCATTATAGGGCAGCACGGTGGCATAGTGGTTAGCACTGCTGTCTCACGACGGCAAGGTCCAGGTTCAATCCCGGCTCTGGGTCACTGTCCGTGTGGAATTTGCACATTCTCCCCGTGTTTGGGTGGGTTTCGCCCCCACAACCCAAAGATGTGCAGGGTAGGTGGATTGGCCACGCTAAATTGTCCCTTAATTGGAAAAAATGAATTGGGCACTCTAAATTTATTTTAAAAAATAGTTCTACATTATGTGTTGCTTCTCTGGTGCCAAGGTAAAGGATATCAAGGAGAGGGTGCAGAGGAGGAGGATGCAAGGCAGAAGTTGTGGTACACACCAGCACAGGAGTGCTGTGTGAATTAAGCATGGTCGGAGCAGATTTTTGATGAGCTCAATTTTACAGAGTTTGCAAGGTAAGATATCAGCCAGGAAAGCACAGTAACAATTGAGTCTAGAAGTAACACTAGCATAGATGAGACTTTAGCAGACTGGTTGAAGTGAAGGCAGAGTCAAGAGGATGTTATGCAGGTGCAAGTAGCCAGTATTAGTGATAGACTGGATAGGAGGTCAGAAGCTCAGCTTAGGCTCAAAAAGATGTCATATTCCAAATGATACAGTTCAGCATCATACAGCCAGATAATCTGCTTTCAACTTTAACCCTTCCTGCCAAAATCCTCATTTGTACTTCTGCTATCTCCAGTTTTAGTTGCTCTCCTGACTTTCTTGCAAACATTCTATCTAATACTTCACTGCCAGTGTCCTACCCCACACTGTGCCCTGCCAGTTTATCAGTTGTGCTGACCATTGATTTTTTTTGTCTTTATGCATCAAATTCAAATTTTATCTTCATTTGAAAATACTTCCTTGGCCTTACTTCATCCAGATTGTGTAAGCCTTCAGAGCTGTATGTGACAGCTGTGCCCTTTGGTTCTAACTCTTGCCTCCTATGAATCTCTCCTTCCTTCTGCTCCACGACTCATGATAGTGACATCAGTTGTCTTAGACTTCATCTCAAATTCTCTTTACCATTTCGACTTCTTTCCTTGACTATGAAAGCATTCTCAAGACCTAATTTTTTGACCATGCTTAAGTCATCTCTTAACTTCCTTGTACTGTTTTGCTTCAATGAACTGTTTTGAAATATCTGTTAAAGCTGTGATTGAAATACAAAGTATTTTAGATATGGTTAGGAAGAGAAATCTGATTTAAGTACTTTGTTTACTAAATCTAGATGAAAATGACAACATATTAAAGTTGATTTTAAAAATGAATAATTCAATGTTCCTTTTGGGGAAAATTCTGCAGATCACACATAAGACTACATACCTTTTCTTCAGGAATCCTTTGACGGACAGACTCCAGATAACTGCCTGTGTTGTCAACATTTGTATAACGTAGTAAAATACGAGCAAAATCTTCTTCACTAATTGTAGCCATTCCTTTGGAGTACGAAAGGAATTCAGTCTCCAAAATTTCAGTCTGTATATTATCCATGAACCTAAAGTAACATTACAAAGACAAATAAATCTGAGCATACAATCAAAGAATCAAGTTACTTTGAAATAAAAAATTGACTGGTACATATTTTTGAGTAGAACCATAGTGAAAATTACTGAAAACTGCAGAAGTTCTAGATATACCTCGTTTTGCTTCATAAGAGCCTTAGTAAAAGTTATAACTGCTAGCCATTTAAAGTGCCATTTAAAGTTATAGCGACATTACTGTTTACAGTCCATTTACACCTTATGAATCTGCCAACCAGGGTTACAAAATGTAATTTTAGCATAAAGTAAAGATTGTGTTTCAACTTTATACTAAATAACATTAATGCAAAATAAGGCAGTGGAAATTATTTGTTTGTAAACATAACTTAATGAACAGGTCATATGCATTCCACAAACACAGAACTAAATTTACTGTGAAAATAAAAGTTATAGCAAAATTACACACAGAAGGCCATTTAGCCCATCAAATCCATGCCTCTTTATGTAGAAGATCCACTCAGTCCCATTCCCAGACTAGTGTTACAGACTCTTGTTGGTCACAGACTAGTGTTAGAGACTCTCGTTGGTTGTGGCAAGGCTTAAACACCTTAATGGCTACAAAGCGAAGCGGAGCAGAATCTCCGGCAGCAGCGCACGCCTCACCGATTACCTCAATGTATTCTATGCTCGGTTTGAGCAAGAAACCATCAAACCAGGACGCACCCGAAGTCAGATCAGCCTTCTTGAAAGTGAACCCTCAGAAGGTGACGGGACGGATGGGGTCCCTGATCGTGCACTCAGATCATGCGCGGACCAGCCGGCAGATGTGCTCGCAGACATCTTCAACCTCGCCCTACTTCGTTCCGAGGTCCCCACCTGCTTCAAGAAGACCGCCATTATACCAGTGCCAATGAAGAACCAGGCAACGTGCCTGAATGACCATCGTCCGGTGGCCTTGACATCAAATGCAATGAAATGCTTCGAGAGGCTGGTCATAAGGCACATCAACTCCATACTCTCAGAATTCCTAGTTCCACTGCAATTCACATTCCGCCGCAACCGGTCCACAGTAGGCGCCATCTCCCTGGTCCTACACTCATCCCTAGAGCATCTCGCAACAAGGACTCCTACATCAGACTCCTATTTATTAATTACAGCTCCGCCTTCAACACCATAATCCCAGCCAAGCTCATATCAAAACTCCAAAACCTAGGACTTGGCTCCTCACTCTGCAACTGGATCCTCGACTTTCTGACCCATAGACCACAAACAGTAAAGATAAACAACAACAAGAAATGTAATTTCAGCATATAGTAAGGATTGTATTTTGTTGCTCCCTCTCTTTATAATAACCAGTGTGTGAGCGAACCCCATGTATTGGACAAATGATCACACAAGTAGTCAGTTCAATCAGTTGATTTAGTGGGCACAAGGTTATATATTTAGATAATCATGCGTTAATGCACACATAGACTATAACTATCAGTTTAAACAACCTTGACTTAACTTCCAAATGAATGGTTCGGTGCAGGGTAGATATTGCCTTATCTGTTTCCTCACGTATGGCAGCTGGGTCGTCTGTGCTGAATGGTCGTCCTTCGGTAGATGTCGTGGGTCCTTGAACTTGGCTGATGTTAGGAGTTTTGCTACGGTTGGTGGTCAGGAGCCGATCCAAAAGAGACAGTGTGGGTTGTGCAGGGCCTTTTAACCGGCTTGCGTTTTCCCCGTCCCTTTCGTGGGCGGTTTCTGGGTCACTGTCAATCAATTCCTCAGGGCTCCACCCTCTGATTGGTCACATCCAATCTGGGGATGCCACATCACTTTTGGGGTGGGCACTCAGTGGCCATCCTGAGAGTGCTCCGAGCAGGAGCTCGGTGCCATCTAATCTGGAAGATGATGTGATGGGCCTGATGGTCCCATTGTTACTTTAATCGCCTTGAATGGCCCATTTGCAGGTGTGAATTCCTGCATACTTCTGGACTGCCGTTTGCAAATATACAAGCTGCAGCTTGTCTGTGTCCCAAGCCTGACCACATTTCCCATCATTCTCTGCAGCCGGCCATAATTTCAACCAGCAAAGTAAATTATGCACAATTTGGTTCTGCAAAGGAGAGGCCATCTGGACCCGGGGAAATGGAAGAGCATCACATCTCCTCGGATAAGGAGGCGGTTGAGGAGGCTGGTGAGGGTGAACCCATGGAGAAGGAGTTGGAAGGACCTTGGGTCATGGTCAGGGGTCGCTTGGTCCGTACTCATAGCCTCTAGGTTTGGAGACGAGCAGGACTAGGGTGAGATATCTTCAACCGCGGGGACTGCTATCTCAGCATCAGTGTGGTATCAGCGGTAGATTTCCATAGTGATGCCCAATGCCAATGGCAGAGTGCTAAAGCCATTGGTTGGACTTTACGGGAGAATAATGATGAGTCGCATTGAGGACAAAATGATGCTTCACTCTTCCGCAGCAATATGTCTGACTCTTGCCTGACAGAGAACTGAATGCGTCCTACCAATAAACAGGCTTATCATGGACTTTAATGACGGGGGACGATCTCTCATCTGCTGCAGGTCACGGGTCCTGGTGAGCTCCTCCAACTCACCTTTGGGGTGGGTCAGTCCCTCTACACTTTGTCAGCCCACAACATCCTCATCACCAGAAAAGACTGACTGCAATGAGAGGCCTGGGCTTTGATGCCAAGAGGGAGCATTGTCACCTGCGGGAAATCCATAAGGTGGCTGGCTGAGAGATCACTTGGAAGAGCAAGGGGTGGGTCAAGGGGTGCAGTGAGGGACTGGAGGTGACAGACCTACCCTGGCCGTGCATAGGTTGCTTATCTTTTTCCTGCACTGCTGCCCGTCCTCTTCTGGAGAGTGCTGGCACTCACCAAGGCAGCTATTGCCTCCCAGGCGGGGGTGGAAGCCTGCTGTTGCCCACCATCCAGGAGTCGGGTCAGGGCTCCGTCTGTGTAACTCGGTGCTGGTTTTCACGCTGCCATCCCCTCTGATGGATCTGGAACAAGTGCTGGACAATGCTGGAGAAGCATTTATTTTTTTAAAAAATATTTTATTCTCCTCCTTTTTCACATTTTCTCCCAGATTTACACCCACCAACAATAAACAATAATCAGTAACGAATATGTCAATCCCCATATCAACAACAACGATCCCATCCTCCCACCCAACCCCAAACATTAGCCCGCATGTTCACATAAACAAATGACAAAAAGGAATCAGGAATCACCCACAGTCCTCCTCCCCCCAACCCTCCCAACCCCCCCTGCAAATAATGTTATCCAGTTCTTGAAAGTGCATAATGAATAATGCTCATGAATTGTAGAACCCCTCCATCCTTCCCCTCGATTCAAACGTAACCTACTCAAGAGTCAAGAATTCCAACAGGTCCCCCCGCCATGCCAGAGCCCAGGGTGGAGAGGCTGCTCTCCATCCTATCAGGATCCGCCTTCGGGCGATCAACGAGGCGAAGGCTACAACATCTGCCTCTGCACCCGTTTCCAATCCCGGCTGGTCTGACATCCTGAATATGGCCTCCCGAGGGCCCGGGTCCAGTTTCACGTGCACCACTTTAGAGATTACCCTAAAAACCTCCTTCCAATAATCCTCTAGCTTTGGACAGGACCAAAACATATGAACGTGATTTGCGGGGCCCCCCTCGCAATGTTCACACACACCTTCTACCCCTTCAAAGAATCGGCTCATCCTCGCCCTCGTGAGGTGTGCTTTATATATCACCTTCAGCTGTATCAGCCCCAACCTCGCGCATGAGGTGGAGGCGTTCACTCTCCGGAGCACCTCACACCAGAACCCCTCCTCCATATCCTATCCCAACTCTTCCTCCCACTTTGCTTTGATCCCTTCCAGTGGTGCGTTCTCCTCTTCCAAAATAGCTCCGTAAACCGCCGACACTACCCCCTTCTCCAGTCCCCCTGTCGTCAGCACCTCCTCCAGCAATGTGGAGGCAGGCTCCACCGGGAAGCTCTGTGTCTCCTTTCTGGCTAAATCTCGAACTTGCATGTATCTAAACATTTTCCCCTGCTCCAGCCTATGCTTCGCTTCCAGCTCCTTCAATCCTGCAAACCGACCCCCAAGAAACAAATCTTTTAGTGTCTTAATCCCCTTCTCCCATTTCTGAAAATTTCCATTCCACTTCCCTGGTTCAAATCTGTGGTTCCCCCGAATCGGCATTTCCCTCGACCCTGCCCCCAACTCGAAGTGTTGACGAAACTGCCTCCAAATTCTCAATGACGCTATTATTACCGGACTCCCTGAGTATTTCCCTGGGGCCATAGGGAGCGGCGCTGTTGCTAGTGCCTTCAATCTCGACCACCTACACAAACTCTCCTCCATTCTGACCCACTGGGAATCAACCCCTCCGACCCATCGCCGCACCTTCTCCACACACATTCGCCGCCCAGTAATAATACATCAGGTTCGGAAGACCCAAACCCCCTGGCCTGCCTTCCTCTTTGTCGCAGCATCTTTCTGACTCTGGCCACTTTCCCTCCCCATATGAACGAGGTTATCATTCCTTCAATCTCTCTGAAAAATGCCGTTGGCAGGAAAATCGGCAGGCATTGGAAAATAAACAGAAATCGCAGCAACATGTTCATTTTAACCGCTGTACCCAACCCGCCAGTGACCGAGGGAGACCATCCCACCTTGCCACATCAGCTTTCACTCACCCCACCAAACTAGAAATGTTGTACCTGCGGAGCCCCCCCCCCCCCAAACACTCCCGGGCAACCTGCTTCCCCAGGTATCTAAAGTGAGTCCCTGCCCTACGGAATGGCAGCCCCACCACCCCTGCCGAGACACCACAGAATACTCACTCTTGTCTAGATTTAGTTTGTACCCCGAGAAAGACCCAAACACCAGAAGCAGCTCCAATATTCTCCCTATTGACACTCTCGGATCCGACACGTATAACAGCAAGTCATCGGCATACAAGGACACCCTGTGCTCTATCCCCCCCGCACTATTCCTTCCCATACCCCCGAACTTCTTAATGCGATGGCCAACGGCTCAATCGCGAGTGCAAACAGCGGGGGGGACATAGGACATCCCTGCCTAGTCCCATGGTGGAGAGAAAAGTATCTTGAGCTGATGTTATTTGGGAGGACACTCGCCCTCGACTCCTTATATAGTAGCTTTACCCAGTCCACAAATCTTGGTCGAATCCCAAACTGCTCCAGAACTGTCATCAAGTACCCCCATTCTACCCGGTCAAATGCCTTCTCAGCGTCCAATGCCACAACCATCTGTTTCCTCTCCCTCCGCCGGTGCCATAACCACGTTCAATACTCTTCTAACGTTTAAAAGTGATATGGGCCTATACAACCCACACTCGGTCGGGTCCTTATCTGTTTTAAGCAACAGGGAAATCGATGCCTGCCCCAAAGTTTGTGGCAACACCCCCTTCCCTATCGCCTCCTCAAACATCCCCACCATCAGGGGTGCCAGTTGGTAAATAGCTCTCTCCTGAGGATTTTAAAGTAAACAATTCTTTGCTGTGGGCAGACATGATTACATCTTTTAAGGCACAAAAGTAAATAATATGAAGACAGTGCTATGTATATATCGTCATGAAGATACAGCACAGAGAACAGTAGGATTCATTTTGGATTGGTTAAAGACACAGATGTATTAAATAGCTTCATTCTCATTAACATCCATGATTGCAAAAAGGGCTATCAGGGTTAATTTTAAGTGGTTTGTTAGGTTTTACACTAAATCCTTCCCCTTCCTTCAGAGCAGATCCTGCATCTTGATTCAGTCATTTTACTATCATCCTTGTAAAAGCTCTGTCTACTGCATTACTGTCTTGATCAGTCCAAGCTATCTTGAGTCACATTGATCTCTCTTTGGAATTTGTCTACATTTTCTACTAAAGTAGCTAGAGAAGCATCAATGATGGCCATTCTGCCTGTTCAATAGCCAATCATTTTTGTTGGTTTCAAAAGTTATCTTGCAACTTATATGAAATCTAATTTTCATGCCTCTTGATAATGGAGTTTCTAGCTCTGCGAATGGGAAAATGCATTATTTAAACTTAATAATCTTTGTAAAAGTGGTGATATGTCTGTAAATAATATTCCATTGCATCAGACATCAGTCATGTGACATCCAGCTATCGGCAGAAGGTTGTAAGGCGTACATCAGGACAGTCTCACATAAGGGTAGCTCCAGGAGAGGCTAATGTAACTCTTATAACTTGGTCGGTACAGCAATTCTGATTATTACTTTACCACTTGTACATCAATAAATTATCATTCTAGTTAAGTCACCAGCAGTTCTGTAGAATCCTTGCAGAGACAAGATCACGGAACACAACAGTCATGGCTCAGATTTTGCAGTGACAACAATGGCAAAACTGTCAGAGATTGTTATTACTGAAACTGATCACGAAATTCGAATCACTTTTTTCCAAGGTTTCGCTTATCAGCTTCAAAATGATCACAGTAACAACAACATCTATGTACCATTTTACAGGGTTACGAATACATATTTTATCTACTCTTAACTCCTTTATATTTGTGACCCAGAAGTCTTACTCTGAGAATTTTAAAAATAAAAGTACTTAAAAATCAGCAAAACATCCATAAGTATGCTGAATATATTCCACATATCTGGAAGCTGGTTAATCACTTAACAAATTACAAGTACAATTACATTTACACAAGGAGGATTTCAATTTATGACTTACTTGTAAAAGTCATCAAAATTCAGCTCAACCTTGCCTTTTCTTCCAAAAAAATGTACAAGGAGTGTAGTATCTACAAGGAAATTTTCTTCTGCACGCTGAATCAAAATAAACAAAAAACAGCACAGTCACATCAGATGCATTAAAAGGTGTCTGGTTTTCATATTCATCCATTTGTAAATTTATATTCTACAGCTCCTTGTTGGAATCAGAATTTCCTTTCGAGCCAAACACTTCCTCTCAACAACTTTTAACTTTATTAAGCAAATACATTCTTCAAAATATTGCATTAATAACTAGTGACTCTCTATCTAGTACCTCCCCCATCTCTTCACTATCACCAGTGTCCAATCTGGCTCATAGTTTTTGTCTTTCTCTATTCTATAGATACTATGGCTATTATTCCTCTGAACTCACCCTCTTGTAGTCCAAGCTTCAAATATATCTGCTTATGTGTTCTCCTTCTCCTCCCATTATGTTGAAATCAAGATTGTTACTCTAATTTATTCTTTCACATACTGCAATTTCTTACCTTGTTCAGTCTTCAATTCTTCCTTCAATCTACCTTTTTATAGTCTATTTAAAGTTACCTATTACTTCTTGATTTAGTTCAAACTTGTTGTTATCTAATATACACCTTGTTTTCTCAAAAAATATTTTTGCAAATGTATTATATGGGAGGTTTACCAATCCCCACCTATTTTCCATCATCAGCAATTAAGTGTATTATGGCTTGCATAAATGGAAAATCATGATCAAATGATGCTGAACATTTATAACGCACTGGTTAGAGCTCAGCTACACCATTGTGTTCAATACTGCACACTGCAATTTAGTTAAAGCATCAAGTACTTGGAGAGGATGCAGGAGAGATTTACTAGAATGGTACTAGGGATGAGGGACTTGAGTTTTATGGTGAAACTGCAGAAGCTGGGGTTGTTCTCCTTAAGAACAAAGCAGCACCAAAATTAACGGTCTTGAAAGAGTAACTAAAAATAAATTGTTCTCTGTAGCAGAAGGGTTGATAACCAGAGGACACAGATTTGTGACTTGCTGAAGAACCAGTAACAACATAAGGGAACTTTTTTTAATGCAAACTTTTTTGTTGCGATCTGGAAGGCACTGCCTAAAATAGTGGCAGTATATTCTGCCGCATCTTTCAAGAGATTGGGATAAATACAAGAAGGGGGGGGGGGGGGGGGGGAGAAAATCACATGGTCATAGAGGAAAACAGCAATGTGGTACTAATTGCAGAGCTCTACCAATGAAGAGTCACAGGCATGGTGGGCTGAATGATATTCTGTTGTGCTGCAGTCATTCTATGATTCTATTATAATTTAAAACCAAAAATTGCTGACAGAAAAATATGAAAAACCAAGAAACAAAATTACGATATAGTGAAAATCTGAATACAAGCTAACACAATTATTATATGAAGCTAACAGAAAACAAAAACAAAAATGGGTACAAAAATTAGAAATACACTACACCAATGAGGAAAATTAGGAATAATATAAAATGGCCCAAATATTTATTACAAAGTCAACTAAAATAAATTTTTGTTACTAGAAGAAAAATAAAGCTTCCTCTAAACCCCTCCCCCCACCTTTGGACAGTAGCATATCAGTTTGTTACCATTTTTATACAGCCAGTCATGTCCCATCAGAGTGTGCCTTTTTTGAGAGGCAGGACACTTCATTATCACATTTAAATTAGGCTTCCATTAACTAGGAGTTAAATTTAAATTCAACTGCTTCTGTCCACACTACCCTGGGTTTGGGAGACCAGACAGTGAAATGGAGGAGGAAGCTACTAACTCCAGAAAGTAAGTGTTTTTTTAAATATAGCACTGAGTCAGGAGCAGTAGTGCTCCTTCAATCTCGCAAGCTACTTTATGGTCTCTGTTCATCAGAATGTGGCCTCTCTTTAGTACATCATGATCGCTTACTTCATTCACCCACCGCCCCCCCCAAACCCCAATCTGAGCCCAACCCTGCAATACAATTTCCCATCCCCCAGCAACAGCTTGCATTTATAAAGCACCTTTAAAGTAGTTAAGCAATCCAAAGTGCTACACTGGACGTTAGCAAATAAAATTTGACACAAAGTCACATAAAGACGAGATGAGCTGTTCTTGCAGAGAGCCAGCATGGACACAACGGGGAGAATGACATCCTTCTTTGTGGTGTAGCCATCTGGGATGGCCACTTCCAACTAGGTACAGAGAAACTCGCAACGCCTAGTGGGTAAAATGGACAAGCCAAGACTCAGGCAGGCTCAGAGCCTGAAATGCATATTTGTGAGCAAGAAGTCCAGACGGTATCGAAACTCCGTCCAATTAGCATTTTAATGGGGCCGATTAGCATTCGATGGCCCATCTTGACCAAAATAAAGAATTGGTACTCGAGCAACCCAGTCCCAGACATTTCGTCGCCACTCCCTGTTCAAGGGAAACGCAAACAACAGGGTCAGTGACCGCTTGGGGCACGCCCAGCCATCCAGATCCCCGCTCACTTATTGGCTAAGGAATTGAACAGAGCGATCAGGGATCACCCAATTAGTAAGGCCCAAATAGCAGGACCGCCCAAAAGAGTGCGAAAACCCCCCGAGTATAAGAAGAGTTCGCCACATGTTCGCTCTCTCTTGGTCCTGATACCCCGGTCATGGCCATCGCCAAGTGCAGCAACACCAGAAGCAAGTACAAGTTCAACGACTGCTACCAGATGGATGAGCCCAGCTGAGCAACAGTTACTCCTTCGAACCCGATAGATCCAGAAGCGAACAGTAGCCACTGTTTTCTCACCTAAGCCGGGTGCCCGAAGTGAAGTACAGGTTGTCTTAGTCGATAGGTGTAGTTAACTAGTAGTGTTTATGTTGCATGACGAATTGTGTGTAAATAAAGTACCCTTGACCTTGAACTAACTAACTGGTGTTTGGCTCTTTGATCGATAGCCGGTTGAAACTTGTGGTGGTATCATTTGATACCTGTCGACTCTAAGCATTAGGACATAGATAACAAAGGAAGAAGGGCAAATTCACTGATTGCCATAACTGGAACAGAGCCACAGAAAAGACAAGTAAAAGAAACTCGCAACAGTGGTAACCATTCTATGATTCTAAGTGATAGGACGAGTGACAAAAGATCTGATAAAATGAGGTAGTTTTTAAGGAGCATCTTAAAGGAGATGGGCAAAGTAGAGAGGCAGAGTGGCTAATGGAGAAAATTCCAGAACTTATCATAGAATCTCTACACTGCAGGTGGTCATTCGGCCCATCAAGTCTGCACTGACTCTCTGAAAGATACCCTAAACAATCCCCCTTCCTATCCCTGTCACCCCACCGAGGGACAATTCAGCATATCCAATCCACCTGACTTTCACATCGTTGGACCGTGGGTGGAAACCGGAGCACCCGGAGGAAACCCATGCAGACACGGGAAGAATGTGCAAACTCCACACAGGCAGTCCCTCGAGGTTGCAATCGAACCCGGGTCCCTGGTGCTGTGAGGTAGCAGTACTAACCACTGTGCCATCTGTGTGGCCTGGCAGTTGAATACACAGTCCTCCCTAGCAGAGCAACTTAAACCGGGGATGCACAAGAGGTAAGAATTCAAAAGATACAGAGGTACAAGAATTGTAAGGCAGAGATTATAGAGTAAGGAAGGACACAAGACCAAGAATGTCAATTTAAAAATCAAGGTATTTCCGGACCAGGAGGCAATGTAGGCTAGAAAGCATAATGACAATGGCTGAAAGGGGCTTGAATTAGGATATGGGCAGCATATGGACCTTGGACCAGTTTAAGCGAATGGAGAGTGACAGCAGGTGGTCAGCCAGCTAAGCATTGAAATAGTTGAGTCCAGAGGTAGGCATGGTTGTGGGTTTCAGTAGCATACGAGCTGAGACAGGGAAGGTCAAGCACGATGCTGGAGGTGAAAGTAGGCGGTCTTGGCGATGGACTGAACATAAGGTCAGAAGCTCCTCTCAACGTCAAACAGGCCAACAAGGTTGTGAACACTCCGGCTGGTTCAGCATGAAATAATGGCTAAGGAAAGGGGTGGATTTGGTGGAAAGTGAATGCAATTTGTGGCACAGGCAAAAAACAATAATGGCTTCAGTTTTCCCAATATTTGCTTGCTTGGAGGAAGGTAAAGAGGCAGAGTGGCCAATAGAGAAAATTCCAGAGCTTAGGGCCCAGGCAGCTGAATACACAATCACCAGGGGAGAAACTTAAAATCAGCAATGCACAAGAGGTAAGAATTCAAAAGTTATGGAGGTCATTCCCATAAGCCCCTCTGCGGTGGCTTCCTGCCACTGGCATTCTCCCCACCATGGCAACCGGCCAGGAAATGTAAAGGAAAATTATAATTTAGTCCTGCCATAACATTAGCAGGTTCTTCATTTCCCTGGCCTTATGTAACTTATGCCTCTGTGAGGCAAGGATCCCATATATGTCTAACATCCTCATCAATTTGTCCTGCCCAGTTCTAATGTATGAAAATATATGAAAACTCAGGAATCTCTGCTTCTTTACCTCCTTTAAAATGGTATTATTTAATTGATAAATTTGATAACTCTGGCAAGAATTCAATTTATTCTACTTGAGTCGCACTGATAATTTCATTTTAGGAACTGGAGTAGACCATGCAGTACATTGAGCCTGCTCCGCCATTCAATATGATCTTGGCTGATCTGATACTTCAATGCCTTTAAACACACGATCCCCATAACCCTTTACACTACTGATCAGAAATCTATCAATCTGCACCTTAAATATTCAATGACTGAGCTTCAACAGCTCTTTGAGGTAAAGAATTCCAAAGATTCACAACCCTCTTGAAAAAATTTCTCCTCATCTTGATCCAAAGTGGCATTCTCCTGCAAATAGCACAGTGGTTCGCACACTTGCTTCACAACGCCAGGGTCCCAGGTTCAATTCCCGCTTGAGTCACTGTCTGTGTGGAGTCTGTACGTTTTCTCTGCATCTGCGTGGGTTTCCTCTGGGCGCTCCGGTTTCTTCTCGCAAGGCCCAAAAGACTTATTTGTACCCGAACAGGTGCCGGATGGTGGCGACTAGGGGATTTTCGCAGTAACTTCATTGCAGTGTTAATGTAAGCCTACTTGTGACAATAATAGCGATTATTATTATTTTGAAATTGTGCCACCTGGGTCTTCACTCCCTAACCAAGGAAAACATCTTGCGTGCATCTACCCTGTCTGTTCCTTTAAGTATTTTATAGGTTTTAATGAGATCACCTCTCGTTCTTCAAAACACTCGAGAATACAAACAACAGTTCCACCATCCCTGGAACAATCTAGCGAATCTTTGTTTCACTCACTCTATGGCAATAATATCCTTTCGGAGATAAGGGGACCAAACATACACAGTACTCCAGATGAGGTGTAACCAAGCTTCTAAACAATTGAAGCAAGGCCTCACTACGCCAGTATTCAAATAATCTTGCGATAAAGACTAACATTCTATTTGCCTTCCTAAAGCTAGCTGCACCTGAATGCTAGCCTTCAATGACTTGTGGACAAGCACTTTCTAGTTAGGAAATACTCTACACATCGTTTCTTTCTACCAAAGTAGATAATCTCACATTTTTTCACATTATACTCCATCTGCCATGTTTTTGGCCACTCATGAAGCCTGTCCAAATCCTCCTGTGGCTGTTTTACATCTTCCTCACAACACATATTCCTGCTTAATTTTGTATCATCTGCAAACTTGGAAGTATTATTTTGGTCCCCACATCCAAGTCATTGATATATATTATGAACAGCTGTGGCCCATGTACTGATCCTTGCAATACCCCACTAGCCACAGTTTGCCAACATGAGAATAACCCGTTTTTCTCTACTCTGTTTTTCTGCCTGTTAGCAAACTCTTAATCCATGCCAGTATATTGCTTCCTATCCCAATCTGCTGTGTGTTGCTTCCTATCCCAATCTGTTGTTATTGCATAAATCAAATTCCTGTGGGGGCATTTGTCAAAAGCCTTCTGGGAATCCAAATATGCTACATCCATCGACTCTCATTTGTCAATTTTATCCATAATATCCTCAAAAACTCCAACAAGTTTGTCAAACATGATTTCCCATTTGTAAATCCATACTGACTACATCCAATCAGATCATGATTGTCATAATAAATTTTTAGCATTTTCCCTCCTACTGATATACGGCTAACAGGTCTGTAATTCCCTTTTCTCTCTCTCTCACATCCTTCTTTTTTTAAAATATAAATTTAGATTATCCAATTATTTTTTTCAATTAAGGGGAAATTTAGCGTGACTATTCACCTACCCTTCAAATCTTTTTGGGTTGTGGGGGTGAGACCCACGCAGACGCGGGGAGAATGTGCAAACATCACACGGACAGTGACCCGGGGCTGAGGTCAAACCCGGGTCCTCAGCGCTGTGAGGCAGCATTGCTAACCACTGTAATACCAAGCTGCCCTATCCCTACCCTTCTTAAATAGTGGGGTGGCATTTTCTACCTTCCAATATTCAGGAATCATTCCAAACTCTACAGAATTTTGGAAGATGCTCACCGGTGCATCCACTATCTCTATAGCACCCTCTTTTAACACTCTAGGATGCATGATATCAGGACCTGGGGACTTATCAACTTTCAGTCCCATTAATTTCACCAATACAATTTTCTTATTTATAGCAATTTCCTTCAACTCTGCATTCTTCCTAGTCCCTTGGATCTCTACATCTGGGAGAAGTTGCTTAGTGAAAACAGACACTAAGTAATCATTTAGTTTTTCTGCCATTTCTCTCTTCTCCATTATGAATTCTCCTGACTGCCTTTAATGGGCTCTGCCTTCAATTAACTCAGGGTGCAAAATGCTTTGGACCAGATAACAGAAGATGTTTTGATATTCTCTACCAATCTTAAGGTGCCAAGAGGAATGGGGAGAGCGCAGGACTATTGCACTGAGGTAAAGGATTAGCCATGATCGTTATGAATGGTGGAGCAAGCTCAAAGGGCCAACTGGTCTACTCCTGCTCCTATTTTCTATGTTTCTAGAGGAGAAACAAATTAGGCATTTTATAAATTTTAAAAGGAGATGGTAAAAATTCAGTTTCATCTAGGTGCATTAGGAATAAGGACCCTTTCTGCAAATAGAATGAATATTGGAAATTCTAACGATATATGGTTACGTATATCACTTATAACAGTAAATATAGAATTTGATGGTACCTTTTAAGCAATTACACCATTGTAAAAGGCAGGGTGAGTACATGAAGCTACATGTCTGGCTAAGGAAAATAATTTAAAACATCATATTAAACGTTAAAAATTATTAAGTGTTGACAATCATATTTATTTCAATGCCATCTTTCTCCCTTTTCATTGAACTCACCTGATGAAGGAGCTACGCTCCGAAAGCTAGTGATCCCAAATAAACCTTTTGGACTTTATTCTGGTGTTACAAAACTTCTTACTGTGCCCACCCCAGTATCTCCACATCATGGCATTTTCATTGATGCAATATTGTCGAGTTCTACCAATTTTCAAGCACTTTGCTAAATATTAGAGATTTAGACCAACTTTCTCTGCCACCCCAATACTTACAATGATCAAATTTTGTACCCAGTTTGTACACCGGTTTTAAGTTGTTTTAGTTTCTTCTCCAGTTCTCAGTTTCTTTTTATATATTTACTTTGCTGGTGGCTCTTTTAATTTAGTTTTCGTCCTATATTTATTAGTTTTAATCTTGGTACTTATACTGCACTTATTTGGAGGCAATTATGTTCATTGTAGATTTATTTTGATATGCCTTGCCCAGCCCTGTTCATGCTCTGAGTCCATGGTGTTGCCAGTCACTGAGCGATAAGCAGGTTTGATGAACAGCTTGCCACTGATTTTCCTATAGGAAAACACAAAACGTCCATTTTCTCCATCTTGCACTCTTCGGAGTTGGAACTATTATGTGAAGCCTGCAATATAACTTGATGAGTGCGAATTAATGGCTGCATTGCGCTTTAGGGAGTGGCCAAAATCAAGAAATGCATCATGCGCCGATCTGTTTGTGATTTAACTGGCCTCCTCCAGTTAGCGAAATCAGGATCCCTTCGTAGCGAAGCCAATAATACCGTAGTGTGCCGAGAAGCCAATGATCACCACTTAAGTCCAGTCACCATACAATTAACGGGAACGACCCCCCTCTCTAATAGAGCCTTTGCCTGTGATCTCACGGCATACCCAGCAAGAGGTCACATGGTCGCCGATTAGTACACCTTTTCTTTTTAAAAACATGAAGCTGGCGGAAGGGCTGTAGTGGGGATCTGAGGGGACTGGCCATTTTCGCTCACAGGCAAAGAGCCTGGGGACACTGGGGTTGCTGTCCACGTGCCCAAAGTGAGGTGGGTGAGCCACTGGGGGTCAGGGTGGGCCGTCATTGGTGCTGGACTGAGGGGGGGGGGGGGGGGGGGGGGGCAGAGTGGGGAGCAAGAATAGTGTGTGTCTCAGCGCCCGCGGGTCCACCATGTCACCTCCTGGACCATGTATCCCCGTTCCGGGGGCAACCCCAGCCAACCATCCATAACCCCCACTGACCGCGAAGGCCTCTGGCCCCGTGACCGAAGGCTATAGCTAATTGGGAATTGGCAATCGTAGTTAAATGAGCACCTCACACATCCTGTAATAAGTTCTCGGAGGCAGAAGTCCCTTCACCAGAATTTCTTTTATTTACAAAACCAGCAGCCGAACAACCAGGTGCATTCAGCTTGCTGTCTACACTGGGAGTGCAGAGAATGTGACACCCCCTGTTATATACAGAGAAAGTGGTTCCCTGATTGGGCCACTAATCAGGGAACTCATTCTAATTGGCCAATCTCAAAGGCCTGGCCTAAGTCATTACACACCCCAAGTGAATCTCCATGGTTAGGCATGCCATGTAGCATGTGGGAGTTATTGCCTAGTAACGCAATCACACCATGAGACATGGACACTGTGCCTCAACATTACAGGAGGCAACATCATGGACGCAGCGGCCAACATCTGAACATCCAGGGGCTGGGCACCAGAATCAGGGACATTTCAAAGATCAGAGGATGGGCATGTGCAGGGGAGGGACCTGCGCCCGGTCCAGGTAGCGGTTAAGTGCCATGGGACCCTGGTGTTGCCAGGTGCGCATGCTGGGTTGGAGGAGGTGGGAGGAGCGATGGGGGGGACTGGAGGGTCCCAGGGTGGAAGACACCACTGGTTGTCAATCTCACACTCTCAAATTCCTTACAGATATTGCACGCGAGGGACGATATCCTTGATCCCGCAGAAATTGCACCAGTGGTGCTGCTGGCACACCATGCGTTGGATGAGGCAGCGTCCAATGTGCTAGGCCCTGCCTCACACCTTGAGGACCCATCCACCCATCAGGCCAGAGAGGGACCCAGAGGGGGAGGCCCGCGATGGCCCAAGGTGTACAGGCGTCGCTGGTCTTTCGAACAGATGAGGGACAGCGTGTTCAGCAGGAGGCTCCACCTCAACAAGGAGATGGTGCGGCACCTGTGCCATGTCCTCGTGGACAGGGGGGAGTGAGAAGGATCCGGCAGGCCATGAGGGCCATGGAGGCTCTCATCGTCGCTCGTTTCACATAGGACGTGGCTACGTCCATCATTACCACTTTCCCCAACATCCCCCTTCCCAACCCCCGCATCTCTCTGCCTCCCCTCCTCCACCTCTCCCTTCCTTTCATTTCCCACCCTCCCAGGGTCTGTGTAACACCATTCCAGGGTGGTGAGACCGTGTTGGCACTGTCAGCGGGTCAAGTTCAAGTTTAGGGGAGTGATGATATCCCATGAGGCACGATCAATTTGGCTGGAGATTAAGTTGAATTCAAACTGAGGCTTTATTAATATCTGAAGTGTGGCCTCCTACAGCAGCTGACGAAATGGCTGTGAGCTGAAGGCCACGCATATTTATAACCCGGCTCCTGGGCGGAGCTAGCATGCAGGGGCCCAGGTGAACCTGTGGTGCAGGTTCTACTGTACAACCCTTAATATAGGAACACAGTGGTTTACCACATTCACCCCCTGTTAAAATTGAGCCCGGCGGGGGTGGTGGATAACTATATACAATTCGCAATCTTTAATATTTACAGAACAGTGAAAACAAAATGTCTCTGGTCATCCGGTGGGCCGGTCAGAGGTTCAGCCGGTCCGGCGCCTTGATCATCCTCTGGGATCGACGAAGTGGAGCCGGCGATGTTGGTGCTGTCGTGGTCGAAGTTGACTCCGGGGGTGGGCAGGGGGAGGACGGACAGTCCTAGGGAGGATGATGGGGGCGACGGGGGTGGGGTGGGGACGGAACCTGCTGGTGCCAGGTCCCTGAGGGAGACGGTATCCTGGCGGCCGACGGGGAATGCCACGTAGGCGTACTGTGGGTTTGCGTGCAGCAGGTGCACCTTTTCCACCAACGGGTCCGCCTTGTGGAGCCGCACATGTTTACGGAGAAGCACGGTTCCCGGAGCTGTGAGCCAAGTTGGGAGTGATACCCCGGATGTGGACTTCCTGGGGAAGGCAAAAAGACGTTCATGCGGTGTACTGTTAGTAGCAGTGCAAAGTAATGAGCGAATGGAATGTAGTGCATCAGTGAGGACCTCTTGCCAGCGTGAGGCTGGAAGATTTCTGGACTGTAGGGCCACCTGGACGGCCCTCCATACCGTCCCATTCTCCCTTTCTACCTGTCCGTTTCCCCGGGGGTTGTAGCTCGTCGATCTGCTGGAGGCGATACCCCGGCTGAGCAGGAACTGGCGTAGCTCATCACTCATAAATGAGGATCCCCTGTCACTGTGGATGTAGGCGGGGAAGCCGAACAGAGTGAAGATAGAATTAAGAGCTTTAATGACGGTGACAGACGTCATGTCGGGGCATGGGATGGCGAAAGGAAAACGGGAGTATTCATCGATCACACTGAGGAAATACTTGTGTCGGTCGGAGGAGGGGAGGGGGCCTTTGAAATCCACGTTGAAGCGTTCAAAGGGGCGGGAGGCCTTCACCAGGTGCGCGCGGTCTGGCCGGTAGAAGTGCGGTTTGCACTCCGCACAGACCTGGCAGTCCTTGGTGATCGTCTTTACTTCCTCGACGGAGTAGGGCAAATTTTGTGCCTTAATGAAGTGGTACAACCGAGTGATCCCTGGGTGACAAAGGCTGTCGTGCAGGGTCCGGAGTCGGTTTACCTGTGCGCTGGCACATGTACCTCGGGATAGGGCGTCTGGGGGCTCGTTGAGTTTGCCAGGGCGATACTTAATCTCGTAGTTATAGGTGGAGAGCTCGATTCTCCACCGCAAGATTTTGTCATTTTTGATCTTGCCCCGCTGGGTGTTGTTGAACATGAAGGCTACCGACCATTGGTCAGTGAGGAGAGTAAATCTCCTGCCGGCCAGCTAATGCCTCCAATGTCGCACAGCCTCAACGATAGCCTGGGCCTCCTTTTCGATGGATGAGTGCTGAATTTCGGAGGCATGGAGGGTGCGGGAAAAGAATGCCACGGGCCTGCCTGCCTGGTTGAGGGTGGCAGCAAGGGCGACGTCCAATGCGTCGCTTTCTACTTGGAAAGGAAGTGTTTCGTCTACAGCGGCATTCCAGCTTTGGCAATATCAGCTCTGATCCGGGCGAAGGCCTGTTGGGCCTCTGCCATCAGGGGGAAATGAGTGGACTGTATGAGTGGGTGGGCCTTGTCCGCATAGTTTGGGACCCACTGAGCGTAATACGAGAAGAACCCCAGGCAGCGTTTGAGGGCCTTGGGGCAGTGGGGGAGGGGAAGCTCCATGAGGGGGCGCATGCGGTCGGGATCGGGCCCCAGAACTCCATTCTGGATCACGTTGCCTCGATGACTGCCTCCTGAAGCAACCGCTGGACCTCGGACCTGATGAAGGCCTTATCCTGGGTGCTGTACCATCTGCTCCTGGTGGCGACGGGTTTGCAATCTGGAGTTAGATTGGCAAAGAGGGAAGGAGGATCGACCTTTAGGGTCGCGAGGCCGCACACAGTGAGGGGTGGTAAGGGTCTGCTGAATTTAAGGGGCAGGCTCTGGAGGTTGCACTGAAAATCCAGGCCAAGGATAAGTGCAGCGCAGAGGTTAGGGAGGATGTAGAGGCGAAAACTGTGGAACTCTATGCCTTGGACTGTGAGCGTGACCATGTAGTACCCCTGGATCGCTACGCGATGGGATCCGGAGGCCAGCGAGATACTTTGATTGGTAGGGTGTATCTTAAGGGAGCAGCGCTTTACCGTATTTGGATGTACAAAGCTCTCGGTGCTCAGTAGGCAGGAGGTCATGTGGCCGTTGACACGCTGGTGGATGCGTTGGTCAGAGTGTGTGGTCTGGACTGGTCGATTACCATGGATGTGAGTCGTGGTTGATCGTCGGGTAGTGAGGCGGCCGCAGCGTCAGGGTCCTGAAATGCCGTTGGTCTTCATGTGCTGCAGGGTGGACAAGATGGCGGCGCCCGGAGGTCACAAAATGGCGGCGCCCATGTAACGCACGTTGCGAGAGTGGAGCAAGATGGCGGCGCCCATGAAACGCATGTGTTGTGCGGGGGAGAAGATAGCGGCGCCCATTGCTCGCACATGGCCTGGGGAGGATAGCAGCGACCATTGTCCGTGACCGGGGTGGGGCGACCGCTGCCACTGAGCCGGCCTGGCACACCGCTGCGTAGTGGCCCTTCGTCCCACAGGCCTTACAAGGGCAGCACGGGCCGGGAAGCATTGGCGGGGTGTCTTTGTTGGCCTTAAAAAGAGCATCGGGGCCCCCCGGAGATCACTGGCTGGCGCGTAGCGCAGGCGTATTGAGTGGGTAGCGTCTCCGCTGGGGCGGCTGCCTGTGGGGCCCATGAAGCGTAGGAGGAATAGGCCGCGCGGTTGGGGGCGTAGGACTGTACATTGCGCAGGGCGACCGTCATGGAAAACGCTAATGTTTTTGTCTCTGCGAGGTCGCGCGTGGCCCTTTCTAGGAGCCGCTGCCTGATAGCATCGGCCCCAATCCCAGTTACAAAAGCGTCCCTCATAAGGAGATCTGAGTGCTCCTTAGTTGTAATGTCCTGGCAGTCACAGTCCAGAACTAGTGGGATCAGGGCCCTCGATTGACTCACCCAGTAGTTGAGTACGCGTTGCGAGCTCGTGTCTGGCGAAGAGCGTGTTCGTCTTTTGCTCATAACTCTCTTTGAGTCGAGTCATAGCATCAGCGTAATTGGGCGCATCTTGGATCAGCGGGAAGATTTTAGAGCTTAGTCTGGAGTACAAGATTTGAATCTTCTGGGCCTCTGGAATTGATGGGCTTAATCGGAGCCAAAATGGAGCCAATCTCCTGGCTGAGAGAGAGTAAATAGTATAGTGAGGGTGGATTTAAACTTGTACGGCAGTGGAGTGGGTTGACTAATGGGCTTACTGAGGGCAAAAGTGAGAAGAGGAATAGGTCAAGGAAAGTGAGAGAAGGCTTGAGTGTTGACAGTGAACAAGGAAATGGTCGCCTCCCATTGGGAAGAAAGAGATAAGGGCAGGGTTAATTGTATGTATGTAAATACATGGAGTATGGTGAACAATCTTGGGGAACTAGAAGCAGAAATTGCTGAAGGGGCATATGACTTTGTAGCATTGACAGAAACATTGCCTCAAGCCAGAACAGGACTGGATACTTAACATCCCGGGTTAAAAGGAGTTTATTAGGAACAGGATGGGTAAAAAGGGAGGAGGTGTAGCAGTCTTGGTCAAGGATAATATCATAGCTCTAGAACAAGATGCAGTTCCTGAATTAGAATCTATTTGTTTGGAGGTGAGAAACAGGAAGGGAGCAGTGACCTTGTTTGGTATTTATCATAGACCTCCAAATAATGGGGAGGAAGTTGGAGAGAGCATTTGTAGGCAAATTATGGAAACCTGCAGGGCAAGTAGGGTTGTGATAGTTGTTGATTACAATTCCCCTATAGAGTGTGGGGCACAGAAGGGAGAAATACCCGCAGTGTGTGCAGGAGAACTTTCTGGAACGGTACATTTCCAGTCCTACCAGGGAGCAAGCTGTGCTGGATTTGGTCCTAGGAAATGAGGCAGGGCAGGTGGAGAACGTCAGAGTGGAGGAGCCATTGGGAAGTAGCGATCATAATATAATTCAATATTAAGTTGGAAAAGGATAAAAATCAGTCACGGATTAAGATCCCAGTCTGGAAACGAGAATAATTTAGGGGTTTAACAGTTGAACTGGAGCAGGTTGATTGGAAATGCATTTTGGTGGATAAACAGTGGATGAAAAATGGGAGACTTTCAAAGGAGAGGTGAATAGGGTGCAAGCTAGGTACATACCCATGAGTAATAAATACGGGCTATCCAAAGCTAGAGTACCCAGAATGACTAAGGACACTGATGATAAAATAAGAAAAAAAGAAGCACATGATGCATGCCGGAATAATAGCAATAGAATCTCAAATGCAGGAGAGAGAGGCTAAGGCTGGAATAAGGAAGGCTAAGAGGAAACATGAGGAAAGGATTACAGACTGTGCTAAAACAAATAGCAAAATGTTCTTCAAACATATTAATGGTAAAAGGTTAGTGAAGGATAGAGTGGGGATTATAAGGGACAAGCAGGGTAAACTATTCACTGAAGCAGAGGGTATGGCAGTGGTACTAAATTACTACTTTGCTTCTGTCTTTACCAAATTAGAAGATGGTGACAATGGCCCAGTTGAAAATGTGGGTGTTGAGCAACTGACCAGTACGTGATAAAGAAAAGGTGATAAAAAGACTGGCAGCACTCCAGGTATAGAAGTCGCTAGGCCTGGATAGGGTGCATCCTAGTTTGCCGAGAGAGGTAAGGGAGCATATTGCGGAGCCATTGACAGAAATTTTTCAGGCCTTTCTGAACACAGGATTATTCTGGAGGGATTAGAGAATTGCAAATGTAATGCCGTTGTTTAAGAAAGGGGCAAAGGATAAACCAAGAAACTACAGACCTGTCAGCTTGACATCTGTAATGGGAAAATTGATGGAGACCATAATACGTGATTAGATAAATATACACTTAGAGAAAAATAAGTTATACTAGACAGTCAACATGGCTTTATCAAGGGCAAGTCATGTCTGACAAATTTAATTGAGTTCTTTGACGAAGTGACACTGGCAGTGGATAAAGGTAGTACTATGGATGTAGTATATTTGGACTTTCAGAAAGCATTTGATACAGTGTCACATGGCAGGCTGGTTGGCAAATTAATAATGTTTAGGATTGATGGGTCCTTGGCAGCATGGATTAGAAGTTGGCTAAGGGATAAGAAACAGAGGGTAGGTATAGATGGGCATTTCTCTGACTGGAGACAAGTTGAAAGTGATGTTCCTCAGGGCTCAGTGTTGAGACCCTAGCTTTTTCTGATTTATATAAATGATTTAGAAGTGGTTGTAAGGGCTAAATTTCTAAATTTCCAGGTGGTACTAAGCTAGGGAGAATAGTGAATTGTGAGGATGATGCTGAGCGACTTCAGATGGACATTGACAAGTTGGGCAGATACCTGACAGATGGACTTCAATGCAGCAAAATGTGAGGTAATGCATTTTGGGAGAAGAAATATGGGGAAACAATATAGGCTCAATGGTACAACTTTGAAATTAAATGAAAATCGCTTATTGTCACAAGTAGGCTTCAAATGAAGTTACTGTGAAAAGCCCCTAGTCGCCACATTCCGGCACCTGTTCGGGGAGGCTGGTACGGGAATTGAACCATGCTGCTGGCCTGTCTTGGTCTGCTTTAAAAGCCAGCTATTTAGCACAGTGTACTAAACCAGCCCCTGAGGGGGGGCACTGGAGCAGAGGGACCTCGGGGTTCAAGTACATAATTCTCTGAAGGTAACCAGGCAAGTTGAAACAGTTGTTAAGAAGGCTTATAGGATCCTTGGGTTTATAAATCGAGGCATAGAGTATAAAACCAAGGAAGTGATGCTACACCTCTACAAATGATTGGTCAGACCACATTTGGAGTATTGTGTTCAGTTCTGGACACCTTATTGGGCAACTTATTTAAGGAAAGGTGTTAAAGCCCTGGAGAGAGTGCAGAGGAGATTTACTGAAATGATACCAGGAATGAGTAATTTTAGATACAAGGAAAGATTGGTTTGTTCTCCTTGGAACAGAGAAGATTAGGAGGCGACCTCATTGAGGTGTTCAAAATTATGAACAATTTTGACAGGGTGAAGAAGGATATTCTGTCTCCATTAGTTGGTATGTCACAATTTCAAGATGGTCAGCAAGAGAGCTAGGAGTGAAATGAGGAGAAACCTCTTTACTCAGTGTTGTTGGCGTTTGGAATGCGCTGCCTGGAAGAGTGGATTCGTAGGAGGTTTCAAAGGAGAACTGGATATATATTTGAAAAAGATTAATTTAGGGGGCTTCGGAGATAGGGCTGGGGAATGTCCAGTTAGATATCTCTTTTAGGAGCCGGTGCAGACACGATGGGCCAATGGCCTCCTTCTGTGCTGTAAATAACAAATAATTTTAAAAAAACAACGGGACATGCTCCGCACTGCCTCGGCTATGCCCACATGGGACTGGGACAGGCTCCGCAGTGCTTCATCAAGTCAACCTGGTACTGGGTGACAACCTCCAGCAACTGAGATATCCGGAGGCACCCCGGATGGGCCAGCGCCATCGGTTGAAGGTCCTGTGGGAGAATGGACATGTGGTCAGTGAGAGGGATGGATCAGTCTGTATGGCTTAACAACTCACTTTTGACAGGTCATCTGGGTGGGGGCCGGTGGATCCTCACCTCTGTGCCATGCACCAACCTCTATGGTGGTCACTGCCCTCCCCTCGTCCACCCCCGTGACCTCCAGAGTCCGTTCTTCATAGTGGGTGAGGATCAGATGTCCAGCACCCCGCCACCTAGTCTGGGCCCTCTCCTGTCGGTTGCAGGCCAACTTCTGTGGGGACACAGAGAGGGCATTGTTAGCTGCACACGTGGTTCATCGTATGGGGGGGGGGGGGGGGGGGGGGAATGGGGCAGCATGGGTGGCACTACTGGGCATGGGTGAGTCAGGCACAGAAGTGCTGGGTGGGGCGTTGCCAGGCATATTCTCTTTGGGGATGGGGGTTGGGGTCCAGTGCAAATTTACTCCAGCATCCTGGTGGAGGTCGTTGACCTTGTGGCACTGGTGCTGGTCCTCCTGGTCACACTCCTCGAGCTGACTGCCTCCCAGGTGGCACTGGCTGCTCTGTGACTGAACATCCGAGACGGCTCGGTGGAGCAGGACATCCCATCTGGTCTCGACCGCTTGAAGTAGTCTTCCCAAGTCTGTTTGCCGAATCATGGTGCTGGTCGACTTGGCGGCATGGCTGCCAGCTGAGTGGGGTTGGCTGTGCAGGAGCGGTTTAAGTGCTGCTCGCTCCTGTTAGCAGGGGGCTGGCGAGTGTGGTCCCGACAAATCAGCCTTGTTGCGGTAAGAAGTCTGTGGGACCTCATTAAGTGGACCAATTAACGTTTTTACGTGGCGTCGTGTCAGGAATCTCAAGGCAATTCCCACTTGCCAACCTCCAAAATTGCCATTAAAGCTGTGTATTGCACACACTCTTCTGTGAACATACTTATTGCAAGCATACACACTTGCTTACACAGAGCTCCACTCTCTGGCAATACTTTAAATGTTTTGAGCAGCTGGGAAGCACCAGCTGTCAAAACATATTTTTAAAAACATAAATTTAATTATGAGTGTGGGCATTTGTAAAATCTGGCTTCATACCATCAAGTTGTTCCCATATAGTTGCATTTGGGAGTCAGCTTTTTTTAAACATGGGATGTGGGCATTGGTTTCAAGGTTTGTATTTGCTGTCCATACCTATTTGACCTGAGAAACAGGTAATGGATCTTCTTGAACTGCTGAGTAGCAATTGAACAGAATTGATTAGTTTACTAATCCACTTAGACAGGTTGTTAAGAGTCAGGCATGTTGGTCAGATCAACCAAATGTCATTTTTCCCAAAAAGGCAGTAGTAAACCATTTGAGTTTTTAATGACAATCCAACAGCTCATAATCACTTTTATTTATACCAGCATTTTTCAACTGCAATGAAGGGATTTGAGTTTCTGGATTTTGATTACTAGGCTAGTAACATAGTAGCTTTGCAGACAAGAGCATGTCCGCATGTTGCGTTCAACTAAACAAAAGCTTCGGAGACAACCATTCCCTGGTTCATTCCCAGGGCCTGGTTTGAATTTAAACAGAAGCTTGGCAGTTAACTGTCCCTTGGTGGATTCTTTTTGGCAATACCTCTATCAATTAGAGCCCACTTGCCAACCAATCAGCTTTCTCCTCTCATGCAGTAAAAATGGGTGTTCCCATTACTATTGGTATTTTTGCAAATCTATTCTGATGACAAAAAGTTTCAAGGGCATGTCTCTTTTTTCAGCAATACTCAAGTTCTATACGAACAAACAACCACTACACTACACAACATTCAAGTCTTGGGACCTGATTTCATTGCTGTACTGCCATTTGTTCATCGCAAAACACATAAATTAAAGCATAACTATATTCCAAGTAGAATGCATCTAGAAAAATTAATAAACCCTCCAGCTTTGTGACTTCACCGGTATGTCTGTACCTCTGCAAGGTCTGAAAAGAGTGCTTGGCTGGTGTTACGTCTTAATGTATCCCAGTAACTTCGGTCTGTGGCATGATTTGGGGGATCTTTTTTTAACACCTGGAGAGTTTTGAAAGGGTAAAATTGTTGTAAAGTTCAACATCATCAATGAGGCATAGTGAAAGTTCCATTCAAGAAAAATTAAATTTAACAATTATACTATCAATTGTTTAGACTTTATGTTGAGATCAAAATAGGATTAAAGAAACAATTTTAGATATTCCTCATCTTCTTTAAATACTTCTATTTATGGAATATGGAATAGTTCTATTTGTTCTCTGTGTACAACCACACAGAAGAAAATGAAAACTGGTAACAAATTACCATCCACTACCACCAATCTCCACCTGGCTGAACTTGTTCTCACACTGAACAACTTCTCCTTCAATAAGATAAAAGCAAATTACTGTGGATGATGGAATCTAAAACATAAAAAGAAAATGCTGGACAGGTCTGAAAGCATCGGTGGACAGAGAATGGAGCTAGCCTTTCAAGCCTGCATGAATCTTGTCAAAGCTCCTTCTCCTTCAAGTCCACTCATTTTCACCTTATCAATGGGTGCCCGCTAGCTAGGTTTACCTTTTTGTGGGATATGCAGAACACTCCTTATTTCAGTCCTATTCATGCCCACTTCTTCACTTCTTTTTTTTGTTAACTTTGATAATTTATTGGTACTGTTGTCTACTCTTGCCCCGAAGTGGAAAATGTCACCAACTTTTCTTCCAATTTCTATCCTTCTCTCAGTTTCACAGTCTATCATTCCTTTCCTTCCCTCAACCTCTTTGTTTCCATTTCTGGGAATAGGCGATCAATTAATGTTCATTATATGCCCGCTGGCTTTCACAGCTACCTCGACTACACTTCCTCACATAGAAGCATAGAAAAGTTGCAGCACAGAAAAAGGCTATTCAGTCCATTGTGTCTGCGTTGATTGAAACGAAATACGAGCTGCATATTCTAATCCCACCATCCAGTACCCGGTCTGTAGCCCTGCAGGTTACTGCACCTCAGCTGCAGATCCAGGTACCTTTTAAATGAGTTGCGGATTTTTGCCTTCATCACCAATCCAAGAAACAAATTAAAGACACCCACCATCCTCTGGGTGAAAAGTCTGCCTAATAGTCCCTCTGATCCTTCTCCGAATCATCTTAAATGTGTAAGCCCTGGTAATTGACCTCTCTGCTCGGGGAACAAGTCTTCCCTATCCACTTTATCTAGGCCCCTCAAAACTTTGTTCACCTCAATCAAGTCACCCCTCCGCCTCCTCTGTTCGGAGAAAAATAATCCTAGCCTATATAATAAACTTTACAGCCCTGACAACATTCTTGTAAATCTCCTCTGTATTCTCTTCGGAACGTTTATGTCTTTCCTGTAACGTAGTGACCAGAATTGTACACAAAATTCCAGCTGTGGCCTATCCAATGTTTCATATAGTTCCAGTATTACATCCCTACTTTTGTACTCTATGTATCATGCACTAAAGGAGAGCATTCTATATGCCTTCTTTACCAGTTTATCTATCTCTCCTGCCACCTTCAGGGAGCTGTGGACATGTACTCCAAGGTATCACTTCCTCTACCTCTCTCAATATCTTCCCATTTATTCAGTTCCGCACACATAAGTGCAGCCTCAACCGGGACCTGGGATTTATGTCGCATTACATTCACCCCCCACCATCTGGCCTGGGCTTGCTAACTCCTACCAACTGTCCTGGCTTGAGACAATTCACACCTCTTTCACCTGGGGTTACCCCTCTCTCTGGCGATGTAAACACTTAATTAACTGCTAATGCTCGCATTCTAAGCATTGTCTTGTATCTTTGAATTTGTCAATATATATGTTTCTCTGAAACTTCCCTCTTCATTCACCTGAGGAAGGAGCAGTGCTCCAAAAGCTAGTGTTTAAAACAAACCTGTTGGACTTTAACCTGGTGTTGTAAGATTTCTTACTGTGCTCACCCCAGTCCAATGCCGGCATCTCCACATCATGGCTCCCAGTTATTGAGTAATCCCTTACATTGTTTGCCCTCCCAAAATGTATAACCTCACACTTTTCTGGATTGAATTTCATTTGCTACTTTTCCATCCACTCAACCAAAACATTGATATCATTCTGGAGTCCACAGCTATCCTCTTCACTATCAACTACATGGCCGATTTTTGTGTTATCTGCATTTAAGAGCTCCATAGATAGCGGGCAGAGGCATACCACCTGGGTTGTTATGATCAAAGGTTAAAAGCAGGTCCAGATCAGGGCCTGGAGAGATAAGTCCTCCCAGCTAGGATTGCAATGGGAATGGGATACTGCGTTATGCAGACCATTGTAAACACTTGTAAATAAATCTATCTCACGTTTACTGTCAGCATTCTCTGTGTCATTATTCTGGCGACAAGCGCTAACAAAAACTCTACTCGCCAATCGGTTTGCTTGGCCATCGGATGTTTGCATGGGGAACGTCACGAGTAAAATGCTATTATTCAGGAATTTGGAGGCCTTCGATGCAGGTCTGAACGATTGGAATCAATACGTGAATGCATGCAATACTTCTTCCAGACAAATGGGATATTGGGGGAAGACGGACATAAAGTTCCCTTTCTGACTGCCTGAGGGGCCCAGATGTTTGTGATCATAAAGTTTGACGCGCCGCTCCCGCGATTCACCCGTCCCCAGAGAATCGCTCGCACGCGCGAACTACGCAGCGCGGGTAAGGGGCCACTGACAGAGCTGAGAGAACAACTCCGGGGCCCTACCAGCCCCCTGCAGATGGGAGAATCACTCTGGACTTTCTTTTTTTAAAATAAATTTAGAGTACCCAATTCATTTTTTCCAATTAAGGGGCAATTTAGTGTGTTCAATCCACCTACTTTGCACATCTTTGGGTTGTGGGGGCGAAATCCACGCAAACACGGGGAGAATGTGCAAACTCCACAAGGACAGTGACCCAGAGCTGGGATCGAACCTGGGACCTCGGCGCCGTGAGACTGCTGTGCTACCACTGTGCCACCGTGCTGCCCGAGGACTTTCTTAAGGAAAGTCCAGAGTGAAACGCCAGCGTGGGGACATAACCCCATTATTGGAGAATCCGGCCCCAGGCCTTATTTTGTTTTGATGAACAATTTTATTGAGGCATTTGGCATAGTAAACAACAATAATACAAAACAGTGTGCAAAGAACAATCAACATAGTGCAAAAACCAGCTCCCCTCTTACAAGGACCTGCCTAACTACCCCCCTAATCTACGTTGCCCGAACGTCCCCTCCACCCCCCGCTGACGATTAATTTTCCGCGAAGAAGTAGATAAATGGTTGCCACCTCCGGGCGAACCCTGACAGTGACCCTCTCAGAGCGAACTTAATTTTCTCCAGACTGAGAAAGCTCGCCATATCCAATAGCCAGGCCTCCGACTTCGGGGGCTTTGAGTCCCTCCATGCCAGGAGAATTTGTCGCCTGGCTACCAGGGAAGCAAAGGCCAAAACGTCAGCCTCTCTCTCCTCCTGGACTCCCGGTTCCTCAGAAACCCCCAAAAATGCCACCTCTGGACTCATCACCACCCTTGTTTTCAGTACCCACGACATAACGTCCGCGAATCCCTGCCAGTACCCACTGAGTTTTGAACATGCCCAGAACATGTGGACATGGTTCGCTGGTCCTCCCACACATCTGGCGCACCTGTCCTCTAATCCAAAGAATTTACTCATCCAGGCCACTGTCATGTGGGCCCGCTGGACGACTTTGAATTGAATCAGGCTGAGCCTAGGGCATGTTGTGGTCGCGTTGCCCCTGCTCAACGCCTACGCCCATAAGCCCTCTTCTATCTCTCCTCCGAGCTCCTCTTCCCACTTAAGCTTCAGCTCCTCGGTCTGCGTCTCCTCTGCCCCCATAAGTTCTTTGTATATATCGGAGACCCTCCCCTCCCCCACCCATCCACTAGACACTACCCTGTCCTGGATCCCCCTAAGTGGCAGGCGTGGGAAGGATGTAATCTGTCTGCGTAGAAAGTCCCGCACCTGCAAGTACCTAAAAGCATTCCCTCTCGCAAGCCTAAATTTCTCCTCCAGTGCCCTCATGCTCAGGAAGCTCTCTTCCAAGAACAGATCCCCTATCCTCTCAATCCCAGCCCTCTGCCATGTTCGGAACCCGCCGTCCATATTCCCCGGGCAAACCGGTGATTGTCGCAAATTGGGGACCAAACTGATGCTCTCACGTCCCCCACACGTCTTCTCCATTGGCCCCAGATCCGCAAAGTCGCCACCACTATAGGGCTGGTGGAGTACCGTGCCGGCAGGAGCGGCAGGGGCACCGTAACCAGGACTGCCAGACTGGTGCCCCTGCACGAAGCGGCCTCCATCCGCCCCCAAACCGACCCCGCACCCACCATCCACTTCCTTATCATAATTATGTTGGCCGCCCAGTGGTAATTACTAAAGTTTGGCAGCGCCAGCCCCCCTTCCCCTCGGTTCCTCTCAGGCATCAATCTCCTCACCCGCGAGGACTTTCCCGCCCACACAAATCCCATAATAGATCATAGAATTTACGGTGCAGAAGGCCATTCGGCCCATCGAGTCTGCATCGGCTCTTGGAAAGAGCACCCTACCCATGGTCCACACCTTCACCCTATCCCCATAACCCAGTAACCCCACCCAACACTAAGGGCAATTTTGGACACTAAGGGCAGCACGGTAGCATTGTGGATAGCACAATTGCTTCACAGCTCCAGGGTCCCAGGTTCGATTCCGGCTTGGGTCACTGTTTGTGCGGAGTCTGCACATCCTCCCCGTGTGCGCGTGGGTTTCCTCCGGGTGCTCCGGTTTCCTCCCACAGTCCAAAGATGTGCAGGTTAGGTGGATTGGCCATGATAAATGGCCCTTAGTGTCCAAAATTGCCCTTAGTGTTGTGTGGGGTTACTGGGTTATGGGGATAGGGTGGAGGTGTGGGCCTTGGGTAGGGTGCTCTTTCCAAGAGCCGGTGCAGACTCGATGGGCCGAATGGCCTTCTTCTGCACTGTAAATTCTATGATCTATGATCTATAATCATTTTATTGAACTTCTTAAAAAAGGTCCGCGGAATGAAAATGGGGAGACAGTGGAATACGAACAGGAATCTCGGGAGGATCATTATTTTAACCGTCTGCACTCTCTCCGCTAGTGTCAGTGGGAGCGCATCCCACCTCCGGAACTCGACCCTCATTTGCTCCACCAACCGAGATAAATTCAACTTGTGCAACCGGCCCCAGTCCCGCGCCACCTTTATCCCTAAGTATCTGAAACTGTCCCCTACTAACCTAAACGGCAGCCCCCTCAGCCGACCCTCCTGACCCCTCGCCTGGACTACAAACAACTCACTTTTTGCCATGTTCAGTTTATACTCCGAGAACCGGCCGAATTCCCTCAGGATTCCCATGGTTTCATCCATCCCAGCCACTGGATCAGTGATGTATAAGAGCAGGTCGTCGGCGTATAATGAAACTCTGTATTCCACCGCCCCCCGTACCAGCCCCTTCCACAGCCCCAGGCCTTTTGATAAGTTGGTAGGTATTGTTTCTAACACCCATCCTTCCATAATTATGCTCAGGTATCGATTTAACATGATAGTGCGCTCTCCTAGTGAATCGGTCATAGAATCATAGAATTTATAGTGCAGACCCATCGAGTCTGCACCAGCCCTTGGAAAGAGCACCCTACTTAAGCCCACACATTCACCATATCCCCACATCTCCACCCTATCCCTGTAACCTCACCTAACCATTTTTGGACACTAAGGGAAATTTAGCATGGCACGACTTCTTGACCCATCTGCAGTGCCTGCCTCAACACTGCGAGTTTCGGGCCATCTCTCTCGGAGATGTGAAGGGACCGGCTTGTGTGTGGTATTAACAATAAAACCATGCAGAAGATGCTGTTAGCAGAATCTACATTGGATTTGAGGCAGGTCATTGGGCTTTCCCTCTCTTGTGAACGTGCTAAGAAAAGTGTGCAAGAGCTGCAGGGCTCCATGGGCTATGGTGTCCATAGTTTGGGCTGCCCTCCTTTTCAGGCCCCTTATCGGTCCCAGGATTGTGCTTAACCAGTCAGGCTTCCTCTGACTGAGCAATCCCCATGGCAAGCTCATAACGGAATTTGGATTCTGCTGCTGCCCGATGGGATACTTTGCCCAAGGATGAAAGTGAGAGCCGAGTGCCTTGCCAGCATTGTGGTCGAGGGAATTATGAGGGCCAGGGTCGCCCGATGCGGCGCAGGATTCGACGTCCGTGTAACCGCCAAGGTCACCCCCGATCAGGACCTTGTACGTAGCAGCACAGTGGCACAGTGGTTAGCACTGCTGCTTCACAGCTCCAGGGACCCGGGTTCAATTCCAGCCTTGGGTAACTGTCTATCTGGAGTTTGCACTTTTTCCCAGTTTCCTCCGGGTGCTCCGGTTTCTTCCCACAGTCCAAAGATGTGCAGGTGAAGTGGATTGGCCATGATATACCTTGGTACATTGGTACATTGTATACCTTGTGTTGCCCTATTATGTATTTTCTTTTATTCCCTTTTCTTCTCATGTACTTAATGATCTGTTGAGCTGGTCGCAGAAAAATACTTTTCACTGTACCTCAGTACACGTGACAATAAACAAATCCAATCCAATCCAATAAAATTGCCTCTTCGTGTCCAGGGATGTACAGGTTAGGTTGAGTTATGTGGATTGAGTGAGGGATAGGATGCTATTTGAGAGGGTCGGCGCAGAACCGTTGGGCCGAATGGCCTCCTTCTGCACTGTAGAGATTCTATGATTCTATTCTACGATTCTACGTAGATGCCCGGAGGAGGACGACTCTTTGATGCAATTAAACTCTGTCATGGCTCAGAGAGTCGCTACAATCCGGATTATCTTGTAGGTAAATGGACACCCAGTGACGATGGAAATGGACACTGGGGCTGCTGTCTCCATTGTAGACCTCTGTATGTTTCAGCAGCTTCACATGGTGGTCATGCCACTGCAATTGCAGAATGCCAAAGCGACACTGGCAACCTACATGGGGAATCATTGAAGGTAGTGGGTACCACTGTGACTCCAGCGACGTACGGGCAGCAGTCGGTCCACCTTTCTTAGGTGGTGGTGCAAGGACCAGGATCCAACTGGTTAAGTAGAGACTGGCTCAGCGTCAGATGAACCCTTCTCGGCCTCACAGGGTCACAGGCAGAGGAGCGGCTCAACACCACTGGAATGCCCTTGTGGAATATTCACTAATTCCTTAAAGAGATTATGAGGGGCACAAGACATGTTAGATAGGGAAAAGCTAGTCCCCTTAGTTAAAGGGTCGGTTACGAGGGGACACAAGTTCAAGGTGAGGGGCAGGAGGTTCAGGGGAATTTGTGGAAAAGCCTTTTTACCCAGAGGGTGGTGACAGTCTGGAATGCACTGCCTGGGAGGGTAGATGATGTGGGTTGCCTCACATCCTTTAAAAAGTACCTGGATGAGTACTTGGCATGTCTTAATATTCGAGGCTATGGGCCAAGTGCTGGAAAATGGGATTAGGATTGGCTGATGATGATAATCTTTATTGTCACAAGTAGGCTTACATTAACACTGCAATGAAGTTACTGTGAAAAGCCCCGAGTCGCCACATTACAGCGTCTGTTCGGGTAC
Organism: Scyliorhinus torazame; assembly: GCF_047496885.1. Classification (NCBI taxonomy): domain Eukaryota; kingdom Metazoa; phylum Chordata; class Chondrichthyes; order Carcharhiniformes; family Scyliorhinidae; genus Scyliorhinus; species Scyliorhinus torazame. The sequence continues at coordinate 216,059,654 of NC_092709.1, read as the reverse complement.
ACAGAGGGAGAATTCAGAATGTAAAATTCACCTAACAGCACATCTTTTGGGACTTGTGGGAGGAAACCGAAGCAGCCAGAGGAAACCCACGCAGACACGGAGAGAAAATGCAGACTCCACACAGGCAGTGACCCAAGCCGGGAATCGAACCTGGGACCCTGGAACTGTGAAGCAACAGTGCTACCCGCTGTACTACTGTGCTGCCCCAGGTGCCTTTCATGCGGAGGTTGCAGACACGATGAGCCGAAGGGCCTTTTCAACACTGCATTTTTCTGTGAAACTTTGATTCTGTGAGATGGTACATCAGGAGGGAGGCCAAGGTGCCTCTTCACCCTGTCACTAACATCCTTCTCCATCGGCTGTGCCTCCCCCTCAGCCTTTCTTGCTGTTGTGGCAAACTTGCCATGGATGAAGACAAAAGAAAGGTATGTGATGAGAGGGGATGGAGCATAGGTTGAGAAAGATACATACCCAGTGTGTGCGATGAGCGGTAGCCAGCAAGGTTGAGAATGGAGAGTGTGCAGGATAAAATATGGGACGGTGGTGAATGGAAAGTTTCTGTGAGACAATCAAAGGTGATTTGTGTCCCCTGCTAATATTTATGTGAGATCCCTAAGCGAGTGACTCTTTGACTACATGATGCCATGATGATTGTTTGATATCGGAGAGAGTTGAAGGATGACTTACCGTGGCTTAGATGAATGAATGGCTTAGATAGGGTGGATGTAGGGAAGTTGTTTCCATTAGCAGGGGAGACTAGGACCTGGGGGCACACCCTTAGAATAAAAGGGAGTCACTTTAGAACAGAGATGAGGAGAAATTTCTTCAGCCAGAGTGTGGTGGGTCTGTGGAATTCATTGCCACAGAGGGCGGTGGAGGCCGGGACGTTGAGTGTCTTTAAGACAGAAGTTGATAAATTCTTGATTTCTCGAGGAATTAAGGGCTATGGAGAGAGAGCGGGTAAATGGAGTTGAAATCAGCCATGATTGAATGGTGGAGTGGACTCGATGGGTCGAATGGCCTTACTTCCGCTCCTATGTCTTATGGTCTTATGGTGGCAGAGTGGATGAGATCATTCATCCTCTTCCTGCACTAGATGGTTTTTCGGGAATGCTTGCCCTGCAATGGCCTCCCAGGCCAGATGAGATGAGGTTGATATACTTTCCAAAATCATCCTGGAGATATAGGACATTCTTATGCATCCACACTCCTCTGGTCAAGGCCTCAAGGTTGAAGTAGGGTGCTTGCAGCCTTCTTCTTTTGGCTGAAGATACTTCTGTCTCCTGGAGACACATGAGCTGCTGAGGGTGAGATGTGTCCACACCTGTGGTGGTTAAATATGGCACCTGGATCTTCGGCCCTTCTTACAATCAGGTGATTCAGAGAAATATTCACCTGTGCATAATTAATTTGTGCATCCAAGTGCAGAATTGAATGTGATTTCCCGCCATTCCGAGCAATGGGAATCACGCCGTGAAACCCGCCCACCACTGTTTCAAAAAGGAAAATTCCACCCACAGAGTTTACAAAGAGATTTAGATAGATTAAGTGAGTGAGCAAAAAATTTCCAGCATTTACATAGAACATAAAACATACAATGCAGAAGGAGGCCATTCGGCCCATCGAGTCTGCACCGACCCACTTAAGCCCTCACTTCCCCACCCTGCCCTCGTAACCCAATAACACCTCCTAACCTTTTTGGTCACTAAGGACAATTTATCATGGCCAATCCACCTAACTTGCACAGCTGTGGACTGTAGGAGGAAACCGGAGCACCCGGAGGAAACCCACGCAGACACGGGGAGAACGTGCAGACTCCGCACAATCAATGACCCAGCTGGGAATCGAACTTGGGACCCTGGCGTTGTGAAGCCACAGTGCTATCCATTTGTGCTACCGTGCTGCCCTATTTGATCCATAGCCTTGTATGCTGTGGCATTTCAAGAGTTCACCCAAATGTTTCTTGAATGTTGTAAGGGTTACTGCCTCTACCACCTTTCAGGCAGTGAAAAATGTGTTTCCTTAAATTCCCTCTAAATCTCCTGCCCCTTACCTTAAATCTATGCCTTCTAGTTATTAGCCCCTCAGGGTAAATGTTCCTACTTATCTACCGGATCTATGTTCCTCATAATTTTATACACCTCAATCAGGTCCCCCTCAGCCTTCCCAGCTCCAAGGAAAACAACTCCAGCCTAATCAATCTCTCTTCATAGCTGAAACACTGGAGCCCAGGAAACATCCTGGTGAATCTCTTCTGGACCCTCCCTTCTTCCTATAGTGTGGCAAGCAGAACTGCACGCAGGATATACTTGCATTGGAGGCATTTTAGAGAAGGTTCACTTCTGGGATTAAGAGGTTGTCTTATGAAGAAAGTTTGAGTAGGTTGGGACGATTCACATTGGAGCTTATAAAAAAAGATAGGTGATCTTATTGAATTATGTAAGATTCTAAGGAGACTTGACACGGTAGAGGCTGAGAAGATGTGTCGCCTCATGGGGGAATCTAGAATTAGGGGACAGTTTCAGAATAATGCGTCTCCCATTTAAGACAGATATGACGAGAAATTTATTCTCTCAGATGAGTGCTATTCTTTCTACTTATCTAATCCAGACTGCAGTGAATGTTGGATCGTTGAAAATATTCAAGGATGAGATAGATGAACAAGGAGGTCAAGGTTATGGGGAGCAGCAGGGAAAGTGCAATTGTTCGAGGGCTCATATGACCTGCTCCTGCTTCTATTACTTACGTTCTTAATCTTCTCCCATCATTCAAAAACCGAGGTCCATTTTTTATAGATTTAAAATTAACTGGACAACTATGGTCCCATCAAATGCTGTTGTATGTGGGAACACAAAAATACAGACTGGACGATGGAAATAAAACAAAGGTGTGAAAAAGGAAAGAACATTTGCTACACATGTCTTGCGTGGACAGTGGCATTCATGACCAGTCTTTCTGAGGTGAGATGAGACTGACTGCCCTTAACTTCAAGGCAACATTAGGCCGAGTATGGCATCAAGGAGCCAAAGAAAACTGGAGTCAATGGGAATTGGGGGCAAACCCTCCGCTGGTTGGAGTCACACGTAGCACAAAGGAAGATGGTTGTGGTGGTTGCAGGTCAATCATTTCAGTTCCAGGGCATCACTGTAAGATTTCTTTAGGGTAGTGTCCTTGGCCCAACCATCATCAGCTGCATCATCAATTTTTGGGGGGGGAAATGTTTTTAAAGTTTTTCATTTTATACACTACAAAATAAACAAATCTACAATAAGGACAGACCCAACAGAGGTGACGGCACAGTAGTATACAGTCAGGAGGAAGTTGCCCTGGGAGTACTCAACATCGACTCTGGACCCCATGAAGTCTCATGACTTTAGGTTAAACATGGGCAAGGACACCTCCTGCTGATTGCCACGTACCGGCCACCATCAGCTGATGAATCAGTACTCATCCACGTTGAACACCACTTGGAGGAAGCACTGAGGGTGGCAACGGTGCAGAATCTGCTCTGAGTGGGGGACTTTAATGTCCATCACCAAGAGTGGCTTGGTAGAACCACCACAGACCGAGCTGTCCGAGTCCTAAATAACATAGCTGCTGGACTGGGACTGCAGCAGGTGGTGAGGGAACCGACAAGAGGGAAAAACATACTTGACCTCATCCTCATTAATCTGCCTGCTGCAGATGCATTTGTCCATGACAGTATCAGTAGAAGTGACCACTTCACAGTCCTTGTGGAGACAAAGTCCCATCTGCACATTGAGGATACCCTCCATCGGGTTGTGTGGCACTAGCACCATGCTAAATGGGATAGACTTCGAACAGATCTAGCAACTCAAGACTGGGCATCCATGAGGTGCTGTGGGCCATCAGCAGCAGCAGAATTGTTTTCAACCACAATCTGCAACCTCATTGCCCGGCATATCCCCCACTCTACCATTACCATAAAGCCAGGGGATCAATGAAGAGTGCAGGAGAGCATGCCAGGAGTAACATCAGGCATACCTAAAAAGGAGGTGTCACCCTGGTGACGCACCCGTGTGTGCCAAACAGCATAAGCAGCAAGTGATAGACAGAGCCACGGGATTCCACAACAAACACATCAGATCGAAGCTCTGCAGTCCTGCCACATCCAGCCATGGTGGTGGACAATTAAACAACTCACTGGAGGAGCAAGCGCCATAAAAATCCCCATCCTCAATGATGGAGGAGTCCAGCACATTTATACAAAAGACAAGGCTGAGGCATTCGCACCAATCTTCAGCCAGAAGTGCCGAGTGGATGACCCAGCTCGGTCTCCTCTGGAAGTCCCCAGCATCACAGATGTCAGTCTTCAGCCAATACAATTCACTCCACATGATATCTAGAAACGGCTGAAGGCACTGGATACTGCAAAGGCTATGGGCTCCTGACAATATCTCGGCAATAGTACTGAAGACTTGTGCTCCAGAACTTGCCGCACCCCTAGCCAAGCTGTTCCAGGACAGCTACAACACTGGTATCCACCTGGCAATGTGGAAATTTGCCCAGGTGTGTCCTGTACACAAGAAACAGGACAAATCCAAACTGGCAATTACTGCCCTATCAGTCTACTCTCCATCATCAGCAAAGTGATGGAAGGAGTCATCAACAGCGGTATCAAGCGGTACTTGCTCAGCAATAACTTGCTCACGGACGCTCAGTTTAGGTTCCGCCAGGATCACTCAGCTCCTGACCTCATTACAGCCTTGGTTCAAACATGGACAAAAGAGCTGAATGTCAGAGGTGAGGTGAGAGTGACTGCCTTTGACATCAAGGCAGCATTTGAACGAGTATGGCATCAAGGAGCCCTAGCAAAACTGGAGTCAATGGGAATTGGGGAAACTCTCCACTGAACATAGACCATAGAACATTACAGCGCAGTACAGGCCCTTCGGCCCTCGATGTTGCGCCGACCTGTGAAACCACTCTAAAGCCCATCTACACTATTCCCTTATCATCCATATGTTTATCCAATGACCATTTAAATGCCCTTACTGTTGGCTAGTCCACTACTGTTGCAGGCAGGGCATTCCACGCCCTTACTACTCTCTGAGTAAAGAACCTACCTCTGACATCTGTCCTATATCTATCTCCCCTCAATTTAAAGCTATGTCCCCTCATGCTAGCCATCACCATCCGAGGAAAAAGGCTCTCACTGTCCATTCCATCTAATCCTCTGATCATCTTGTATGCCTCAATTGAGTCACCTATTAACGTCCGTTGTGGTCACCCTAACTTGAAGGTGTACCTGTGCAAGAGATCCTCGCTGTTCAAGTGAAGACAAGCATCCAGCAGAGGGCAGTAGAGCAGAGCTGCTGATTGGCTGTTGCGGGGGAGATTTGCATACGTCCGTCGTGCTCACCCTAACTTGAAGGTGGTTTGTGGAGGAGCTGTTGTCAAGTGGCACTTAGTAACAGGTATACCGCTTTGGATACTGTTGGGGGGATGACTTACCAGGGGTAAGCCATGGGGTACAGGTCTCTGGCACAGAGTCTGTCCCTTTTGCTCAGAAAGGAAGGGGGAGAGGAGTAGAGCATTAGTCATTGGAGACTCCATAGTTAGAGGGATAGATAGGAGATTCTGTGGGAACGAGAGAGATTCGCGGTGGTGTGTTGCCTCCCAGGTGCCAGGGTCCGTGATGTCTCGGATCGTGTTTTCGGGATCCTTAAGGGGGAGGGGGAGCAGCCCCAAGTCGTGGTCCACATAGGTACCAACGACATAGGTAGGAAAAGGGATAGGGATGTAAGGCAGGAATTCAGGGAGCTAGGGTGGAAACTTAGATCTAGGACAGAGTTATTATCTCTGGGTTGTTACCCGTGCCACGTGCGAGCGAGATGAGGAATAGGGAGAGGAGTTGAACACGTGGCTACAGGGATGGTGCAGGAGGGAGGGTTTCAGATTTCTGGATAATTAGGGCTCATTCTGGGGTCGGTGGGACCTCTACAATCGGGATGGTCTACACCTGGACCAGAGGGGTACCAATATCCTGGGGAGGAAATTTGCTAATGCTCTTCGGGAGGGTTTAAACTAGTTCAGCAGGGGCTTGGGAACCTGAATTGTAGCTCCAGTATACAAGAGGTTGAGAGTAGTGAGGTCATGAGTAAGGTTTCAAAGTTGCAAGAGTGTACCGGCAGGCAGGAAGGTGGTTTAAAGTGTGTCTTCTTCAATGCCAGGAGCATCCGGAATAAGGTGGATGAACTTGCGGCATGGGTTGGTACCTGGGACTTCGATGTTGTGGCCATTTTGGAGACATGGATAGAGCAGGGACAGGAATGGTTGTTGCGGGTGCCGGGGTTTAGATATTTCAGTAAGCTCAGGGAAGGTGGTAAAAGAGGGGGAGGGGTGCATTGTTAGTCAAGGACAGTATTACGGTGGCAGAAAGGACGTTTGAGGAGGACTCGTCTACTGAGGTAGTATGGGCTGAGGTTAGAAACAGGAAAGGAGAGGTCACCCTGTTAGGGGTTTTCTATAGGCCTCCGAAAAGTTCCAGACATGTAGAGGAAAGGATTGCAAAGATGATTCTGGATAGGAGCGAAAGCAACAGGGTAGTTGTTATGGGGGACTTTAACTTTCCAAATATTGACTGGAAACGCTATAGTTCGAGTACTTTAGATGGGTCCGTTTTTGTCCAATGTGCAGGAGGGTTTCCTGACACAGTATGTAGATAGGCCAATGAGAGGCGAGGCCATATTGGATTTGGTACTGGGTAATGAACCAGGACAGGTGTTAGATTTGGAGGTAGGTGAGCACATAAGGGGCTAGATAAGGGGCTGTTTAGTACAGGGCTAATTCGCTGGATTTGAAAGCAGACCGAGACAGGCCAGCAGCACGGTTCAATTCCCGTACCAGCCTCCCCGAACAGGTGCTGGAATGTGGCGACTAGGGGCTTTTCACAGTAACTTCATTTGAAGCCTACTTGTGACAATAAGCGATTTTCATTTCATTTCATTTTTTCACTTTGGCGATGGAGTGGTGTTTTCTGGTGCAAAGTGCATGATCAGTTAGAGATAGAAATTCTCCTCCGGTAGGGCCTGCTTATGGCTTATCAAATGAGGAGTGCAACGATCAAGGGGCAACAGTCTGGTGAGAGGACTTTCAAAGTGCGACAGAGGAAAAGATGGCAGAGAGTTTTGGAGTGTCGTGGCCAGCCCAGTGGTCCACTGAGCAATTGAAGGTTTCTGAGTGTCATGTTCCAACAGCACAAGAAAGAGGCCTTGGAGGACCTGGCTAAGGCGGCGGAGTCAATCAGGGCGGCTATAGGGAAAGTGGGTCAAAGGTTGGAGGTGCAGAGTTCGGTGCTCCGGAAGGTGGAGGAGCCAATGGTGGATCATGAGGACCGGTTGGCCTCACTGTCTTTTCCTTAGTTTTTGAGGGGGTGGGATGCTGACGTGGGTGGAGTTGATATGGCGCAATTAGTTAATGGGAGATGACGGCAGACATCTTGAGAGGCGCCGAGGGTGGACCTGGGGTATATGGTTAAAGAGGGGCTATGACGGATTGGGGGGTGGGGGAGAGGAGCCCCCGACCCAGTTGATTACGTGGAATGTTTGAGGATTAAATGGGCCGATTCAGAGGCTGAGCGTTTCTATGCATTTAAGGAGTTTGAAGGCAGACGTGGTGTTTCTTCAGGGGACCCATTTGAAGGTGGAGGACCAGACGAGGTTGAAAAAGGGCTTGGTGGGGCAGGCATTTTATTTGGTGTTGGATATGAAGACGATAGGGGTGGCAGTGTTGGTCAATAAGAGGGTGGATTTTGAGGTGGGGGCGCCCGTGATGCTGGTGAATATATATGCCCCAAATTGGGCGATGTAGAGTTTGTGAGGCAGGTTTTGGCAAATATCCCAGACCTGGACACGCACCGGCTGATTATTGGTTGGATTATAGTATTTGCCGATTGTGGTGTCTGACCACGCGCCACATTGGGTGGAATTGCGGGTGGCAAAGGAGAGTCCCCAACAGCAGCAGTGGGGGTTGGACGTGGGGTTATTGCCAGATAAGGAGGTTTGCGAAAAGATAGGGGTAGCTATCTGGAACTTAGTGAAGCAAAATAATATGGGGGAGGTCTCCGCCTCCACATTACGGGTGGTGCTGAAAGCACTGGTAAGCCGGGAGTTTACCTCACTCGGCCGCACAAAGAGAGGGTGGCGGGTCGAGAGGCTAAGGTTGGTGGAGACCATTCTAAAGGGTGACTGGAGTACTTGGAGGCGCCCGAGGAGCTGCTGTTGAAGGAGAGACAGAAGCTCCAGATGGAGCTTGGAATTGTGTCCACGGGTAAAGTGGTGTGGTAATTGTGCAGGGCCAGTATATGAATATGGGGAGAAAGCCAGAAGGATGCTTGCGCATCAGCTGAGGAGACAGGCAGCGACGGAAATTGGGTGTTTGAGAGATGGAGGGGGTACGGTGGTAACGGAGCTGGAGAAGGTGAATGAGGTATGAGGCTTTTTACCAGAAATTGTGTAGCTCGGAGCCTCTGGTGGAGGATGAGGGTATGAGGCAGTTTTTAGATGGGCTGGAGTTGCCGAGGGTGGCAGAGGTGAAGGTGAAGGGACTTGGGACACCGATCGGGCTGAGTGGAGGTAATGGATTGCATGGGGTGATGCAGGCGGGGAAGGCCCCGGGGCCGGATGGGTTCTCGGCTGAATCCTACAAGAAGTTTGGGTTGGAGCTGGGGTCCATTAGTAGAGATATAAAACGAGTCGATGGAGAGCTCCCCCCCATGCTGTCTCAGACCTCGATATCACTCATTTTAAAGAAAGAGGGACCCAGAGCTCAGTGGGTCATACCGCCCCGTTTCACTATTGAATGTAAACTTGAAGCTGTTGGTGAAGGTTCTGGCGATGTGAATAGAGGATTGTGTGCCGGAAATGATAGATAAGGATCAGATGGGATCTGTGAAGGCGGAGGGCTGAGAAGTTGAAGTGGTCACGGCGACGGACATGGAGAAAGCTTTCAATCGGGTTGAGTGGACGTACTTATTGAGGTGCTGGGACGGTTTGGGTATGGGCAGGGATTTGTGGACTGGGTTTGGCAAGTGTATAAGGCAAGTGTTCGGACAAACAAGGTCAACTTGGAGTATTTTGGGTTGCATCAAGGGACGAGGCAGGGGTGTCCACTCTCCGCGCTGCTCTTTGCCTTAGCGATTGAGCCGCTGGCAATGGTGCTTAGGGTCTAGAGGGGGATGAGGGCTATTGAGCGATGTGTGGGTGGAGCAACAAATTTCTTTGTACATGGATGTACTCCTACAGTATATTTCAGACCCGGCTAGGAGCTTCGACAGGATCATGGGGATTGTGGGGGAGTTTGACCTCTTTTCAGGGTATAAACTCAACATGGGGGAAAAGTGAGATATTTCCAAGGAATGCCCGGGGACAGGAAGGAGGAGGTTGGGGAGGTAGTCGCTTTGGCTCCTAGGGGTGAGTTTTTGTTCTCTTGGGATACAAGTGGCTCGGAGTTGGACTGAGCTGCATAAGTTGAATTTGCCGCAGTTGGCGGAGGGAATGAAGGGGTACTTTAAGAGGTGGGTTGTGCTGCCATTGTCATTGGCTGGTCGGGCCAGACGGTAAAGATGACGGTGTTACCTAAGTTTTGTTTATGCTTCAGAACCTCTCGATCTTTGTGCCCAAATCCTTTTTTGCGGGAGGTTAATGGGGTGATTTTGAGGTTCTTGTGCGGGTAAGCCTCCGGTCGCTAAGAGGATTTGCGACAATCATAGGTTTGCCCCAGCGGGGTTGGATGTGAGGTTCCGGGGATGGTGGCAGGTGGAGATAGAATATTTTAGGGATTTGTTTGCCGTAGTGAAGTTTGCAGACTTGGAGGAGCTGGAGGAGACATACCAGTGCCGAAGGAACATAAGAACTAGGAACAGGAGTAGGCCATCTGGCTCCTCGAGCCTGCTCCACCATTCAATGAGATCATGGCTGATCTTTTGTGGACTCAGCTCCACTTTCCGGCCCGAACACCATAACCCTTAATCCCTTTATTCTTCAAAAAAACTATCTATCTTTATCTTAAAAACATTTAAGGAAGGAGCCTCTACTGCTTCACTGGGCACGGAATTCCATAGATTCACAACCCTTTGGGTGAAGAAGTTCCTCCTAAACTCAGTCCTAAATCTACTTCTCCTTATTTTGAGGCTATGCCCCCTAGTTCTGCTTTCACCCGCCAGTGGAAACAACCTGCCCGCATCTATCCTATCTATTCCCTTCATAATTTTATATGTTTCTATAAGATCCCCCCTCATCCTTCTAAATTCCAACGAGTACAGTCCCAACCCCGCTGGGGCAAACCCCTTCAGCTCTGGGATTAACCTAGTGAATCTCCTCTGCACACCCTCCAGTGCCAGTACGTCCTTTCTCAAGTAAGGAGACCAAAACTGAACACAATACTCCAGGTGTGGCCTCACTAACACCTTATACAATTGCAGCAGAACCTCCCTAGTCTTAAACTCCATCCCTCTAGCAATGAAGGACAAAATTCCATTTGCCTTCTTAATCACCTGTTGCACTTGTAAACCAATTTTTTGAGACTCATGCACTAGCACACCCAGGACTCTCTGCACAGCAGCATGTTTTAATATTTTATCATTTAAATAATAATCCCTTTTGCTGTTATTCCTACCAAAATGGATAAAGGGTAATGGGTTCAGGTATCTGCAAGTTCGAGTCTTTACGAGGGAGGAGGTGGCTTCGTTGCCGGCAATGCCACTCCCGGCGCAGCAGGCCAAACTCCTGTTCAAGGAAGAAATAGGAGAGAGTAAGGTCTTGGACACATATGGGGAGCTGATGAAGACAGAGAGTGCCCCGGTGGAGGAGATTAGGCATAAGTGGGAGGCAGAGCTGGGTGGGGCTTTGGGGCTGGAGCGTGGAGTGAGGCTTTGTGGAGGGTTAATGCGGCCTTGTCGTGCATCCTATCCAGTTCAAAGTGGTACGCAAGACCCACATGACGGTGTCCAGGAATAGTCAGTTCTTTCCAAGAGTGGAGGAAGGTGTGGGCGATGTGCAAGGTGGCCGGCGAACCATGCCCACATGTTTTGAGTGTGTCCGAGGTTGGGGGGTTTTGGGACAGGATGGGCAGATATAATGTCGAAGACATTTGGGGTAACAGGAGCTTAGGGTCCGGAGTTGTCAATATTTGGAATGTTGGAGGATCCAGGAGTGCAGGTGGAGAGAGAGACCGATGCATTTGCCTTTGCCTCCCTGATATCCCGGAGACAGGTTGCACTGGCGGGACCTGGAGACCGAGTGCAGGCGAATGAGTGAGTGATTTGGCAGAGTTCCTGCACTGACAGAAAATCAAGTTCTCCATCAGAGGTGTGGAGGAGGGGTTCTCCTCGAGGTGGAAGCTGTTCATCAACTTCTTTAAGGAGTATTGAGTTGTCAGTGGTGGGGGGAGGAGGGGCAGGTGCTGGGGTGGCAGTGGGTAGAGTTGGGGGGGAATTTTGTGGGGTGTTTAAGGAGGTTGTGGCTGGGGAGTTCTGGTGGCAGACATGGAGTGAGTGGTTGCTTATTTGTTAGCTCCCGCTCGTGGTGGACATTTGGGACCCTTTTGTCCCGATTTACCGATAGAATAGGAGACTGGTGAAGTAGAGGAGAAGGATTCCCCACCAGTTTATGGAATCGTGGACCAAACGTGGTCTGAAAAGGAGAGATCGTTGGTCGAAGATGTGGGTGGAGTCTGCAGCCCAAGAGAATATGGCGGCGAGTCAGGGACCAAAACTGCCGGCCCAGTGGTCAACGGAGCAGCTGGTGATCTTTCTCCAGGCGAGCTTTGCTCAGCAAAGAAAGGAATACCTGGATCCGAATAAGACAGGATTGATCGTGTGGAGCAGAGATTGGAAGCTCAGGGCCAGGTGATTCAGAAGACGGAGGAGGCAGTTGCGGAGCACGATGAGCAGCTAGCCGCGATGGCGGTGGATATGGGGCTGATGAAGGACCACCAGGAGAGGCTGCAAAAGAAAGTGGAGGATTTGGAGAACAGGCTGATCACATGGAACATGGAGGCCATGCAGTCAGGCAAGGCCCCGGGACCGGACGGATATCCAGTGGAATTTTATAAAGTTTTCTGGGGTGCTGGGTCCGCTGCTGGTGAGGGCATTTAATGAGGCTAGGGAGCAGGGGGTCTTCCCCAACAATGTCATAGGCTTCGATCTCATTGATCCTGAAGCGTGAGAAGGACCCAGAACAATGCGGGTCATACAGACCAATCTCCCTACTAAATGATGACGCCAAATTGCTGCCCTAATTTTGGCCGCGAGAATAGAGGATTGTGTTCCGGGAGTGAAAGGGGAAGGCCAGATAGGATTTGTTAAAGGAAGGCAGCTAATGGCCAAGGTTAGAAGGCTCTTGAATGTCATCATGGTGTCCCCGGAGGGGAGAGAGGTGGAGTTGGCGGTGGCTATGGGCGTAGAGAAAGCCTTCGACCGGGTGAAGTGGAAGTATTTATGGGAGATCCTGGGGCAGTTTGGATTGGGGCAGGGTTTTGTAGACTGGGTCCAGTTGCTGTACCAGGCGCCGGTGGCAAGTGTGCGGATGAATCAGGTTAGTTCGGAATATTTCAGACTGAGCCGGGGGACGAGGCAGGGATGTCCACTCTCCCCGCTGTTGTTTGCCTCAGCTATAGAGCCATTGGCGATGGTGCTGAGAGCGTCAAAGGACTGGAAGGGGCTCGTCCGGGGGTGGGGAACAGGGTCTCGTTGTATGCGGATGACCTACTCTGTATATTTCTGATCCGTTAGGGGGAATGGGAGAGATTATGCGGATTTTAGGGGAATTTGGCCGGTTCTCGGGGTATAAATTGATTATGGGAAAAAGTGAGGTTTTTGTGATCCAGGCAAGGGGGCAGAAGAGGTAGCTGGGGGGAGTTGCCATTTAAAAAGTGGTGGAAGGGAGCTTTCGTTACTTGGGAATTCAGGTGGCACAAGGATGGGAGCAGTTGCATAAATTAAATCTCGCCCAGTTAGTTGAACAAATGAAGGAGGATTTTCAAAGGTGGGATATGCTCCCGTTCTAACTGGCGGGGAAGATACAGACCGTAAAGAACATAAGAACATTAGAATGAGGAGCAGGAGTAGGCCATCTGGCCCTTCGAGCCAGTTCTGACCCCTCCATCAATGAGATCGTGGCTGATCCTTTGTGGACTCAACTCCACTTTGCCTCCCGAACACCATAACCCTTTATTCCTTTACTCTTCAAAAAACTATCTATCTTTATCTTGAAAACATTTAATGAAGGAGCCGCAACTGCTTTATTGGACAGGGAATTCCATAGATGAAAATGAAATGAAAATCGCTTATTGTCACAAGTAGGCTTCAAATGAAGTTACTGTGAAAAGCCCCTAGACGCCACATTCCGGCGCCTGTTCAGAGAGGCTGGTACGGGAATTGAACCGTGCTGCTGGCCTGCCTTGGTCAGCTTTAAAAGCCAGCGATTTAGTCCTGTGCTAAACCAGCCCCTAAAGATTCGCAACCCTTTGGGTAAAGAAGTTCCTCCTAAACTCAGTCCTAAATCTACATCCCCTTATTTTGAGGCTATGCCCCCTAGTTCTGCTTTCACCCACTAGTGGAAACAACCTGCCCGCATCTATCCTATCTATTCCCTTCATAATTTTACATGATTCTATAAGATCCCCATGCACCCTTCTAAATTCCAACGAGTACACTCCCAGCCTACTCAACCTCTCCTCGTAATCCAACCCCCTCAACTCTGGGATTAACCTAGTGAATTCTCCTCTGCACACCCTCCACCGCCAGTACATCCTTTCTCAGGTAAGGAGACCAAAACTGAACACAATATTCCAGGTGTGGCCTCACTAACACCTCATCCAGTTGCATCATAACCTCCCTAGTCTTAAATTCCATCCCTCTAGCAATGAAGGACAAAATTCTATTTGCCTTCTTAATCACCTGTTGCACCTGTAAACCAACCTTTTGCGACTCATGCACGAGGACACCCAGGTCCCTCTGCACAGCAGCATGTTTTAATATTTTATCATTTAAATAATAATCCCTTTTGCTGTTATTCCTACCAAATGGATAACCTCACATTTGTCAACATTGTTTTCCATCTGCCAGACCCTAGCCCATTCACTTAAACTATCCAAATCCCTCTGCAGACTTCCAGTATCCTCTGCACTTTTTGCTTTACCACTCATCTTAGTGTTGTCTGAAAACTTGGACACATTGCACTTGGTCCCCAACTCCAAATCATCTATGTAAATTGTGAACAATTGTGGGCCGAACGCTGATCCCCGAGGGACACCACTAGCTACTGATTACCAACTAGGGAAACACCCATTAATCCCCACTCTTTGCTTTCTATTAATTAACCAAGCCTCTATCCATGCTACCACTTTACCCGTAGCGCCATGCATCTTTACCTTATACAGCAACCTTTTGTGTGACACCATGTCAAAAGCTTTCTGGAAATCCAGATGTACCACATCCATTGGCTCCCGTTTATCTACCGCACTGTTAATGTCCTCAAAAAAGTCCACTAAATTAGTTAGGCACGATCTGCCCTTTATGAACCCATACTGCGTCTGCCCAATGGGACAATTTCCATCCAGATGGCTCTCTATTTCTTCCTTGATGATAGATTCCAGCATCTTCCCTACTACCGAAGTTAAGCTAACTGGCCTATAATTACCCACTTTCTGCCTACCTCCTTTTTTAAACAGTGGTGTCACGTTTGCTAATTTCCAATCCACTGGGACCACCCCAGAGTCTAGTGAATTTTGGTAAATTATCATGAGTGCATTTGCAACTTCCCTAGCCAATTCTTTTCATGCCCTGTGATGCATTTCATCAGGGCCAGGAGACTTGTCTACCTTTAGCCCCATTAGCTTGCCCATCAGTACCTCCTTAGTGATAACAATCATCTCAAGGTCCTCACCTGTCATAGCCTCATTTCCATCAGTCACTGGCATGTTATTTGTGTCTTCCACCATGAAAACCGACCCAAAAAACCGGTTCGGTTCCTCAGCCATTTCCTCATCTCCCATTATTAAATCTCCCTTCTCATCCTCTAAAGACCAATATTTACCTTAGCCACTCTTTTTTGTTTTATATATTTGTAAAAACTTTTACTATCTGTTTTTATATTCTGAGCAAGTTTATTCTCATAATCTATCTTACTCTTCTTTATTGCTTTTTTAGTCGCTTTCTGTTGCCCCCTAAAATTTTCTCAATCCTCTAGTCTCCCACTAATCTGCCACTTTGTGTGCTTTTCCTTCAATTTGATACTCTCCCTTATTTCCTTAGATATCCAGTCGATTTTCCCTCTTTCTACCATCCTTCTTTTTTTTTGGGATAAACATTTGCTGAGCACTGTGAAAAATCGCTTGGAAGGTTCTCCACTGTTCCTCAACTGTTTCACCATAAAGTCTTTGCTCCCAGTCTACCTTAGTCAGCTCTTCTCTCATTCCTTTGTAATCTCCTTTGTTTAAGCACAAAACACTAGTGTTTGATTTTACCTTCTCACCCTCCATCTGTACTTTAAATTCCACCATATTGTGATCGCTCCTTCCGGGAGGATCCCTAACTAGGAGATCATTAATCAATCCTGTCTCATTACACAGGACCAGTTCTAGGACCGCTTGTTCCCTCGTAGGTTCCATTGCATACTGTTCTAGGAAACTATCACAGATACATTCTATAAACTCCTCCTCAAGGCTGCCTTGACCGACCTGGTAAAACCAATCGACATGTAGATTAGGGTTAGGTAATGATGACGATTCTCCTGAGATTTTTGTTTGTTTTTCAGTGTCTCCCTATTTTTATACCAAAGGCCTTTTTTAAGCGGGTTAATGCGGTGATATCTGCGTTTGTGTGGGCGGGTAAGGAAAGTGCAGTTGGAGCGGAGCCGAGGTGGGGTGGGGGGGGGGGGCGTTGGTCCTGCCGAACTTTAGAAATTACTACTGGGCGGTAAATATAGCCATGATCAGGAAGTGGGTAGTGGGGGAGGGGTCAGTATGGAAGCGGGTGGAGGCGGCATCATGTAGGGGTACAAGTTTATGAGCACTGGTAACAGCACCTCTGCCGTTCTCACCGGCCCGGTACTCTACAAGCCCCCTCTGAGAGTTTGGGGACAGTGGCGCAAGCATATGGGGGTGGATGGAGCGTCGATGTGGGCTCCAATTTAAGGCAATCACCGGTTTGTCCCGGGGAGGTTTGATGGGGGGTTTCGAAGATGGCAGGGAGCAGGTATTGAGAGGCTGGGGGTTTAATTGATGGGAGCTTTCCTTGTTTGGAGGGGGAGTTCAAATTGCCGGGTGGGAATTGGTTTTGCTATCTGCAGGTGAGGGACTTTATGCAATGGCAGGTTTCGCCCTTTCCGATTCTACCGCCACAGGGATTACAGGATAAGGTAGTTTCTAAAATGGGGGTGGGGGAGGGGAAGGTCTCGGAAATTTATAAAGAGCTTATGGAGTGGGAGGGAACCCAGATAGGAGAGGTGATGCTCAAGTGGGAAGATGAGCTGGGTCGGGAGCTGGAGGCAGGTCTGTGGGAGGATGCTCGGAGTAGAGTCATCATGTGCCAGGCTCAGCCTGATACAATTCAAGGTGGTTCACCGGACACATGGCGGTGGCCCAGATGAGCAGGTTTTTTGGGGTAGAGGACCGGTATGTGATGTGTGCAGGAGGGTCTGCAAATCATGTCCACATGTTTTGGGCATGCCCGAAGCTTTGGGGATTCGGGTAGAGATTTGTTGATATCCTGTCCACAGTGCTAAAAACAAGGGTGGCGTCAAGTCCAGAGGTGGCGATCTTTGGAGTGTCGGTAGACCTGGGAGTCCAGGGTCGAAAGAGGCTGACGTTTTGCCTTTGCCTCCTTGGTAGCCCGGAGATGGATCTCATCAGCGTGGAGGGACTCGGAGCCCCCGAAAACGGGGGTATGGGTTAGCGACATGGCCGGGTTTCTCAGGCTTGAGGAAATTAAGTTCGCCCTGAGAGGATTAATGCTAGGGTTCCCCCGGAGGTGGCAGCCGTTTATCGAATTCTTCGGGGAAAACAAAACTGTTAGCAGATACAATAAGGGGGAGGGATGTGGTTAGGGAAT
The DNA here is from genome assembly GCF_047496885.1 of Scyliorhinus torazame. Lineage (NCBI taxonomy): Eukaryota > Metazoa > Chordata > Chondrichthyes > Carcharhiniformes > Scyliorhinidae > Scyliorhinus > Scyliorhinus torazame. Next base: position 216,042,580 of record NC_092709.1, on the reverse strand, counting down.
GGGGGGGTGGGGGGGGGGGGGGGTAGGAGGAGATAATTTAGTTTAGTTTAGGTAGGATCAGCAAGAGGAGATGGAGGGACTTGGGAATTGTGTGTATAAGCTATGTTGGCGGGGTATGGTTGTTGGCTGGGGGGGTATTACGTACTGAATTATGTTTACATTTGTACTTGTGTCTTTTGTTGTTATAAAACCATAAATGCCTTAATAAAATGTTTGTTAAAAAAAACGAGGTTGCGGCTGTTTGCTGTTGCCATGGTTGGTTTTGTTTATCTTCTTTGTTATGCATATATTTGAAAATGACTCCAATAAAATGTATTTTTTAAAAAGTAATGTTACACGGCTACCTGAAGCGATGAAATGCTTGAAAATCAATGGAGAAATTTCATAAATTATATATAGACTTTGTTTCTTTGTTTAGCTTATATTTATGTAATTTTATTTTTCCAACCTGCTTAATATGACGAAAATGCAATGAAATATCTGGTTCAGATTACTTACCTCAGGCAATGGGATTTCCCCATTTTTACTTGATCTATTTTTTCCATCCCCAACATACAATCAAAACAGTCTTATCATGCACATTTTATATATACATGGACAAAGGCATTTACTCAAAGTTTACTACGAACCACTGATACATCGTTATTAGATCCAATCTTAAAATGGCATACAAGTGTTATGACATTTTTAAGTGAGTTATACAAGAGTTATTAGAATTCAACAATCTTGCAATTTAGTCCAGAATATTCTTTTATATACAGGATTTACTGTACCATGCATAACTTATTTTCTATAGAAGCAGAATAGTGAAAATAATGGAAAGTAGAATTCAAATACTTTGAAACTAAAAGGTAGACTTGGAGTATTGGATGTTGTTAATCAAGTTATATATTATATTTTGATGTCACTGTAATGCATTTTGCATAGTTTAATATTCTAGAAAAATTAAAGAACAATACATACACTGTGAGAAGGAGCATATTGATAACCAAAAAGTTGCAGATTCTTACATGCCATATGGTGCAGTGTCAAATTACAGATTGTAGTCAGAAATTGAGAAAAGGAAAGGGAAAGAAAAGACAAAGCAATTAGAACATACAATCAGTCATACAAGGACATTCTCGGGCTACGCCAGGCAGGCAGAATACGACCCCCAGGTCTAATATCAGTACTTTCCCCTTTTATTCTGGAACCTTGATCTGTTAAATAAGATTTATATCTGAAACTCAAATTATCACTTAACAGCAAGGTTTTTGAAATTATAGTAATTAACATTGTGAAAGTGATACTATTATGGTTAAACTGGAAGCGATATCCTTTTTAAATAGCCATCTTACTCACAGATCAAAAACAGGAAAGTAACATGTGCTCACCACCTGTGCAGACTTCTCGTCATCATCACCTCTTCTCCCTCGTTTCTCATTTTTCTTTCTAAAAATTTCTTGAAGCTACAATAAAATTAATGTAGAATTACATTGCATTCAAAGCTGTCTTTCTAAGCAACACTATTAACAGCTAAGTTCACAGGAAGTTAAAAATACAATTTGAAATCTACTTTTAAACCCAAGTCTCTGGCCTTGCCATTGGATTCAACATAGATCACAAGAAACTGCAGAGTGTGGTGAACTCAGCCCAACGCATCACACAAGCTTGTCACCCTCACATTGATTCTGTATACACCTCCCGCTGCCTCAGGAAGGCAGACAGCATTATCAGAGACCCCTCCCACCCAGGCTTTGTCTTCTTCCAGACCCTTCCACCAGGCAGAAGGTACAGAAACCTGAAGACCCACAAATCCAGACATAGGAACAGCTTCTTCCCCACAACTGCTAGACTCCTCATCGACTCTCCTTCGGTCTGATCTGTTCCCAGTAAGAACACTATTCATGACGCCCTATGCTGCTCTTGCTCATGTATTTGCTTTGTTTGGCCCCTTGTTCCGCACTTCATAGATCATAGAATCTACAGTGCAGAAGGAGGCCAATCGGCCCATCGAGTCTGCACTGGCTCTTGGAAAGATCACCCTACCCAAGCCCACATCCCCACCCTAGCCCTATAACCCAGTAACCCCACCCAACACTAAAGGCAATTTTGGACTAAGGGCAATTTTATCATGGCCAATCCACCTAACCTGCACATCTTTGGACTGTGGGAGGAAACCAGAGCACCCGGAGGAAACCCACGCATACACTGGGAGAACGTGCAGACTTAACCAATCACTGTTAGTTGATGTACCACTTGTCAATGTACTCTGTCGATTATTCTTTTTTGTCTATGTACGTACTGTGTACGTTCCCTTGGCCGCAGAAAAATACTTTTCACTGTACTTCGGTGACAATAAATCAAATCAAATCATAGTACAGGATTCAACAATGTTACAGTAACTACATGGGCTTACAATGAAGCAAGCACCAAAACAAATTTTTTTTAAAGCTTGTTTATAAGACAGTTAACATTGCCAAATAGTTATATTGGGATTGTTTCTCGGTAAAATGTGATTTTAATATCCATTTATAATTCTAGTATAACTTTGCCTCTGTCTTTTGTAGCATTAATTATAGTTAAATGTTTACTGATGTCCCAGTTTGGATCAAGAGATTTCCTGTTAAATTGATTGCCAACTGCTGGCACTTTTATGATGTAAACACTTGTGAAGAACATTTAATCACCTGAAAATAATCTGCACCCATCCCTATATCAAGAAAATATTTTTTTTTAATCCAAAATATTGGACATATGTTGAACTCTGCATTTGTCCCAAAGTTAGACATGTATAAATTCTCTTTTCATGAATTTGGCTCAAATTAAATGTGCTTTTAGTAAGCAGAGCTGGTTCACACTATGCACTCGAGTTGCAAAAGTGTTTCAAACTAATCAGGTGCATTACTTCAGACTTGTGCAAATAGCATCAGTTCACTGTGCATAAAGAATTGGTGGGTAACAGCTTGAACATTTAAACAACTGAAGCTAATGCTTGTTTAGATTTTAAAGGAAGTAAAGAATGCTGGAAATGATCTTGCACAGATAAAATTGAAAATCTCAAAAGCTTCTGAAGTTACAGGCAAACCATTCCACTAATATGTATAAGATTCAAGGTCAAACTACAGCATTGATTTGTGAGAGAAAACTGGAATGATTGCAAGAGAGCTCCAGCCAACATCAATGTGTTGCTCAGCATCCTAAAAGAGATGACAACCTTTATGCGCAATTGATGCCAAAATAAGCTTAAACTGGACATGTGAACTTCAATGTCTATTTTGTTTTAGGTTCTGCTGCTCAAGCTGTGCGTGTTTGAACAGACTGAACCCTAGCTTGATGAGTATGGTGTATGAGCAAATCAAGTTCAGGAGACGGATGGGAAAGTGTGTGCATATTTTGTAATGAATTGAATTGCAGACTATGCCATATAGGAGAAACATCTGGGGCGGGATTCTCCGCAAACTGGCGCGATGTCCGCTACCCGGCGCCAAAAACGGCACGGATCACTCCGGCGTCGGACCGCCCCAAAGGTGCGGAAGTCTCTGCACCTTTAGGGGCCAAGCCTTCACCTTGAGCGGCTAGGCCCGCGCCGGAGTGGTTTCCGCTCCGCTGGCTGGCGGGAAAGGCCTTTGGCGCCACGCCAAAAGGACTTCGTCGGGTAACGCATGCGCGGGAGTGTCAACGGCTGACGTCATCCCTGCGCATGCGCAGGGGAGGGGGTCTCTTCCGCCTCCGCCATAGTGAAGACCATGGCGAAGGTGGAAGAAAAAGAGTACCCCCACGACACAACCCCATCCGCCGATCGGTGGGCCCCGATCGCGGGCCAGGCCATCGTGGGGGCACCCCTCGGGGCCAGATCGCCCCGCGCCCCCCCCCCCCCCCCCCCCGCCCCCCCCCCCCCCCCCCCCCCCGGCCAGGACCCCGGACCCCGCCCGCTCCGCCTTGTCCCGCCGTTCACAAGGTGGTTTAATCCACGCCGGCTGGAGAGGTTTGACAGCGGCGGGACCTCGGCCCGCGATGGGCCGGAGAATCGCCGGGGGTGGGCCCGCCGACTGGCGCGGTGCGATTCCCGCCCCCACCAAATCTCTGGTGGCGGAGAATTCGGGACACGGCGGGGGCGGGATTCACGCCAGCCCCCGGCGATTCTCCGACCCAGTGGGGGGTCGGAGAATCGCGCCCCAGGTGCCTGCCACCTGCCAAATGAGGGCTTGAATTTATGTTTGTTAGTTGTCCAACAGCTAATTGGCTCTCACCTCCGGTCTGTCCGCAAGTAGGACCTAGACCTTCCTGTCGCTTGCCATTTCAACTCATCGTCCTGCTCTCACATCCACATGTCCGTCTTTGGCCTGCTGCAATGTTCCAATGAAGCCCAGCACAAACTGGAGGAACAGCATCTCATCTTCCGATTAAGCGCGTTACAGCCTTCCGGAATTAACATCGAGTTCAACAACTTCAGACGATGAACTCTCTCTTCCACCTTCACTCCATTTTTATTTATATCAATTTACTTTCATTTCTTCCATTGATCTGTTTTTTCCCCTCACCAGTTTCCCCCCACCCACCCCCACCCCACACACACACACTGGGCCAATTAGTCCTATTGCCCTTCGGCACACTGGTCAATTTTGTTCTGCTATTCTCACATTCTAATCTCTTTATATGCCGCTATCAGCATCCTTCTTTGCCTTAATCACCCACATTTATATTTGTTTTGTCTTCTGTCCTTCACATTTTTGTCAATCTCCACCTATCACTGGCCCCCCGATCCAGTCCCACCGCTCCGCTCCGCACCACCCCCCCCACCCCACTACAGTCTAAATTTGATCCCATTTCCAGTTCTCTCTAGGTTTGACAAAGAGTCATCCAGACTCGAAACGTTATCTCCCTTTTGTCTCCACAGATGCTGTCAGACCTGTTGAGATTATCCAGTATGTTCTGTTTTTGAACTAGCACTCTTCCTTGGGTTTGGACTGTGTGTGGCGTGCAGTGGGAGGGTGGGTAGTTCGGAAAGTAATGAGGGAATTTGGGTTTGGCAGCCTGACTGCTCCACTGCCAATTGGAGCCCATGAGGGGCTTATCCCACCACTGCTGGTATTGGATTAGCGGCTGATGGGCCAGTCACCACATGGAAACTCTAAAAAGCAAAACCGTCATGTTTTGTTTGTGACCGCCTGATCAAGGGACCCGACATCGGAAAGTGGGATGGGGTGGTCACCTGAGAGCCTGCCCTTACTGCTGACCCCCATCTCACACATCTCCCATGACCCTCTTCCTGCTGTCACTCACCTGTGGGCACTGGTGGGATGCAGCGCTGGAGGTACTAGCGCCACCTCCAATGGTCAACTGCTGACATCTGCTTGGGTGGTAGATCTTGGGTGGAGGGAGGGGGATTTCTGCTCCTGGGATCCTGAATACTGGGGAATCCCTCCGCTGGCCATTTAAGCCCCATGAGCCTCCCCCAAGGGACACAATGGAGGGTTTGCCAGTCAACGTGTGAGATCCCCATCACCTGGATTAAATGCCGCTCATTAGGGCGAGATTGCCTTTCCCTATTTCTGTATAAATTAATCATCTGCCACTTGCCTGCCTATTCTGCTAGCCTATTTAATGTTGCCGGTGATTTGTATAGTCCTCACTATTTGGCACTCCTTCAAGTTTGGCAAAATTGGCAAATTTTGAAATTCTACTCTGTAGTCCAGGATCCAAGCCATTTATATATATGTTTCATACAAGAAGTAGTGGTCCTGGCATTGATCTTTGGGGAACACTACTTTATACCAAGCTCCAATCCAAAAAAAATAACCATTTGTCAACCACAAGTTGTTTTTTCTTGTCCTTGAGCCAATTCCTAGAATCATAGAATCTATGACATGGAGACATGCCCTTAGGCCGAAACTGATCCATGTCAACCAAAAAGTCCATCTAAGCTATCCCCATTTGACTGCATTTGGCCTATATACCTCTAAACCTTTCCTATCCATGCATCTGTCCAAATGCCTTTTAAATGTTGTCAATGTCCCTGCCTCAACCACTCTTTCCACATGCTTACCACTCTCTGTGCAAATAAGTTGCTCCTCAGGTTCCCATTAATTCTTTCCCTTCTTAACCTAAACCTATGCCCTCTAGTTCTCGATTCCCCAATCTAGGAAAAAGACAGAGTCATTCACCCTATCCATGACTCTCATGATCTTATACACCTCGATAAGATCACCCCTCAGTCTCCTACGCTCCAAAGAAAAACATCCCAGCCTATCCAATCTCTCCCTATAACTCAGTCCCTTGAGTCCTGGCAACATCCTTGTAAATCTCTTCTGCACTCTCTCCAGTTTAGTAACATCTTTCCTATATCAAGGCAACCAAACCTGAACACAATACTCCAGGTGCAGACTCACCAACGTCCTGTACAATTGCAAGATAACTTCCCAACTAATATATTCAATGCCCTGACTGATGAAGGCCAGGATGCCAAAAGCCTTCTTCACAGCCCTATCTACCTGTGACTCCACCTTTAGAGGACAGTGCACCTGAACTCCAAGGTCCCTCTGTTCCACGATACACCCCAAGGTCCTACCATTCACCGTGAAAGTCGTACCTTGATTTGACTTTCCAAAATGCAACATCTCACACTTTGCTGTATCAAACTCCATTTGCCATTTCTCGGTCCACTTCCCCAGCTGATCAAGATCCTGCTGCAATTTTTGATAATCTTTCTCACGGTCTACAATACCACCTATTTTAGTGTCATCTGCAAACTTACTGATCATGCCTTGTACATTCTCATCCAAATCGTTGATATAGATTACAAACAGCAATGGGCCCAGCACTGATCCCTGAGGCACACCACTAGTCACAGGCCTCCAATCCAGCAAGCATTCTTCCACCATTACCCTCTGCTTCCTACCATCAAACCAACTGGATCTCCAATTTATCAATGGCCTTACTGATTATGTCTACCGCCCTGCCCTCATCAACCTTCCTGGTCACTTCATCAAAGAACTCTGACAAATTTGTACGGCATGATCTCCCATGCACAAAACCATGCTGGCTCCTCCTAGTCTTTCCAAATGCCTGTATATCTTATCTCTCAGAATTCTCTCTAGTAACTTACCCATCACAGATGTTAGGCTTACCCATCTATAATTCACAGGTTTTTCTTTACTGCCCTTCTTAAATAAGGGCACAACATTTGCTACCCTCCAGTCTTCTGGGACCACACCCATGGCCAACGATGATGCAAATATCTCAGCCAGGGCTCCCACAATTTCTTCTCTAGCCTCAGGCAGTGTTCTTGGATATACCTGGTTAGGGCAAGGAGATTTATCCACCTTCATGCATTTTAATATGTCCATCACCTCCTCGACTGGAATGCGAACTGTCCCCAATATTTCGCCACTGATCTTCCCAGGTTCCCACGTTTTCATGCCTTTCTCCACGGTAAACACAGAGGAGAAATATTCATTGAGAACCTCGCCCATCTCCTGCAGTTCCACACATATGTGTCCACTTTGGTCCTAGAGGGGTCCTATTCTCTCTCTCGTTATTATTTTTCCTTTAATCTACTTAAAGAATCCCTTTGGATTCATCTTAATCCTCTCAGCCAAAGCTACCTCATGCCTCCTTTTTGCCTTCCTAATTTCCTTCTCGAGTATACTCCTGTATCCCCTGTACACTCTAGAGAATCCTTTGATTCCAGCTGCTTATACCCGAGCCATGCCTCCTTTATTTTTCTGGCCAAAACCTCAGTATGTTTTGTTATCCAGGGTTCCCTACTCCTGCCAGCCTTGCCCTTCACCCTAACAGGAACATATAGACCCTGAACTCTAGCTATTTCACTTTTAAAGGCCTCCCACTTGCTGGAGTTCCCTTTGCCCTCAAACAAGCTATTCCAATCAATCCTTGCAAGCTCCTGTCTAATTTGTCTTGCCCCAATTTAGAACTTGCACCTGTGGACCAGTTTTGATCCTTTCCATAACTATTTTAAAATTAATAGAATTATGGTCACTGGTCCTAAAGTGATCCCCCCCGCCACCTCAGCCCTGCCCCATTTCCCAAGAGTAGGTCAAGTTTTGCTCTTTCCCGAGTAGGACCCTCCACATACTGCCTGAGGAAACTTTCCTCAACACACTTAACAAATTCCACCCCATCTGAGCCCTTAACACTATGGAAGTCCCAGTCTATGTTAGGAAAATTAAAATCCCCAACTCTGACAACCCTATTACTCCTTCAAGTCTCCCCAATCTCCCTGCATATATGTTCTTCTAATTCCTGTTGACTATTTGGGGGCCTATAGTACAACCCCAATAAAGTTACCATCCCCTTCTTATTTCTTAGTTCCACCCACAAAGCCTCGCTGGATGATCCCAGAGTTATTTCTTCTTTGACGGGGCAGCACGGTAGCACAGTGGTTAGCATTGCTGCCTCACGGTGCCAAAGTCCCAGGTTTGATCCTGGCTCTCGGTCACTGTCCGTGTGGAGTTTGCGCATTCTCCCCGTGTTTGCGTGGGTTTCATCCCCATAACCCAAAGATGTGCAGGCTAGACGGATTGGCGACGCTAAATTGCTCCTTAATTGGAAAAAAATGAATTGGATTCTCTAAATTTAAAACAAAAGAAAAAAATGTCTTCTTTGACTACTGCCTTGATGCTACCCTTAATCAAAAGTGCAACTCCCCCTCCTCTCTTTCCTCCACCTCTGTCCAGCCTAATGCACCTGTACCCTGGAACATTAAGCTGCCAGTCCTGTCCCTCCCTTAGCCATGTTTCAGTTATGGCTGGAATATCCCAATGCCACGTACCTATCCATGCCCTGAGTTCATCAGCCTTACCTGGAATCCCTCTGGCATTGAAATAGATGCAATTTCATCCAACAGGTTTTCCTTGATGTGTTTGAGCACTAAATCTCTCGGCAGTGAAGTGGTGTAAGAATGCTTGTGGAGGATAGAGCAATCCAGCCTGCAATTTCCCGATTCCATGCATATGCTTTACTCCTTAAGTAATGGTGAGCACTCACCATTATTCTTATCTCAAATTCCAGATCAATATCTCCCATCAAAGCTACACTACCTTTGCTGCATACTTTGCCGTATCTTCATATTTATACATTCTCCCACCACATCACAGCTGTCAGGAGATTCGTAGTCTTGCATCCTTTGCTATTCAACCATGATGTTTCCAACTGCCTGACCACCCTTACAGAAATCCGTTCCTTTAGAATGTTACTATTCCTCCTCCTTTCCCAATTTTCTTGTCCATTTTAAACTTCCTTAGCCTGGAATATTTAATTCTCAATAATGCCCAGCTTGTAGTAAGGTCCCTGTTCTGACTATTACACCATAGCCCTCAAGATGAATTTGTGCTTCGAACTAATTTTTAAATTTATTTTCTTACCTACACTTATGCACAGAATTTTTATTTGAGTAATTGTCCCCACCCTGCTCTATGTCGTGTCTTTTCCTCCCACAATTAATGACTCAATGTAGACTTTCCACTCTGAGCCCCTCTTACACAATCAGGTTACATCTTTTCCACTTCCCTGTCCCACAAAATCTTGATTGCTGTCCTATCTGTGTTGACCTCCCTTTTGACATTTATAATGGTGTCCAGTAATATCAAAATGATTATTTTAAATGCAATTATTAATTTTTTATATTTGCAAGTTTTAATATTATAAAAACAATAAAGATTGCACATTTAACAATATTGGTTTCTAATTCTCCTCACTGCTATTATCTTTAAATAAAATTGAATAGAAATTGAAACTTCTGCAGACAATGGGCGGGATTCTCAGTTGCCCAACGCTGAAATCGGACACAGATCGGGTAGAGAATGGCTCCCGATGCCAAAATCGCGGCAGGCGCCAATTTGACACCGGGTTGCAATGCAGGTATGGAGATACTGAAGGTAGCAGTAGAGGAGTCGTAGTCCTTGCACTTGTCCAACAGGTTCAAGGGGCAGGATTCTCCCTTCTGGGGACTAAGACCCCACGCCGGGGTATTAGTTTGAGAAAAAAGAAATAGCAAGGGAAAGATGACACTGGTGGGAGTAGTTTACAGGTCCACGAATAGTAGCTATAAATGTAGCTAACCCTAACCAAGAAATAATGGGGGCTTGTAGGAAAGGCACTGCAAACATCTTCATATAGATCGATGAATCAAATTTGCAAGGTAACCTTGAGAATAAGTTCAGAAAATATATTTGGGATAGTTCTTGGAATAGTATGTTCCAGAATCCACCAGGGAACCGGCTATTTTAGACCTGGCAAAATGTAACGCCTCAGGATGAATAAATGACCTCACAGTAACGGATCCTCTAGGCAAGAGTGATTATAACATGACTGAATTTCACATTCAATTTGAGGGTGAGAAACATCGGTCTGAAACCAGTGTGTTAAATTAAAATAAAGGCAATTCCCAAGGTATGAGGACAGAGTAGGGCAACGTGGACTGGGGAAATAAAGATGATGATGATGATAATGATAATGATAATGATAATGATAATGATAATAATAATGATAATAATAATGATAATAATAATCGCTTATTGTCACAAGTAGGCTTCAATGAAATTACTGTGAAAAGCCCCTCGTCGCCACATTCCAGCGCCTGTTTGGGGAGGCCGATACGAGAATTGAACCCACGCTGCTGGCCTTGTTCTGCATTACAAGCCAGCTGTTTAATCCACTGTGCTAAACCAGCCCCAGATTAGACAGTAGAGAAGCAATGGCAGACACTTAATGAGAAATTTCTATAACTTTTAACAAAGAAAGACTCCATGAGAAAGATGTTCCATCCATGAATAACTAAGGAAGCTTTTCTTTTATTCATTAATGGAATGTGGATGTCGCTGGTTGGGCCAGCATTTACTGCCCATCCCTAATTGCCCTTGAACTGAGGTCAGAGGGCATTTACGAATCACATGTAGGCCAGACTAGGTAAGGATGGCAGAGTTCCTTCCCTAAAGGACATAAGTGAACCAGATGGGATTTTACAACATGCAACCATGGTTCTATGGTCATCATTAGACTTGTAATTCCAAATTTTTATTGAATCCAAATTTCACCATCTGCCTTGGTGGGATTTGAACTGTGGTCCCCAATTACCTTTTTCCAAATTATCAGGGAATGTTTGTCAGCAACTATAAGCCTATGCAGGTTTTAATCTCCCACTCTCATCTCTTTTTCAAAAGGTTCACTCATATAACATATTCATACAAAGTTAAAATCTTGTATATCCTGAATGGAATTAGAATATTTAAAGGACATCTTAATTTTATTTTACATTAGGTAAATTTTATCTAGTCTGTGACTTGGGGCGGGATTCTCTGACCCCCCCGCCGGGTCGGAAAATCGCCGGGGGCTGGCGTGACTCCCGCCCCCGCAGTGTCCCGAAGTCTCCACCACCAGAGATTCGGCAGGGGCGGGAATCGCGGCGCGCCGGTCGGCGGGGGCAGGAATCGCGCCACGCCGGTCGGCGGGCCCACCCCCGCCGATTCTCCGGCCCGGATGGGCCGAAGTCCCACTGCTGGAATGCCTGTCCCGCCAGCGTGGATTAAACCACCTTTTGAACGGCGGGACAAGGCGGCGCGGGCGGGCTCCGGGGTCCTAGGGCGATCTGGCCCTGGGAGGTGCCCTCACGGTGGCCTGGCTCGCAATCGGGGCCCACCGATCCGCGGGCGGGCCTGTGCCGTGGGGGAACACTTTTTTCTTCCGCCTTCGCCATGGTCTTCACTAAGGCGGAGGCGGAAGAGACCCACTCCCCAGCGCATGCACGGGGATGACGTCAGCAATCGCTGACGCTCCCGCGCATGCGCGGACCCGCGTCGCCCAGCGAAGATCTTTCGGCCCCGGCTGGCGTGGCGACAAAGGCCTTTCCCGCCAGCCGGTGGAGCGGAAACCGCTCCGGCGCGGGCCTAGCCCCTCAAGGTGAGGGTTTGGCCCCTAAAGTTGCAGAGACTTCCGCACCTTTGGGGCGGCCCGACGCCGGAGTGGTTCCCGCCACTCCATCACGCCGGGACCCCCCGCCCCGCCGGGTAGGGGAGAATCCCACCCCTGATCGCTAAACATTTTTCAACTGATCATGAAATAAAGAAAAACATTAAATTCTGCAAAGACAAAGGGTGAAGTTAGTTGACAGCAGCAATGCAAATGGGATGGTAGCAAATCGGTACCAGATTTTTCACCATGCCAAATTGGTAGCAGATTTTTCACCATGCCAGTTTTAATTTTCTATTGACTTCGAAAATATTGCCAAGACTTTTCATTTCAAAGCAAGTAAAAGTGACTGTCTCTGCTGCCACTAGCTCCGGGGAAATATACAGGGGGCCTGGTGGTACAGTTGCCGGTCAGGTTGTGGAATCAGTTGCAGTGATACTACTTTGGAGGGGATGTCGGTGTTGACACCACTGTGTGGGAACCATAGGTTTAAACTGGAGCAGATGGATGGGGTGTGGGAAGTGGAGGGAAGCAGGATTTGTGAGGGCAACGAACTTGTACTTGGAAGGGAAGTTTACAGGTCTAGAGGAGTTGCGGGAAAGGTTTGAGTTGCCAAGGGGGAGTGAATTTGGATATATGCTGGTGAGGGACTTTGTGCGAAAGGAATGGCGGATGTTTCCCAGGTTGCTGGAGTACACATTATTGGAGCAACTGCTGTTCATGGATGAGTTGGGAGAGGGTAGGATTGGGGATATATATGGGTGGTTGGGGGGGCAGGACGCGCAGGTGGTGAGTCAAGAACAAATGGGAGGAGGAGTTGGGAGTGGGGAATAGGCTGGGGATTGTGGTGCAAGGCGATGTGTAGAGTGAATTCAACCTCCTCCTGTGCAAGGATGAACTTAATTCAGTTCAAGGTGGTGCGCAAGTTACATATGACCCGGACGAGGATGAATTCTTCCACGGGGTGGCCGATGATTGTGATAAGTGTGGGCGTGGGCCGGCGAATCACGCGCACATGTTCCGGTTTGAGAGAAGCTGGAAAGATACTGGGAAGCGGTGTTCGGGACACTGTCCAAGACTGTGGGGGTAGAGGTCAGGCCGGACCCAATGGTGGTGCTCTTTGGGTATCAGAAGTGCCGGAGCTGCTGGAGGGGATCAGGGCTGATTTTGTGGCCTTCGCCTCTCTAATTGCCAGGCGAAGAATCTTGCTAAATTGGAGGTTGGATACGCCGCCGGGGGGGCGGCCTGGTTGGGGGATTTGTACAATATTCTCCGGTTGGAAAAGATTACATTTGAGTTGAGGGGGTCAGTGGAGGGCTTCGAGACACGGTAAGGGTTGTTCATGACAATGTTTGAGGAACTGTCGGTTGCGGGGAGGGAGGGGGGGGGGGGGGGGGGGGGGGGGTTGTGGAGTGCGTTTTTATATATGTTGCTGTTTGGTTTACACATATTTGGAATGAAATACATTTAATTTCACCATCTGCCTTAGTGGGATTTGGACTGGAGTCCCCGATTCCTTTTTCAAAATTATCAGGGAATGTTTGTCAGCAACTTTAAGGCTATGCAGATTTTAATCTCCCACTCTCATCTCTTTTTCAAAAGGTTCACTCATATAACATATTCATACAAAGTTAAAATCTTGTATATCCTGAATGGAATTAGAATATTTAAAGGACATCTTAATTTTATTTTACATTAGGTAAATTTTATCTAGTCTGTGACCTGGGGCGGGATTCTCCGACCCCCCGCCGGGTCGGAGAATCGCCGGGGGATGGCGTGAATCCCGCCCCCGCCGTGTCCCAAAGTCTCCGCCACCAGAGATTCGGCGGGGGCAGGAATCGCGCTGCACCGGTCGGCGGGCCCACCCCCGCCGATTCTCCGGCCCGCGATGGGCCAAAGTCCCGCTGCTGGAATGCCTGTCCTGCCAGAGTGGATTAAACCATCTTTTGAACGGCGGGACAAGCGGCGCGGGCAGGCTCCGGGGTCCTGGGGGGGGGGGGGGGGGGGGGGGCGATCTGGCCCTGGGAGGTGCCCCCACGGTGGCCTGGCTCGCAATCGGGTATGCTGCTAATGAAATACATTTTTAAAAAACTATAAGTGACAGTGAGACTCGGAAAAAAGTCTCCAAAAAATGTATGAACTAATACTTTGTGAAGTTAAGTGGAAAGGAAGCAGTGAAAGCCTTGCCATCTGTTCGCTACAACTGCGTATCAAAATGCTGGTGTAGACTAATTTCACACCACTAAGTTTTTCAGCAGAAATACTGCATTTAGTTCTAGCCATTGCATTCTTGAATGGGTATTAGAGTAATGAAAAATGTAAACCACATACTCTTTACAAATTGAGGTGAAAGTTTTGAAAAAATACTTTAAAAGTGTACACTTTACGAAAAGAAAAAGGCAGGGGAGAATCTAATAGAGGTTTTGAAAATTATGCAAGATTTCTAAGACCATAAGACCATAAGACATAGGAGCAGAATAGACCACTAGGCCCATCAAGTCTCCTCCGCAGAGCTGCCAACCTTTCCCAACAGAAATCAGTATTCCAGATACCAAAAATCGGTATTTTGGCAGTAAAATCCAGATTTTCATTTCAAAGGAAATTTGCCCACCAATCTGAAGTTCAGCTTTACATCTTTATTGCAAAAATCTAAAACACAAATGGAAAATGCAAATCCAATGCTTCATACATGCACATCGTCATGAGTGGGTGTTTTCAAATTAAGTATCAAACATGCAGTAAATTTAAGAATGAAAAATGTGAACAAAGAATATGCCTTTTTTTTGAAGTTCAAAATTGTCCTGACGTTTGATTAACTTGATTGAATTCTTACAAGAAACTGTACATAGAAAAAAGGAATCCAGTGCATTTCTTTCTTTCAAAAAATATTTTCATGAAGTAGCACTAACAGATTTGATGTTCAAATTAGGGTTTACGATAGTAAAGGGATGATTAAATAGATGCATGATGATTCAGGTTTACTTTTCAGCATTTTTCTTTCATGCTCACAGCAAATAGCAGTTTCCGCAAGTAAAACAAGGATTTATGAACTGAATCCTGCTGAAACTCAATAATGTGCAATGTATTATCAGCTGCACTCCATCAGTATAGAAAGAAGGAAGTAGAGTTAAAATTTCAGATCAATGACCTTTCAACAATTTTGAAATGTTAACTCTGCTTTTCTCCCCATTGATGCTGCCTGACCTGAGTATTTCCGGCACTTTCTTTTCTTTAAATACATAGCAGTGCTCTACAATAATCACTGATAGATCTAGTGTTGAGTCTACTTACTGTAGTCCACCTTCCCTCAACGTGATTTTTTTCTCCCAATAAATCCCAGGCACCTCGATGCCTCAGACCCCGCGAAGGTCAGGATCACCTTTGCGCATCTCGCACATGAGGCATCGAGGTGTGTATTGGTTTCCTTGACGACAGCGCCCTGTGCAGAGGCCCCACCCCCTCTCCTCTCCTCCCCGCACACTAACAGACAAACATGCGCTGTTATGAGGCATCAATCCATTCAATCCATACAGAACATGCTGAATACAGGCAGCATACCCATAAGCATACGAAAAAAGGCCCTTTATATAAAATCCTTTATATAGAGACCCTTTATAAGAATGGGACAGAGCAGATGGGCGAACCCTTTATAAAGTATAAAATTAAATGAATCAATGATGAGAGTAATGCTGTTGATATGGTGTACATGGACTTCCAACGGCGTTTGATACAGTGGCACACAGCAGACTTGTGAACAAAGTTATAGCTCATAAAATAAAAGGGGCAGTAGCAACATGGATATGGAAGTGGCCAAGTGACATAGTGATTAATGAATGTTTTTTGGGCTGGAGGAAGGTTTGTAGTGGAGTTCACCAGAGGTCAGTGTTTTTGGACATTTGCATTCCATATGTATATAATGACCTAGATCTTGGTGTACATGGTACAATTTCAAAATCTTCAGATGTGACAAAACTTTGATTTATTGTCACATGTACCGAAGTACAGTGAAAACTATTTTTCTGCGGCCAAGGGAAGGTACACAGTACATACATAGTAGAAAAAAAAAGCGACAGAGTACTAATCGACATAATGCTTTGTTTAATGAAGGAGTGTGTGCATGTGTATGAGAGAGAGAGAGAGAGAGAGAGAGAGAGAGAGATAGGGGATGGGCAGTGAGAACAATTCTTATAAATCCACAAAATTACACGATACAAAGCCTTTTAAGGATATATTTTTTGTTGTAATCAAAACCGGTCACCATTTAAACTTGAAATTCAAAAACCATTTTCTTCAGTCAATTAAGATGACATAAAACTGGGTTTCAAATAGATAGTGTAAATTACATACCACTAAGAACTCCTTCTTGTCCACCATTTTGTTTCCATCAGTATCAAACATGTTGAAAGCGATTTTAAAACCTGCATGAGGTTCTGCAACATATTTTCAAAATACCAATACATTAGTTGTAAAAGAGACAACAGATAAATACAAAATGTTTCAGTGCCTTGTCCTTTTTGTATCCTATAAATCAACCAATGAGCCAACATTTTAATTGAGAGTGTTTAAAATATTAAATAGGCATTTATGGTTGTGTCAGCAACTTATATTTATTTCACACATTTAACATCGTAAAATGTCCCGATGTCACAATAGCGATATCAAGGAATTAATGTATATTACTATCAATTCATAAGAGACTAGGATAAATAATTACAGGTAACAATCGTTAAAAGAGAATTAAATTAAAAGGCAAATCGTAGAGCCAGTAATGTAAAAGCAAGATTTTTTTATGGTTAAGTTTATGACATTAAAATCTACCAACAGGAAGCAAGATCAAAAAGACAGAGAAACAATGTTGGTAAGTATGGGACCAAACTACTTTATCCTTCATATCCTTTGCTTTATACTAACTTCCCGCTTCATTGACGATATTTTATCTATACGGAGGCCTGGATTTTCTGCCGCACAGCCCATGCCCCCACCCCTGCAACAGTTTTTTCGCAGCAGAGATGGCTCACCATTGGCTGGTGAATGAATCTTCTGGTCCCACCTACATCAATGACCATTTACTTTGCTCAGTACCTACACCGCTGGGGAATCTGCCACAGGGTGTTACCTTCGGCAGGACCGGTCAATTATGGCCAGAATGTTTTCTTTCTTGAGCTTCCAGTGCTTAAAATTATATTAAATTGTTGAGAAATATTACCAACTAAGCATAAAAGAACACGCGGCACCATTTATGTAGTGTCTTTAATAGGTGAAAATATCCCAAGTTGCTTTCATGCAAAGCGGTTCTGCATCAACTTTTCCTTACTGCCAATGGGAAATACATGGGTGAGAATAAAATGAGTAAGTACTCCATGTAATAATAATTCTTTTTAAAAATAAATTTAGAGTACCTAATTCATTTTTTTTTCCAATTAAGGGGCAATTTAGCGTGGCCAATCCACCTACTCTGCACATCTTTTGGGTTGTGGGGCGAAACCCACGCAAACACGGGGAGAATGTGCAAACTCCACACGGACGGTGACCCAGAGCCGGGATCGAACCTGGAACCTCAGCGCCGTGAGGCAGCAATGCTAACCACTGTGTCACCGTGCTGCCCCTCCATTTAATAATAATAACAGTTCCTGATGAATTAATTGAATTGCATAGCAATCTGGAACAAAAGGACAGGTAAGAACTCTTCAGAAAATAAAAAAATAGCCCAGTATAGAACTGGCTAAAGCAAAGGATAAGACAAAACACATCCCAAAATGGAATGGAACAAACTGGAATGCAGATGATTAAGATTTGAAATTCTGTCGTTCAGATTTGAAGGATTCTAAATCCCTGGAGTAAAACAAGGATTGAAGTTTTCAGAGATTGGTTGAAACAATGTAGCAGATCAAAGATGGAAGAGTTGGGTGGCGACTCCTTGACGTGCACCTATTTTTCTGTTCACTTTGATTTGTTTTGTGGTTCCTATTACTTTCTTTTCTCAGTTTTAACAAAGGTCTCCACTTGAAACTTTAACCATTTTTTGCCTTTTCAGGCTTGGCATATCTAATGTACTTTTCTGTTACTGCAAGTTTGAAATTTGGCTAATATTTGACAGAACTTTTTAATGTATAAAAATTAGATAATTACTGTAATAATGGTGATGCAATTAAAAATTAAAGTTGCGAATGGCTTATTTTTGTACTTCAATTCACAATTTATTGTTGACACTTTAACAACGATTAGAAACATGCAGCTGTGAAAATTGCTAATATACTGTTAACTTATGCTCATTGGCAAAATGGTAACATGTAGGATTCTTAGTTAAGATTATTAAACATGCTAGTTTCAGACTCACTTGTTAGTATGCACAAAAGAAACAAATATTCTGTGTAGGCAATCAGACCTAAAAGGGGAGAAAGTGGCACTTTTGATTATTTTGCAATAGGGAAAAAAAAATCAACTGCAGGTTAGTTAGCAAAAGAAAGAGAATGTTTCAAGTATCACTATTCATCACAACTTTTCTGGAGTAAATTATCTGCACACTATCTCCCAATGTTTTTTAGTATTGTACTGACGATATAGCATTGTAAATCAAAATGCTCCAAATCAAGGTTTTTATCCTTTGGGAATGGTCTCCTGTTTATACGAAAACTGATGATGATAAAGTGATTTGTTGAAGTTAAATGGTCTGCTGCCTTACAACTTGTTGCTTGTGTTCCCTAAAGCACAAAGAAATGGAGAACAAATATAATTGGCCTTTTAAGTTGTTGCAAACTCAAATAAAATTGAGATACCTGTGACATTCACCTCCAGATAAGGTACTTCTTGGATTTTGATAAGAGGATGTAAAACACCCTTAGGTAATCACTCAATTAATGTGAATACTTTTTTATTTTGTTTTTATTTGTTTTTCAAAGAGATTGTCATCTAACAAAGAGAAGAACATCTGTCGGGCAACAAGTATCTAAACATGAAGTAAACTATCTACCTGTCTCTGAAAGCATTCTGCCCTTTGTTATAGTAGATTGTGACCTATGCTTAGATAGTTTTGGTTGACTGCATCGAGTGTTATGGGAGAAAGACTTTGAAATGGTCACAAAAAAAAAAAGAGGGACTTCCAGCAAGACTACAAAGATGACAGAAAGGTCACTGTGGAGGTACCTTGAGAAAAATTAAATAGAAGATGAGTACATAGATTGAATTTGTTTAAAAAAAGGGTGAAAAGTATTACTCTTGCAGAATTTTAATACCAGAATCAAGCTATTACACAAAAATATAAAAAGTGGCCGAACAATTCCAGAGTTCCTGCTCCTCCACTGCTGGAATTGTGGAAGATCACTGGCCACTAGCTCTGCAGGACATCAATCCTGTTCCAAATCAAGAGGATAGGGATATTTAAACACTGGGGCAGGCAGCCCATGACCACAGAGGCATTGCAGAGGCACTCAACCTGATGAGATCCTGAAATGTTAGACAAGAATCTTACTAGTCTAATGGAGGGAGGGTCTTAAAGGAAGTGGCAAAGATAGTGGAGGCATTGGTTATAATATTCCAAAATTCCCTGGATTCTGGAAAGGTTCCGGTGAATTGGAAAATGGTCAATATAATGCCCCTGTTCAAAAAGGGAGAAAGGCAGAAAGTAGAAAAATATAGACCAGTTAGTTTAACATCTGTCATTGAGAAATTGTTGGAATCCATTATCAAGGAAGTAGTAGCGGAACATTTGGAAAATCAAAACGCAATCCACCAGAGTCAGCATGGTTTTATGAACGGTAAATCATGTTTGACTAACTTGCAAGAGTTCTTTGAAGATGTAACAAGCAAAATGGACAAGGGGATCCTGAAGATGCAGCATATTCCAGAAGGCAGTTGATAAGGTACTGCACAAGATATGATCCCATAGGGTTGGGGGTAATATATTAGCTTGGATAGAGGATTGGCTAACCAGCAGAGAGTGGGGATAAATTGGTCTTTTTCTGGTCAGTAAGATGGAACTAGAAGTGTGCCACCGGGTTTGGTCCTCGGGCTCCAACTATTTACAATCTGTATCAATGATTTGGATGCAGAGAGAGAATGTGCTGTAGCCAAATTTGCAAATGACACTAAAATGTTATGTTATTTCTTCTCCACATAGCTCCTGAGATCTGCCTACCTTAGATACTGGGCTGAGTTGGTATGGAGGGTGTAAGGGCAAAGGGTTGGTGGGTGGGACATGGACTGACATGATTTGGCACTAAGTTGGCTCAGGGACTATAAGGAGCCATGAGTATGGGGCATGGGGAGTGTGTTTGGGATGAGGCCTAGAGGACCTGATATTTAACAAATCAATTGGGACAAAATCTGGACGGGGAGGGAGGGGGTGCCTGAACACTCACGGTCCACCGTGCCAACCCTTGGACCACGTGGTCCAGTTGCAGGGGCAAGCCCAGCCCTCCTGCTCCACCGACCACGCTTAACTCCCAATAGCCGTGAAGGCCTCTGCTGCATGGCTGAAGGCCATGGCTAATGGGGAATTGATAATCGTAGTTATGGTTGGCTATAAGGCCAACGTAGTCAGCTGCAGGTCCTGCGGGAGAATGGACATGTGATCAGTGGGAGGGATGGCTCAGTCTGTATGGCATTAACAACTCACGTTTGACTGGTCATCTGTGAGGATTGTTGCCCTTTTTAGCCTTAGTTTATTAGCTCTGATTATGTCACCTTTGCTCACGAGTCGCCAGGTATCTTTCTGATACCGCCACAGGGTTCAAGCTCAAGTTATGATTAATAAGTCAGCACACCGCTTAGTAAGATTGAAATCAACGGTCATTTATCATATACAACAATTAATGCTTACACAATAATCCTACTATCTATATCGAAACCTACCACTACTGGCCAATACTTAACTTTAGGAAGGGCCCACCAGGTCAGGGAAACGAATGGCTTATCGAATTGGATCTGGCCCGCGGGATTCAAAAGGCTGATACGGGTCGATGGCTAGGAATCTCTATCTGGTAGCGATCGCTGGAGTCAAACTTACGGTTCTTTGCTGAAGGTTCTTGCGAAGGCTGCGAGCAGGTGAAGAAGGGAGAGAGAGAGCGAGATCTGAACTTGGCCCCTCACTTTATAGGGCCCAGGGGCTTCCCGCCTCTCGGGGCGGCCCTTGACCCTGAGTCCCAAGTGATTGGACTTGTTCCCAATCACTGGGTTCGATATGTCCAATAACGGGGCGATTCCTCGATCGGGGGGTGATCGTTCACCTGTCTTTGTTTCGGCCACTGCAGGCGCCGACAGGTCTGGCCCGGCATTCAATTGCTAATATGTTGCAATTGTTCCCAGGGATAGCCGATTAAACTGCAGATGTCTGGGTTGACGTGCTGCTAATAGTCTTGAGTATCGATCTGGGCCGACTTCCCCAGAGCCGAATACGCTATTCTGTCTGCTGCTGTCCGTTTATGTCCTGTTGGCTGCTTTTCCCATCAGCCTTTTCGGTTAGCTATTTTAATTCGGGTTTTGGCCAAATTAATAGGGTATCAGCCATTTTAGGTGGCTACAGGATCCTTGGCTCTGTGGCTGCGCCGACCTCTACAGTGGTCACTAATCTGTCCTTGAACACCCCTGAAAACTCCACCCCTGCATGTTCCTCAAAGAGGGTGAGGACTCTGAGATGACTCACCCCCCACTGCGCTTCCGTGAACTAGCCCACCCAGCTAGCCTGGCATCCCCCACCCATGGTTCCTAACATGCTACCTCCCACTGATTCCCCTCCCCCCAGCCCCCGCTCAAACATCTTACGAGTGCAAACAAACAACCCCACCCCAAGTCCAATCGAAGAGATCAACCCCCCCATCTTCCAGCAGAGAACAAAAACAAACCTGAAGCCAGAAAAATGGCCCCAAACGCAAATTAAAAGCATCATCAAAGCATCTCCACCAACGTTCAAAGTCCACCTCCCAGTCCACTGTCTCTGACAAACTCTATCGCCTCCTCCGCTGTCCCAAAGTACAGCTCCCGGCCTTCATAGGTCACCCACAGACAGACCGGGTACAGCAACTCAAACTTCACCTCCTTCTTCTAGAGGGCCGCTCATTCCCCTGGGGTTTCCTCATTAACGCCCTATACGCTCGATCCACCTCCAAAGGCTGTGCGAATGCACCCTCTCCGAGCAGCTTCTTCAGCAACCTCCCCACATATGCACCAGCGTCAGCTCCTTCACTCCCCTCTGGCAGGCCCACAATCCTGATATTTTGCCTGCGCGACCGGTTTTCCAGGTCTTCAACATTCTCCTGGAGCTGCCTCTGCTGTATCTCGCATCAACCCCATCTCCGCTGCCATCGAGGCAAACTGCTCCTCGTGTTCCCCCACCACCTCCTCCATCTTCTGGATTGCCTGACCCTGGGCCGCCAGCTTAGTCTCCACGCAATCGACCACTGCCTTAAATCGAATCCACCGCCCAGGACAGGTCTTGCAGACTCTCTTTGCGTTGCTGGGTGAACTGCTCATTCAAGAAGCCCATCAGCTGCTCTGTTGACCACTGAACTGGCAGGGCTGCTCCCTTCCCCTCCGCCATCTCCACATGAATTGCAGGCACCGCACCAACTCTTACAGTCTGATTCCCTCTTTTGTGACTGCCTGGCCCTCAGCTCCATACACCAATCCATTCCACTCACTCACCTGCACTCTTTTTGCCTCCTCACATCCACCCATTAACCGTGGAAAAGGTCCGAAACAACCGCCACGAGCAGGAGCTACCAAATGTGCAACCACTCACACCATGGCCGCCACTGGAAGTCCTCCTCCAGTATTTTATATCCCCGTCCCAACCGTCTGTTCCTCTATGCCCAACCAAACATGCTTCCCTTTGCCACACCACTGGCAGCAGGGTGTTCTTGAGGCCGCATGCGTCATGCTGTATAAATCTTTCGGATTCCCTCCCTTTTGAAAACCTCCTCAAAACCCAACATTCTGGAGGTTTTTGGTTACCTTCCTGCTTCCCATTTCCTTGTCTGTTTTCCTATACACATACCTGTGAAGCATGTTGGGACTGTTTTTACATTCAGTGCTATACAAATTAAAGCTGTTGATATGGAAATAAGTACTTATTGTAGTAATCTAAAATTTGTTGATAATGCCAAGCTGTGTAGATAGGTGTCCAGTAGAAGAGAGATTGATGGACTGATTTAATGAGAATTGGATCAACTCAATACACTCAGACTAATGAATTGGCAGCAGTTCTTAACATATATGTATGTTTTCTCAGTTTCCGTGCAGTGTGGCTGGTGGCATCAGTATAATGATTACATGTTTATCGCTGACTTCACAAAAATAATTTTGTGTTGGGGTTCTTAATTGTGAAATGGTTTCATAGGAAAGTAAGATAGAACATGATTCTGACATTTATAATGTTCATAGAAGTGTGACGTTAAAACATAAGCAGGCTATGAACAAATTCCACTGGGGTACATTTTTGAGAGAAAAAAATGAACATGGTTGTGTAACCAGAAACAAATGTATTACCATATTTTCTTATGAAAAATGGTGTACAATCATCAAAACGTACTCTCTAACCATTCTCACATGGGATTAAAATGATTCTGATTTAGTTCATGTCTGTTTCAAGAAAGTGTGTGCAGGTTCAGTCTCCCGGCTATCCGAACACTAGCGTTGTCTGAAAAATGGACATTTTCTTAAACTACTCTGCGTGAATTTGAATTATCATAAAATGAGAAAAATAACTTAACGGCTTCCAAGGCTAGGTGCTACATTGGCGAGGTGGTGCATCGACTAGTTATCAGCTTCGTAAATCTGTCTTTCCCTCACACTCGAGTGGTCTGATCCTTCCTACCTGGTTCAAACCAAAGCGCTCAACCTGAAAACTGGTATGAACCGAAATCCGGTATGGATTCGGTTCAGAGGTTGCCGGTTTTGAGATTCTATATCTGTACCATATTGCCGCTTATTAACCTAAAATTATAAGTGATCTTTATATTCAATATCCCCTTCAGCTGGCCCACCATTCAATTAGGTCATGCTTTATCTGCACCTTAACTCTATTTTCCTACTTTTTAGACGTCTACGGCTCAGAAAGAGGCCATTTGGCCTATCATTTCGACGCTGGTCAACAAAGATCTGACTACACTATTCCATTTTCCAGCGCTTGACTCATAGTCTTGGCTGCTATGGCAGTATAAGTGAATAAAAACGTCTATCTTATATGTTGGTTTACAGGTGCAACAGGTGATTAAGAAGGCAAATGGAATTTTGTCCTTCATTGCTAGAGGGATGGAGTTTGAGACGAGGGAGGTTATGCTGCAATTGTATTCGATGTTAGTGAGGCCACACCTGGAGTATTGTGTTCAATTTTGGTCTCCTTACTTGAGAAAGGACGTACTGGCACTGGAGTGTGTGCAGAGGAGATTCACTAGGTTAATCCCAGAGCTGAAGGGGTTGGATTACGAGGAGAGGTTGAGTAGACTGGGACTGTACTCGTTGGAATTTAGAAGGATGAGGGGGGATCTTATAGAAACATATAAAATTATGAAGGGAATAGATAGGATAGATGCGGGCAGGTTGTTTCCACTGGCGGGTGAGTGCAGAGCTAGGGGGCATAGCCTCAAAATAAGGGGAAGTAGATTTAGGACTGAGTTTAGGAGGAACTTCTTCACCCAAAGGGTTGTGAATCTATGAAATTCCTTGCCCAGTGAAGCAGTAGAGGCTCCTTCCTTAAATGTTTTTAAGATAAAGATAGATAATTTCTTTGAAGAATAAAGGGATTAAGGGTTATGGTGTTCGGGCCGGAAAGTGGAGCTGAGTCCACAAAAGATCAGCCATGATCTCATTGAATGGTGGAGCAGGCTCGAGGGGCCATATGGCCTACTCCTGCTTCTAGTTCTTATGTTATGAAAGTTTCTGACTCAACCAGCCTTCCGTTCTTTAATAAGGACATGGGGAGTCCTACCGGGTTCCTTCGGATTGGTGGCTTACTGGCTGACCTTATATACACTGGGTAATCCTATGACAGCACATACAAACCCACAAACTCCACCACCTCGAAGAATGAGAGCATCAGGTGTATGGAAATACCATCACCTGCAAGTTCCCCTCCAAGCTACACACCATTCTGAC
Source organism: Scyliorhinus torazame (assembly GCF_047496885.1). Taxonomy (NCBI): domain Eukaryota; kingdom Metazoa; phylum Chordata; class Chondrichthyes; order Carcharhiniformes; family Scyliorhinidae; genus Scyliorhinus; species Scyliorhinus torazame. Next base: position 216,017,584 of record NC_092709.1, on the reverse strand, counting down.
GTGGAAATACATCACCATTTCTTCACTGTCTTTGGATCAAATCCTGGAACTCCCTCCCTGACAGCACCATGGGTGTACCCAAACCAGATGGACGGCAATAGTTCAAGAAGGAGGCTCACCATCACATACTCAAGGACATTTGAGAATGGGCAACAAACACTGGCCTAGCCAGCAAAGCCCACATCTTGTGAAAGAACAAAAATGTAAAGTTTTCATAGAAATTATGAAGTTTTTAATATATTGTTAATATCCTATGGGATTACACACCGGCATTAAGATCAATGAAGTGATTTACATAAAGGAGGATTTTTAAAGGACAGAGAGATAACTGTATTAAGATTGGGGAGGATTGAGAAGAGGAGACTAAGAGGGAGGGAAGAAGAGGAAGATCGAAGGGAGGGGAGGAGAGAATGGGGAGATTAGGGGAGGGGTTCCCATTTAAAATTTGCTCACTTTCTTCTTAGATTTACTTTGATTGGTATTTGCAGTTAATTGCGGATGATACGACTATGGTGGGCCGTATCTCAAACAACGACGAATCATACTACAGGAGAGACATAAATCACTTGGTTACATGGTGTACCGAAAACAACCGCTCTCTAAATGTTGGAAAGACCAAGGAACTGATCATCGACTTCAGGAAGCTTAGCCCGATACACACTCCCGTCTGCATCAATGGCTCCGAAGTGGAGATGGTCGATAGCGTTACATTCCTGGGGGTCACCATCCCCAACAGTCTGTCCTGGTTCACTCACGTTGATGCAACAGTCAAGAAAGCCCAACAACATTTCTACTTCCTACGGAAGCTAAAGATCTTTAGCATATCTGCATCGACTCTCACCAACTTCTACAGATGTGCAATGGAGAGCATTCTATCCGGCTGCATCACAGCCTGGTATGGCAACTGCTCGGTCCAAGATCACAAGAAACTGCAGAGTGTGGTGAACTCAGTCCAGTGCATCACACAAGCTTGTCACCCCCACGTATACACCTCCCGCTGCCTCTGGCAGGCAGACAGCATTATCAGAGACCCTTCCCATCCAGGCATTGCCTTCTTCCAGACCCTTCCATCAGGCAAAAGGTACATAAGCCTGAAGACCCGCACATCCAGACAAAGGAACAGCTTCTTCCCCACAGCTACAAGACTCCTCAACGACTTCTCCTCGGACTGATCGGTTGCCTGTAAGAACACTATTCACAACGCCCTATGCTGCTCTTGCTCATGTATTTGCTTTGTTTGGCCCCTTGTTCCGCACTGTAACCAATCACAGTTTGTCGATGTACCATTTGTCGATGTTCTCTGCTGATTATTCTTTTGTCTACTATGTACGTACTGTGTACATTCCCTTGGCCGCAGAAAAATACTTTTCACTGTACTTCGGTACATGTGACAATAAATCAAATCAAATCAAAATGACAATTTGAGAAGCAGAAAAATAATGTTGGTCGGACTTCGGAATTTCTATGCAATACATGATGAATAAACTTCACCATTCACATTACAGTGCAATTAACATGACAAGTTTACCAGCAGCAAGAATGTTGTCAACTGACAGACTTGTAAATAAATTGGGACTGTTGATATAGCTGTACAAAGGTAGTGTCCGCTACACTTTATTTCCATTATATTATCTCAGCATGTTTGGGAGATAAGACAACAGATAAGATTCCACTTCAGCATTTTCCTCTGCTAAATAATAACTGATCTTAAAAAGGAATTCACAATATTGTTTCTTGAAATAGATCAGATAGCTTCTATAGTAAATACAGTCTTGCAGTGGTTTCTAGCAGGATTACACAGGAACCTGCAGGATTCAAATCCAAAATTCTTCCCCCTCCAGTCAAGTCTATGACAATACCACCTTCTGTTAAAGTTCTCTCCAGGAATAAGCAATGTTTATATTACAAAAATACTTAATACCTACTGAATTACAAAGTGTTGCTGTGTTTCTTTGCGAATGCCTTCAAATTCTAGTTCAAATAATTGACACTGAGAAAGGCAAAAGTTCAAATAGATGTTGTTAACAGAAAAATTCCACAGCAACACCTCACAAAAAGCTTTCTTGCATACACTGTAACTCAATGCTACTCTAACAGTTAATTCTATTCACAATGATCTGTAGTAAGAACATAAAATTGTCTTGCTAGCCAGGGACCTCAAATCGTCTTAGACATTCTCGAGGGCCTTCACAAGCCCTTCTAAAGATGAGCATTGTTTGACGGCTAGCATAATGCCTTTGTGAGTGACTTTGCTTTGGTTTGAAACTCAACACCGGGATTAACAGGTTTCAACCCAGTTCTGGTGCTCAGTTTCAGTTCCAACATCGGTATTTGGTCTGAGTGTGGAAAAGTACCTACATCACAGGTATTCAGAGTGTAGGAATTAACTCCTCAAAGCTCAAATGACAGCTTTATCCATCAACAATGAGCAACATTCTCGAAATGTAAGGTTTTTAAAATCGCATAAACTCCTACCAACAAACGGCATGAAAAATCAGTGATTTCAGCACTTTTTCAGAAACATTTAATTTTTCAAATTTAATATTTAGATAAAACTATCCGCACGCGAATTGTGAACATTATCAATGTATTAAAACTTTTTTTTAAAACACCAAATTACATCAACTTCCCTTTGAAAACTAAGTATTGTTAATAGAAATAGGAAACATATAGTAGTGGGAAGGTGAAGCACATCTGAAGTGCACAAGAATGAAAAAAACATTGTATGATCCTCTTAAAATTTACTGCTGCATACCAAGGCTTTCATACCACATTTTAGCAGAAACTGCATTTTAGATCCTTTAATTACTATCCCCAAACTACAGCAAGGCTCTCTGTATTTTGGAATACAGAATACAAACCAGTTTCATTCAAATATACACACAATGTTTCAAAGCATTTTTATCCTTTTCTAACTTTCCATGAATTTCTATACTGTCCCATCTGGAATAATTTTTTTAAAATTTTCAAAACTATTCAAAGTAATGCTTACAGAAGTAAATATACATAATAGCCTTATGCCACTGGCCACATTTCCTTTTAAAGAATGGACTGTAAAATTAATTGTTAAGTGAAAATCTCTTGGTCTCGATATACTTTGGTCTTGACATGCGGTATCTATACAAGGCTTCTCTTTTCCACTCTTCTGAGCTCAGTCCCTTGGCAAGTGAAACCCTTAAAATATGCTTTCATTACCCCTGAAACAACTACTCCAACACTCTGTTTGCTGCCATACATGCTACATAGACTCCAATTTGCCCATAACGCCACTCCCTTTTCCCCAATTAAGTTCTGCTCACCCATTACTCCAGTCTTCAATGACTAACATTCACTACCCATCCCTTTAATGCCTCATCTTTAAGCCCTCCATGGCTTTGTAGCCACGTAAAATGGCTGCTTCCTATTAATTTGGCCAAACCCGATTTAAAATGGCTAACCGAAAAGGCTGATGGGAAAAGCAGGCAACAGGACACAAACGGACAGCTGCAGGCAGAATATCATATTCGGCTCTGGGGAAGTCGGCCCAGATCGATACTCAGGACTATTAACAGCCCATCAACCCAGGCATCTGCAGTTATACTCAGGACTATTAGCAGCCCATCAACCCAGACATCTGCAGTTTAATCGGCGACCCCAGGAACAATTGCAACATATTAGCAATTGAATACTGGGCCAGACCTGTCGGCGCCTGCAGTGGCCGAAACAAAGGCAGGTGAACGACCACCCCCCGATCGGGGAATCGCCTCGCAATTGGACGTATCGAACCCAGTGATTGGGAACAAGTCCAATCACTTGGGACTCAGGGTCAAGGGCCACCCCGAGAGGCGGGAAGCCCCCGGGCCCTACAAAGTGAGGGGCCAAGTTCAGATCTTTCTCTCTCTCCCTTCTTCGCCTGCTGCAAGAACATCAATCAGCAACTGTAAGTTTGAATCCAGCGATCGCTATCTGATAAAGACTCCTAGCCATCGACCTGTATCAGCCTTTTGAATCCCGCGGGCCAGATCCGATTCGATAAGCCATTCGTTTCCCTGACCTGGTGGGCTCTTCCTAAAGTTAAGTATTGGCCAGTAGTGATAGGTTTCTATATAGATAGTAGGATTATTGTGTAAACATTACTTGTTGTATATAATAAATGACCGTTGATTTCAATCTTACTAAGCGGTGTGCTGACTTATTAATCATAACTTGAGCTTGAACCACGTGGCGGTATCAGAAAGATACCTGGCGACTCATGAGCAAAGATGACATAATCAGAGCTAATAAACCAAGGCTAAAAGAGCAACAGCTTCACCTCATCCTAACTCCACATCCTCTATTACATCTTGATCCCTTGGAGTTCTAGGTTTCTACAATACTGGCTTCTTGCACATCTTTTCTCTTATCCTTTCACTTCACCTTGCAATCATTGGGCGCACCTGTCGGGAATGTTTATCTTACACCACTCTACCTCTTCAGCTCTCTTTCCTCTTTTAAAAACCACTGAATCATAACACCAGTATTGGCTACAAAAGGAGCCTTCTCCACGTAAGTCATGGGTTCACAATGATTGATATTGTTATGGGCGAGGCGTTTTCAGAACCCCAAAATGTATCATGGAGTTCAACCAATCTCCCCCTTTAATGTATTTGTTGCTTTTCCCAGCACATGGCTTGTTCCCTAGGAGTGGGATTACAATTATGGACACGTGGGTTTTTAAACACAAAACAATGTTTATTCCATGAACTCAACTTAACATCTTAAATAAACATTGGATCTGTTAACACCCCTTACTTCAAAGATAACTCAGAAAATATTGCAACAGTAAATAATTCCTCAAAATGTTCCTTCAAACTTCCAAGAGACTTAACACCTTTAAACAGAATCACAACAGGTTAAAGGCTTCACTATTATGAGTTTAAATCATCCAAATGATCCAGAGATCATAGTCTTTCATGGCAGAGATCCAGCTCACTGCAAACACAGACACTCCCAAAGCTCTTTTCCTCCAAACTGCAGCTCTCTGGAAACACACAGACACACACAAGCTCTTCTTCAAACTGCAAAACTTCAAAATGGCTGATCTAAAGCCCAGCTCCACCCACTCCCTGACATCACTGTTTTCTTAAAGGTACATTGATTAAACATCCATGTCTTAAAGGTGCTCTCACATGACAATATAAAGTTGTGTCAATTTCTCAAAATAATTTCACTCACCTCTATCATGCAAAGTTCGAAAGAGTCTTGAAGATCCTTTCCATACTGGAGGAGTTTCTGCAAGCATGTTGTCCAATTCCTGCAACACCAGTATTTTAAGTGAGAAAAATGCCATCTCAATAAATTTTTCCTTTTTTGTTTGGAAAATATTTTTATTGGAATTTTTGCATTTAAAATCAAAACTTTGCAAAGCAACATAAAAACAGTACTAATAGCCAAAATGCTAACAAACCATCATAAGTATCACAAGCTGCCAGCTTGTCTGTGACAGTAGTCCCAGTACTATCATTTCCAACATTGTTTACATTAATGTGTACCTATAGTTGTTGCAGATGGGGGTCTCGCAAGCTTGAAATGGCGCCTGAACTGGCACCATGTCCTTAGTGTGGCCACTACCACCAGAAATGATGTTGTGTGGAGGGGCCAGGAGTGGTGCGATGGCCAGCGCTCAGAGGGGCGAGCCCGTGCAGGAGGTATCCTCCATTCGGACCCAGTCCGCCTGCGGTTCCCTTCGCCACCCCTCATTCTCTCTGTGTTTGCCGCTCAGTGATAGAATAGGAGGTTCGGTAGGGCCAGGCCTCCTATGTGTCGACTCGCTGCAAGATGGTCTTGCGTATCCTAGGGACTTTACCTCCTCAGACGGCCATGATTAACGTGTCGACCATGGTGAAGGTCAGGAGTGATCTGAATACGAAGAGGAATCTAGGCAGCATGATCATTTTGACCGTCTGTACCCTTCCCGCTAGCGAAAGCAGGAGTGAGACCCATCTTTCCAGGTCCCCCTTCACCTCCTCCACCAGGCTGGAGAGGTTCCATTTATGGAGCCCCATCCAGATATGAGCCACTTGAATTCCCAGGTACCTGAACTTGGTTTGGGCCACTTCAAACAGCAGATCTTCAAGCCCCGCTCCTCCCTCTCAGGGGTTCACCAGGAAGATTTTGCTCTTTCCCAGGTTGGGTTTGTAACCTGAGAAGGCACCAAACTCCCTAAGGAGTCCGGTTATCTTTCCCATACTGACTAGGGGGTTGGACACGTAGAGGAGCAAGTCATCCGCATAGAGCGAGACTCTATGCTCTCTGCCCCCTCTCCAAATGCCCGTCCACCACTCCGTCATTCTAAGGGCGATGGCCAGTGGTTCCATTGCCAGTGCGAACAGGAGAGGGTATAACGGACACCCATGCCTCGTTCCCCTGTGCAGTGGAAAGTATTCGGAGCTGATGCCATTCATCCATACGCTCGGCATAGGAGCGTTGTACAGGAGCTTCACTCATGAGGTGAACCCTGCTCCAAAGCCAAACCGTTCTAATACCTCCATGAGGTTTCTCCATTCTATTTTGTGGAAAGCAAATCAAATTCCATCTGCAGCTTTTTCATCTCCATAAGCAGTTTCACGATTGGGACCCTGGAATACTGCCGATCCACCTCCAGTATGGAGTCAATAAGCTCCTGCTTGGCTGCCCTTTTTTTCTTGTCCCCAATAATAATAATCTTTATTATTGTCACAAATAGGCTTACATTAACACTGCAATGAAGCTACTGTAAAAATCCCCTAGTCGCCACACTACGGCGCCTGTTCGGGTACACTGAAGGAGAATTCAGAATGTCCAAATTACCTAACAACACGTCATCGATGTACCGCAAAAAAAGTCATGGGAGGGTGCCTGAATAGGACTGGAACAAGGAATGCTCCACATAGTCCATAAAATATCAAGTATAATTAGGGTCTATTTCAGTACTCACAGCTACAACTATTATTTGGAAGAAGTGAGACAAGTTTAAGGAGAAATTGTTTAAGGAGAGAACAGGTTCAGCCAGACAATGGTGATGGATGGAGGCTGTTCGGCCTGCATTCAAGTGAGAAGTACAGATCCCTCAGAACATCCTTGTGGGAGATGGAGGTGCAAAAATCTTGGAAAATATTTTTATATACCCAGTAAGAAAATTGCTGCTTCTAAATAGCATGTTGTAAAGTTTTAGATATACTTTCTCCTTTCTTATCTTCTGAAAAATTAAATATGATTTCAGTCACGATATATTTTAAACAAGGAGGCTTTATGACACAGTGGTAGCATCCTACCTCTGGACCAGAAGCTCACGGCTCAAGTCCAATGCCAGGACTAACAGGCTGATGATCAGCTCAAGAATCCTTCCATCACTTCCCCACTATTCCCCAAAGGTAAAAATGGTGCGCGTACGCTAAACAAGACTTTAAACGCCTTGGAAGCAAGTTTCACTTTTGGCAGGTAAGGGGTGGAAACTTGGCTGTAGTGGATCACTCCCCTGCAATGCATGCCACTCAAATTTCTCTCTCCATTATAGGAAGGAAAATCAGGCAGTGTGTATATTGAGCAACCAATCTTCCACAACCAGTTTTCCACTCCCAACCAAACCCCAACTTTCTCAGGATCACTCACCTGTTTTGAGAGTGATTTACGAGACTTAAAACCTGCAACAAAAAAAAAAGTTAATTTATTTCATTGTATTATTAGTGGAAATCAAGTTGGTATGCACAGTTAAAATTCAAAAATCAATGCTCATTAATATCGGAGCTGAAGGGCGCAATTCCGCGGCCTCATCGCGCTTGGCACGGTGTTAAGGCGAGGCCCTCACTGGGCGTGATCCAGATCTGCCTTTTAAAATGTGCCTCAGGACTGTGCCTGGGAGATGTTGCCAGGGCGCGGTCTCCCAGTACTGGTCGACGCAAACGTGGACCAGGCATAACAACACCTGGGGGTGGCACCTTGCTCCATCCCTGGCATCCGGGCACCTTGGCACTACCAGTGGAGTCATTTACAGCACTTTGTTTTTATTTCAGATTTCCAGCTTCGGCAGCATTTTGCTTTTATCTCAGCTACCTTGTTCAGTGAGTAAAATTCCAGTTCCTCCAATAATTCATCACAGTGCAGACCTTTGACACTAGGAATTAGCCTTGTGTTTTGGTAGTCAGAACTGGACAGAGCACTCAAGGTATGGTCTACTTTAGTACTCAAAATTTTGATTCTGAACACTTTTTGCATTCCATTGCTTTTACAATACAAGTCAATCTTCAAATTACATTGTTGATTGTTGCTTTGCATTGCTTGAACATGTTCAGCTTTGATCTACTAAGACTCAGACACTTTCAATTTAATTAATAACTATTTCAACATCACTCACAGAATGTGAACTTCATAAGGCCATAAGACCATAAGACATAGGAGCAGAATTAGGCCACTCGGCCCATCGAGTCTGCTCCGGCATTCAATCATGGCTGATATGTTTCTCATCCCCATTCTCCTGCCTTCTCCCTATAACCACTGATCCCCTTATTGATCAAAAATCTATCTATCTCTGTTTTAAAGACTTAGTGATTTGACCTCCACAGCCTTCTGCAGCAAAGAGTTCCACAGATTCACCACCCTCTGGCTGAAGAAATTTCTTTTAATCTCTGTTTTAAAGGATTGTCCCTTTAGTCTGAAATTGTGTCCTCTGCTTCTAGTTTTTCCTACAAGTGGGAACATTCTCTCCACGTCCACTCTATCCAGGCCACACAGTATCCTGTAAGTTCCAAGAAGAACCCCCCTCATCCTTCTAAACTCCAACGAGTACAGACCCAGAGTCCTCAACCGTTCCTCATACGACAAGCTCTTCATTCTAGGGATAATTCTTGTGAACCTCCTCTGGACCCTTTCCAAGGCCAGCACATCCTTCCTTAGATACGGGTCCCAAAACTGCTCACAATACTCCAAATGGGGTCTGACCAGAGCCTTATATTGCCTCAGAAGTACATCCCTGGTCATGTATTCTAGCCCTCTCGACATGAATGCTAACATTGTATTTGCCTTCCTAACTGCTGACTGAACCTGCATGTTAACCTTAAGAGAATCATGAACAAGGACTCCCAAGTCCCTTTGTGCTTCTGATTTCCTAAGCATCTTCCCATTTAGAAAATAGTCTATGCCTCCATTTTACCTTCCAAAGTGCATAACCTCACACTTTTCCACATTGTATTCCAACTGCCACTTCTTTGCCCACTCTCCTAGCCTGTCCAAGTCCTTCTGA